>NC_138875.1:7945864-8123650 GCF_965194805.1 Balaenoptera borealis
GGCAACTAGTAAAACCTTTATGTAGAATGAGAAAGGAGAAAATAAAATGATACCAATTTCAGCATAAACCAATTGTAGGGTCTGTCTATCTTCTGAACTATCACAAAATCTTTTGTGCCTCACTATCCCAAAAGAGCCCTTTTAACCAGACTTGGCATTGCTTACATTTATTTTTAGGGCAATATAAAGGTTCATTTTATTTTCTTGGTTGAAAAATTGAGGGGTATTCCTCTTCACCCATAGCTGTTATTCACTGTTAGAATGTGTATGGGTATGGTAGATGCTTAGAGACAATTTTTGTATCACATGAACACTTCGAGGAAGGTTAAAAGCAAACTGAAGTGTTGCTTTTACCTTAGGCATAAATATTTAAGTTTAGTCATTTACCTCTTAAACAATACATTTAACTTTTAAAACATTTTTTAGAAAATAAAGGAGGGGTTCTAGGTTGAAATTAAGATTTGTTTTAAGAAAATAACATTCACTTGAACTGTATTTCACACTTCGGAGATCAAACTCAAATTTTCATATACAACTGAGCATGAAAATTCCTTGTGAATTTCCCAAGAATTAATGTCTGTTTCTCTTCATTAATAACCATAAACACACACACACACACACACACACAGACTTCCACAGGTGTTCTATGGACTGATTTTGTATGACTCTTCCTATTCATTACTCACTTCTGTGGAATCTTCATGGGTGCTTTTGGTACTTAGTTTCAAACAGAGATCTTTATTGCTTTTCTAATCTAAAAGAAAGAGGGAAAACGTGACTAACAGACAAAATACTCAAATCTAGAACAAAACAAAAAGCTGTAAAGTAATCCAAATAGCTAAGAACACATGCTTAAAGAAGTAAATACTATTTGAATGATAATTATGTTTCAGGCAAATGTTTCTAACCATGTACATTATTGGATTATCTGACTCTTGGAAGATTTCCTCCTGCTCAGAAGGAGGAGGTTTCAATTACCGTCTGTACAGTCAAAAAATAGTCCATGGCTTCAGTTAATATAGGCAGTTATTTTACCTCCACACACTTGCATATTTCCCTTGCCAATGTCATTTCCTGCAAGTGGCAGATCACGAAAGATAATCATATTGAACTCATAAGAGAGTCTTGTGCTATAAAGTATTTAAATTCTCCACAACTCCCCATTTTTTCAAGTGGTTTGAATTTAAGATGCTTTTCAAAGAATGTTTCCCCCTCACAACTCTCAGATTCTTGAGTTCAGTTTCTAAGGTTGCCATGAAAAATACCACGGTAAATGTTGTGACATTGTCTGTGAACGTGTCCCCTTATTACAGGACAACCCACTCAGCTCCCAGGACGGTCCATGAAATGCAAGATGAGTCAAGCACATGGACCTCAGAGTTCAACCTGGTTTTTGTTACAGTTGTTTCTTTCATTCATTCATTATACAAATGCATGTTCAGAATGTGCTACAGGCCACGTGCTCTATTAAGTACTAAAGGCCTTTCTCACATATGCAAATGAATTCTAGAATGAAGCTTTGTTTATTCTGTCATGCCAGAGCAGATATGTTGAACATTTTACAACCACAAACTACATAGTCTCTAAAGATGCCTTTCACTACCCTTCACTTCCTCTTCTGCATTGTCATTGTGTGTGTGTGTGTATGTGTGTGTGTGTAGGCAAATGGCATGTATCTACTTTGTAAATTTACCTTTCCTTCTAGGTTGCGATCTATTCCAGAGCATGTACTTTTTATGCCCAATACTTAGTCAGTGAATAACATGTAAAAGTTACCCAGAAAATGTCTAGGTAAAAAATAAATAACATCATTTGGTTAATAATTTAAATATATAAACCTATTTGAATTTTTTAAATAGATAAAATGTTACCCTAAAATATTAAATTAAAAAAACGATTAGATCTACAGGAATTTATATGTGTTTTATAATAATATATTTTTTAAATGAGTAGAGTTGAAAAACCACATTCACAGAGAGACAAGATGAAAAGGCAGAGGGCTATGTACCAGATGAAGGAACAAGATAAAACCCCAGAAAAACAACTAAATGAAGTGGAGATAGGCAAACTTCCAAAAAAAGAATTCAGAATAATGATAATGAAGATGATCCAGGACCTAGGAAAAATAATGGAGGCAAAGATCAAGAAGATGCAAGAAATGTTAAACAAAGACCTAGATGAATTAAAGAACAAACCAACAGAGATGAACAATACAATAACTGAAATGAAAACTACACTAGAAGGAATCAATAGCAGAATAACTGAGGCAGAAGAACGGATAAGTGACCTGGAAGACAGAATGGTGGAATTCACTGCCGTGGAACAGAATAAAGAAAAAAGATGGAAAAAGAAATGAAAACAGCCTAAGAGACCTGTGGGACAACATTAAACTCAACAACATTCGCATTTTAGGGGTCCCAGAAGGAGAAGAGAGAGAGAAAGGACCCGAGACAATATTTGAAGAGATTATAGTGGAAAACTTCCCTAACATGGAAAGGAAATAGCCACCCAAGTCCAGGAAGTGCAGAGAGTCCCATACAGGATAAACCCAAGGAGAAACATGCCGAGACACATAGTAAGCAAATTGGCAAAAATTAAAGACAAAGAAAAATTACTGAAAGCAGCAAGGGAAAAACGACAAATAATATACAAGGGAACTCCCATAAGGTTAACAGCTGATTTCTCAGCAGAAACTCTACAAGCCAAACCACCAAACCAGCTCTACAACAAATGTTAAAGGAAATTCTCTAAGTGGGAAACACAAGAGAAGAAAAGGACCTACAAAAACAAACACAAAACAATTAAGAAAATGGTCATAGGAACATACATATCGATAATTACCTTAAACGTGAATGGATTAAATGCTCCAACCAAAAGACACAGGCTTGCTGAATGGACACAAAAAGAAGACCCATATATATGCTGTCTACAAGAGACCCAATTCAGAGTTAGGGACACATACAGACTAAAAGTGAGGGGATGGAAAAAGATATTCCATGCAAATGGAAATCAAAAGAAAGCTGGAGTAGCAATTCTCATATCAGAAAAAATAGACTTTAAAATAAAGAATGTTACAAGAGACAAGGAAGGACACTACATAATGATCAAGGGATCAATCCAAGAAGAAGATATAACAATTATAAATATATATGCACCCAACATAGGAGCACCTCGATACATAAGGCAACTGCTAACAGCTATAAAAGAGGAAATCAACATTAGCACAGTAATAGTGGGGGACTTTAACACCTCACTTACACCAATGGACAGATCATCCAAAATGAAAATAAATAAGGAAACAGAAGCTTTAAATGACACAATAGACCAGATAGAATTAATTGATATTTATAGGACATTCCATCCAAAAACAGCAGATTATACTTTCTTCTCAAGTGCGCATGGAGCATTCTCCAGGATAGATCACATCTTGGGTCACAAATCAAGCCTCAGTAAATTTAAGGAAATTGAAATCATATCAAGCATCTTTTCTGACCACAGCACTATGAGATTAGAAATGAATTACAGGGAAAAAAACGTAAAACACACAAACACATGGAGGCTAAACAATATGTTACTAAATAAGCAAGAGATTACTGAAGAAATCAAAGAGGAAATCAAAAAATACCTAGAGACAAATGACAATGAAAACACGACAATCCAAAACCTATGGGATGCAGCAAAAGCAGTTCTAAGAGGGAAGTTTATAGCTATACAAGCCTACCTCAAGAAACAAGAAAAATCTCAAATAAACAATCTAACCTTACACCTAAAGGAACTAGAGAAAGAAAAACAAACAAAACCCAAAGTTAGCAGAAGGAAAGAAATCATAAAGATCAGAGTAGAAATAAATGAAATAGAAACAAAAAAAAACAATAGCAAAGATCAAAAAAACTAAAAGTTGGTTCTTTGAGAAGATAAACAAAATTGATAAACCATTAGCCAGACTCATCAAAAAAAGAGGGAGAGGACTCAAATCAATAAAATTAGAAATGAAGACGGAGAAGTTACAACAGACACCGCAGAAATACAAAGCATCCTAAGAGACTACTACAAGCAGCTCTATGCCAATAAAATAGACAACCTGGAAGAAATGGACAAATTTTTAGAAAGGTATAACCTTCCGAGACTGAACCAGGAAGAAATAGAAGATAGGAACAGACCAATCACAAGTAATGATATTGAAACTGTGATTAAAACTCTTCCAACAAACAAAAGTCCAGGACCAGATGGCTTCACAGGTGAATTCTATCAAACATTTAGAGAAGAGCTAACACCCATCCTTCTCAAACTCTTCCAAAAAATTGCAGAGGAAGGAACACTCCCACACTCATTCTATGGGGCCACCATCACCCTGATACCAAAACCAGACAAATATACTACAAAAAAGAAAGTTACAGACCAATATCACTGATGAATATAAATGCAAAAATCCTCAACAACATACTAGCAAACAGAATCCAACAACACATTAAAAGGATCATACACCATGATCAAGTGGGATTTATCCCAGGGATGCAAGGATTCTTCAATATATGCAAATCAATGTGATACACCATATTAACAAATTGAAGAATAAAAACTATATGATCATCTCAATAGATGCAGAAAAAGCTTTTGACAAAGTTCAACACCCATTTATGGTAAAAACTCTCCAGAAAGTGGGCACAGAGGGAACCTACCTCAACATAATAAAGTCCGTATATGACAAACCCACAGCAAACATAATTCTCAATGGTGAAAAACTGAAAGCATTTCCTCTAAGATCAGGAACAAGACAAGGATGTCCACTCTCACCACTATTATTCCACATAGTTTTGGAAGTCCTAGCCATAGCAATCAGAGAAGAAAAAGAAATAAAATAATACAAATTGGAAAAGAAGAAGTAAAACTGTCACTGTTTGCAGATGACATGATACTATACATAGAGAATCCTAAAGATGCCACCAGAAAACTACTAGAGCTAATCAATGAATTTGGTAAAGTTGCAGGGTACAAAATTAATGCACAGACATCTCTTGCATTCCTATACACTAATGATGAAAAATCTGAAAGAGAAATTAAGGAAACACTCCCATTTACCACTGAAACAAAAAGAATAAACTACCTAGGAGTAAACCTACCTAGGGAGACAAAAGACCTGTATGCAGAAAACTATAAGACAACTGATGAAAGAAATTAAAGATGATACCAACAGATGGAGAGATATACCATGTTCTTGGACTGGAAGAATCAATATTGTGAAAATGACTATACTACCCAAAGCAATCTACAGATTCAATGCAATCCCTACCAAATTACCAATGGCATTTTTTATGGAACTAGAACAAAAAATCTTAAAATTTGTATGGAGACACAAAAGACCCCGAATAGCCAAAGCACTCTTGAGGGAAAAAAACGGAGCTGGAGGAATCAGACTCCCTGACTTCAGACTATACTACAAAGCTACAGTTATCAAGACAATAAGGTAGTGGCACAAAAACAGAAATATAGATCAATGGAACAAGATAGAAAGCCCAGAGATAAACCCACACACCTCTGGTCAACTAATCTATGACAAAGGAGGCAAGGATATACAATGGAGAAAAGACAGTCTCTTCAATAAGTGGTGCAAGGAAAACTGGGCAGCTATATCTAAAAGAATGAAATTAGAACACTCCCTAACACCATACACAAAAATAAATTCAAAATGGATTAGAGACCTAAATGTAAGACTAGACACTATAAAACTCTTAGAGGAAAACATAGGAAGAACACTCTTTGACATAAATCACAGCAAGATCTTTTTTGATCCACCTCCTAGAGTAATGGAAATAAAAACATAAATAAACAAATGGGACCTAATGAAACTTCAAAGCTTTTGCACAGCAAAGGAAACCATAAACAAGATGCAAAGGCACCGCTCAGAATGGGAGAGAATATTTGCAAACGACTCAATGGACAAAGGATTAATCTCCAAAAATATAAACAGCTCATGCAGTTCAATATTTAAAAAACAAACAACCAAATCCAAAAGTGGGCAGAAGACCTAAATATACATTTCTCCGAAGAAGACATACAAATGGCCCAGAAGCACATGAAAAGCTGCTCACTATCACTAATTATTAGAGAAATGCAAATCTAAACTACAATGAGGTATCACCTCACACCAGTTAGAATGGGCATCATCAGAAAATCTACAAACAACAAATGCTGGAGGGGGTGTGGAGAAAAGGGAACCCTCTTGCCCTTTTGGTGGGAATGTAAATTGATACAGCCACTGTGGAGAACAGTATGGAGGTTCCTTAAAAAACTAAAAATAGAATTACCATATGATCCACCAATCTCACTACTGGGCATATACCCAGAGAAAATCATAATTCAAAGAGACACATGCACTCCAATGTACATTGCAGCACTATTTACAATAGCCAGGTCATGGAAGCAACCTAAATGCCCATCGACAGATGAATGGATAAAGAAGATGTGGCACATATATACAATGGAATATTACTCAGCCATAAAAAGGAACGAAATTGGGTCATTTGTTGAGACGTGGATGGATGTAGAGACTGTCATACAGAGTGAAGTAAGTCAGAAAGAGAAAAACAAATATCATATATTAATGCATATATGTGGAACCTAGAAAAATGGTACAGATGAACCGGTTTGCAGAGCAGAAATTGAGACACTGATGTAGAGAACAAACGTATGGACACCAAGGGGAGAAAGCGGTGGGGGAGCCT
The DNA here is from genome assembly GCF_965194805.1 of Balaenoptera borealis. Taxonomy (NCBI): domain Eukaryota; kingdom Metazoa; phylum Chordata; class Mammalia; order Artiodactyla; family Balaenopteridae; genus Balaenoptera; species Balaenoptera borealis. Next base: position 7,952,587 of record NC_138875.1, read on the forward strand.
GGTGGTGGTGGGATGAACTGGGCAATTGGGATTGACATGTATACACTGATGTGTGTAAAATTGATGACTAATAAGAACCTGCTGTATAAAAAATCAAATAAAATTCAAAAATTAAAGAAAAATGAGTAGAGTTGATTTTCAGATTAATATTACACAAAAGACTGGACTTAATGGTTTCTATAAATCAATTCAAATCATACCTAATGGTGTTTAATTAAAACCTTTAGCAAAATCATCAAAGATTTTGTGTCCTAGAGAACTTTATGAACATTTTAGTTTGCATTTCCATTAATATTTTGACTGGTACAAATCAATTGCAGGTGCTAGTATGCAAACTTATTTCAAGACATCAGAGCTCAGCTTCCAAGGCAACAAAACCCCAAATACACAGCACTAATCGTCCTCTTCCTCTATGTCTGAAGAAATGCAGAAAATTAGGGAATTAAAAGAAAAACGCCAACTGGAAACTCTGCCTAAAAATGATACACCTCAAATCCTGGCCAATGATTATCTTGGGTACTTATAATCCATGTATTTCAAAGCAATTGCTATTTTTCTTTCTCTCTCTCTCTGTTTTTTTTTTTTTTTTTTTTGTAACAACAATTCTAATTTAATGGTAACAGCTAGTCATTTTTCACAGTTAAGTCTTTCTGTTTTAAAATCTCAGTTTTAGTTAAAGAACCTTCACTGGGGTGGGAGCAGAGGGAGAAGTGAAGATAAAAATATATCTAATGTTTCTGACTAATAGAGACACAAATTAATCTTAGTTAACTGGCATATATGGAAATCCTAAATTTGTGAAAATGACATATATTACATTTTGAGAACAATTATTCTTAAGTCTTTAAATGTGTAGCAGTTGTAGGTAACTGAATTTTTAGATTCAGATATATGAAAACAAAGAAATAAGAATTAGGAGTTATATTGGAAAAGAGTTCTGAGAGCAATCCACTTTTTTCTCTTTCGGGAGGGAGTTAATAGTATAATGCATTGAACATGCACGAGTCAGGAGTTCTGTCCCTTTTAACAAGAAGAAGCAGGGCCATTATCTTAAAAAATACTCTTCGTAAAAACATCCACAACTCCACCTGAGAGCTGTCAACACACATACACATACACACTGTGTATACGTGATTCATCTACTTATTTAGTCATTCAAAAAAATATTTACTGAGTGCTGACTCTCAGCCGATGATGGTTACAGCTACTCAGCAAAGAGAGCCGTGCTCTCTGTTTTCCTGGAGTTTACAATTTGGTGAGTGAGAATGTGGGAGGGAATAAGCCACAGTTTATCTTTTTTTGCTGAAACTACAAAAAAATAATGCTTCTGGGTGCCAAGCACCTTTCCTTGTGCCATCACCCTAGGCCACTCTGTAGACACACATAACTAGCCTTTCTAAAAATATTTTTCTTAATATACCTGTGTTACATTTTTTAACTTCTTTCTTTTATGCGCAGACTAAAATCTGAACTTTGCTATCCTGGTGTTTAAGAACTTTCAAAATCTCATTAATTTACCTGTCCTCTGACGACTCTCCTTTCTAACCTGTTAACTATTTTAACTTCTTTACAGTTCTTAACACCATCAGAAATTATTTTATTCACTAGAATGAAGCTTTTAAGGGCATAGACTTGGTTTATCGTTTTTCACCCCACTGCCTTCCAGCATCTGGGACAGAATCAGGCAGCTAGGTAAGGCTCTATAAATATGATGGCCAACTTCCTACTTTCCAAAATCTCCCCTCAAAGTAGCTAATTGTTCTTGAAAATAATTTACACTTCCCCACCTGAATTTTCATGGACACTGTAACAGCCTGGAAAACATTTGCAGCAATTCTCACCTTTTGTTTGTATCCAACCCACCAAGTGTTTGCTCAGTCTCAGCCTGAAATACATTACATTTACTTAATATTTCACAATTGATATTATCCCATCTCATGAAAACTTTTATTATTTTTTTAAGTTGTTACTTAAATATGCTCTTGCTTTGTCTGTTTATGTTCTGGTTTCCTAAGATACCATTTTATTTTAGTTTTCACAACAAAGCTAATGGTAATGAAATGATTTCAACATTGTATTTATAGTGTGACTCCTCTATATCAGGTTGATAGGGAGTCTTCAAAATTGATCCCTAAGTATTCAGTCTGTGACATCATAGCTCTTCTGGTTTGTATTTCCTACTATCTGAAGTAAGTATTTAATAATGATGGATTTTATTTCAAAATAATATAGTAGAAGACCTACAGACAATAGAAAATATAAGTGGCTTATAGATAAATAAGCAGAGTTATATAATTCTAGCTATTTTGGACCAGTTAGGGCAAGGAAAACATATTTGCATCCCTCAGTATGGCACAAATGTTATGTCACCAGTTATTAACATGATGGGGCAGTTCTGCATCATTGGCAATTATGGGCATTGGGTTTCGTGTGCTCTGTTTTAGATTGTGGGATTGTAGACCATATTTTTTGCTCTTCAATAAAATTTAATATATAAAGAAATGGGTAACACAGGTTTAAGGGATTATCAGGTGCTACACCGACAAAACAAAAAGATGGAACAATGAAATATTGTCACAGTCACGGCTACCAAAGATGAGATGCAACAGCAGTAACACACGGTTTGTCAAGTGGAGCAGTTCGTTTCTGTTCAGACTTGATTTACCAGTTATCTGTTCCTTCTTTGCCTCCACACCCCCCCTTCTTTGTCCTACTTTGTGACACACGACCTGGAACCTGCAAACTATGTTTTCCCTTTGCCTGCTCGCTACTTGTCAGCGTCAGCCTATATACCCCAGCCCGCTGGGGAGACTGCAGGGCTGGAGGAGAAAGGAAAGGCTTTCTTTTCTGCTTCCTGCCCTGTTTTGGTTTTTGCTTTCTTCTGTGGTGGCAGAAAGGCTGTTGCATGCATGGTACGGGTCTCTTAGCCATGCCCATGGCCCTGGGCTGCCCCAAGGGCAGTTCCCACCCTCTGCTTCAACCCCCAGCAATGGGTGGTGTGTTCTTACAGCAGTCACACCGTCTCCTAACTCGGGAGATTCAGGCATCTAACTCTCCACCCTGTGGGCCCTCCTCCAAATTTCTCCAAATCTTCCTTGTTCACATTTGCCACTGGTATGAAAGAGGACCTCTTAGTGGTAGTGGCCTTACTCCCAGAAGCAATTCTTAGTTAGAACCAGTTTTTTGTTTGTTTGTTTGTTTTTAGCCTCAACTCTCAACCCCACTGGAATTAGACTCCCAAACTAGACGTTGGAAATGGCAGATTTTTTCCAAGCAGTAAATTAAGAAAGAGGCAGTGCATCATTTGTTAATCCCATGACCACAAAACAAAACACGGTTTATCTACTTTTCCAACTTCCTCCTCCCAGTCTGCCATTTGCTGAGGCGAAGATCGAGGTTCAGGCAGATTCTGACCTTTAAAACCTGCTCAGGACTCTTTTTCAAATAACAGGATGGTAATTTCTGAGTCCCATTAATTCACGCATTCTGGAAAATTTTTAAAAGGATATTTGTTCAGATTAGTTCTACTTAAGAACGTCTTTTAGCATTTTTACATCTTGGAATCCAAAGATTGGCAAAAGGGCTTTACATTATGATGTAGCATGGATAGCAATTAAGGAATTAAATAGCTTTATTTTTCTATTTTAAAAATTACGTTCATACCAAAAGACTATATGTTGAATAATTGCTTACAAGGGGATACAAAGCACATGCAACAGAATTCCCAGCCCAAGCTGATGCCAGTCAAGGGAAAGCAAGTAAAATGCCCAAGAGTAAGTCCTTCTTAGAGAAGGTTTTATAATTATAACTTCATATTTACAGCTGGCAGAAGATTAATAGTAAATAACTGTCAACCAAGTATAGGATGGAAAAGCACCACTAAGGAGGCAAAATACCATATGTCTTCCAATATTCAGGTACTATGAGGACATTAGGAAAGTGATTAAGGGACAACCATACAGCGTCCAGGTGTAATATGGCATATGGCACATTTCCTGCCTAACTCTGCATTTCAGTGCTCTTGTCAGCTAAAACCACCAATACATTTTAACTGCACATGTGAATGTGCAAATATGGATTATTTGTATAAGTAAACTCTCAATATTGTAATGACTCCTTTATTACTTATACTTATTACTTTAAGGGATATGAGTATGAAGAGATTTTTATAAATTAAAAATCTTTAAAAGTAATCATGTTAGCTAATATTTATTAAAATTTTCTTAGTCACTATTTTAATTTCTTTAAATTTATAAACTTACTTAATTTTCACAAGTGTCATTATTCTCCCAGATTTAAAAAGTAAAAAAGAAGTAAAAAACCAAAGTAAGTAATTTGCCCATGGTTACGTTTAATAAGTGGAAGAACTGAGATTCAGTTCCAGATATTCTTAATTATCAAGGCTGTGAACTTCCTACTATACCAGCCTCGATTTAAATATTACAGATATTTTTATAAATTGTAACATCTATGAAAACAAAACACACTGTGCACCAACTTTGCACTATTTCTGGTAGTCAAAATAAGAAGATAAAGTATTCTTGGAGATGGATTTTAAGATATCAACAAGTTCTTTGATACTTTTCCCTTTAAGAGATGGAGTTTAATTTCTCCGTCCTGAGGCATAGACTATACTTAGTGACTTACTATGTTTAAGTAGAAATATCAGAAGTGACAGCATGCCACTTCTGAGGTTAGATTATAAGTAGACAGTGGCTTCCATCTTGAGAACACTCTCTCAGTTTCTCTCTCAGATCACGACTCAGGAGGAGCCCCTATAATCTGCAGGAGAGACCCCTGAGGCAAGAAATGGGAGCACCTGGCTTACAGCCACGCAGCTGGGCTTGGAAGCACAGCTTCAATAGCAGAGCTCTGAGTGTGGAGACAGCAGCTCAGACCTACAGTTTGATCCAACCTCATGGGAGAGCCTGAGTCACAGCCACTCTGATAATCGGCATCCAGAATCCTCAGCCTCATAAACTGAGTGAGATAATCAATGTCTGATTTCTTTAAAATGTTCAATTTTGAGGCATTTTGACACAGCAATGTTCAATAATATACTCTGCATAGAATTTAAGATACACCTCAGCATAAATAAGTTCATAATTGAATAAATGAATGAATGTATGAATGAGAAAGCCCAGGCCACTAGAGAGAATTACCTTTTAGGTTACTAATGTAAAGAATGCATTCTCTTTATGAGTATGTGAAAAAACTATATAGATATAAAATAAATTTAAATACATTCTATGTATATATTTATTTAAAACACATTTGTATATATAAAATAAATTTGAATAAATTCTATATATATACCTTTATTTTATATTTTATATATACATTTATATATATATATATATGTCAGATTATCCCCAAAGTCTAGGCAATTCTTCTTAGCATGGTTTACATTAGCATATATATTTGAAAATAATAAAATTGAATTTCTTTAATTCAGACGGTCTTTCAATTATGTTAAAAAAATAGCATCCATTGATCCGCCAAGACACCAGTTATATTTTTATATCTTAGAAGACATAAGAAGGAATTTGGAAAACTCTTGTTCTGTATTTAGTTTTGACTAGTGAGTATGACTAACTGACTTACTGATGATGTAACTTAGTTGGCTAACTTATTGATGATATAAACTAGTAAATAAGTTAATCCATGTAAAGTTCTGTGCTATGGACTAAATTGCATTTCCTTAAAATTCTTTCTTTCTTTTTTTTTTTTTTTTTCTGGTGCAGTATTTCCTTAAAATTCTTATGTTGAAGCCCTAACTCCCACTGCGATGGTTTTTGGAGATGGGACCTTTGGGAGATAATTAGGTTTAGTTGAGGTAATGAGGGTGGGGCTCTCTTGATGGGATTAATGCCCTTATTAGAAGAGAAACAAGAGCAAAAGTACTCTTTCTCTCTCTGTGTGTCTCCCTCCCCCAACCCCTGCCTCAGGTGCATGAGGAAAAAATTGAGAAGGTGGCCTTCTGCAAGCTAGGAAAAGAGTCCTCACCAGAAGCCAACCATGCTGGGACCCCGATCTCGGACTTCCAGGCTTCAAAATTGTGAGGCAATAAATTGCTGTTGTTTAAGCCACCCAGTCTATGGTATTTTACTATGGCAGCCTGAGCTGACTAAGATATCCAAGGCACAATCAGGGACACATAGTAAGTAGTTCAAGTGATGTTAGCCATTGTTGTTATTAACAGTATTAGTATTGGTAGTAGAATTAATGGTAGTAATAGTATCATTCTTATTTTTATATCATCCTCCACTAATAGAATGAATTCTGGCAGAAAAATAGATGTCAAATAAGTTATATTCCCTACCTGTCTCTAAGTTTTATTCCAGGTTTCCTAACTCTGCTGATAAACACATTTCCATGATGCCATATATCCGCCTGACTTGGTCCTCCCTTCCTTCTAATCTCTGCTTATATATAATATTTCAGAGAAGGCTCAGGAGAGAAAATACACACAGCCCCCCACCCCAATCATGTACACACCTTATACCCCTTCATTTGTTTTGTTTTTCTCTATAGGACTGATGTCCATTTAAAATATTACATTTATGTGTGTATATTTTATGTCATCCCTTGCTAATATGTAAGCCTTGGAGAATTAAAACTGTTTCTCTTTTGTTCAGTGCTGTTGCCTCAACACCTAGAATATGCGTGGCATGCGTTAACACTTTTTGAGTTAACAACATTTGGAACATCTTTAAAATTCAGAACAACCTAGATCTACTTCATTCATTTTTAATGGTTCTGCATTTTGTGGACGTGTATTCATTTAGTTAATATTTCCATTTGGTGGTCACTTATTTTCATTCCTAACTAAATTTTAAAATTTAATTCATGTTTTCATATTGAAAAGCTATCTCCTTCCAAGTCTCACTTTCCAAAAACAACTATTTTAATTGCTTAGCTTTTTCATTTGGTATTTACTTCCATTTTACCCAATAATTTGCTTATATTGATATTTTAATTTAATCTTTAATTTTCAGTATTATGAAAAAGTATGCATACAAGTGCATGCACACACACACATACATCATTCTATTTACTTTGCATTTGGTTCTCTGAATTTATGGGTGTGGACAAGCAGAATTCTTGTACGTTTTTTCTTACATCAGTATGTACATGGATACCTATACATGTAGAAATATTGGGAGGAACTATTTTCTCTTTTCTCCCATTAACTTTTTTATAAGAGGACAATGAGAAGTAAATGCTTCTAAATCTATCACTAGAGGAAAATTCAAAATCGACATTATAGAAGGCATTACCATTTATAGAACACAAGCTCTACAGACATTAGACTTGTAATGTGTTTTGAATACACAGTCCTGGATTTGATTTAAATGAACAAATATCAAACTCTCTCACCACATGTCACCCAGTAAGATTCCAAGAAGCATTATCTCTAAGAGCAGGAGGTAAAGATGATGTAATGCTGCTGCTTTATCTGCACAGTCAATGAAATGAGCATGCTTTTGAGAAATAAGCGAAAACCAATGTGTTTGTATTTTTATTATGTACGTGCAGGCCTTCAGTACAGGTGTGTGTTGCCATGCATATTTTTCTTGTGCAGGACTCAATTGAAATGTTCATGGAAACTACAGATACTATCATCTTTTATTTGTCATCATTTGGTGATGAAGAAGGCTCAGATGCTACCCCACAAAATGAGAAAGGACTTCCAAGGATAGCATCTGTCTCATTGGCAGAGCCTGCCCTGCTTGTGATTGTAGCCTTGGAATCACCATGGAATTACCATTGGGTTTGGCACTTCTGAGATGTACCAACTTGGTGAATCTTTTTTTTTTTGAAGAAACCACTGACTTGCAGGTCAGATTCATGTTCTGATAAATGTAATTGCATTTGAGAAAGGTAAGCAGGGCCTTCTTTACATTCTTCCACATCTCATCATAGAGTCAAGCCCTTTATTTGATATATGGTAATTAGAACAGGACAGACAATGGTTGCCATATTCTTTGCATAGAAATGTGCTCTGTGGGCTAGATGCCACTCACCCTCCCACCTGGCTTAGCTATTTTTCCAGCTCACATGCTTCCTTTCTTAATTAGAATTCAAATATGCCGACAGTTTTCCTTGCTGTGAGGTTGCCTCTTTCTCTCTCCTTAGTGTGGGCATCTGCATGTTATTTTATTATAAATAAAATCTTGGATCTCTTACTAAAATAAGGTCTTTCTGACAAGAAAACTGCATGCCTGTCTGGCAAATATCATCTCATTATTTCAGGTATCTTATTTAATGATATATTCCTATGTGTATCTATTGAAAATTGAGGGGCTTTTTTTTCCTGACGATAAAATCGAACCAAAGGCAGGATCTTTATATTCATCTTAGTTTACCTAAATGGAAATTTCATAAACTTGGAATGACTTAGATGTTAGGATAGAAAAACAGCAACAACCTGTAACATTAGTTTTCTTGAGTCCTTTAATTTACACCATACAGGATTAAGAGAGAAATAAAGACCAATGGTTAAAAATAAACATAAAAATACTGATGAGGTAAAATGTACAAGCACATTTAAACTCATCAGTATTTCATAAAAACATTCAAGGAACTGTGACATAATAAAACATCTGAATTCTCGTTTAATCAAGGAAGAATAATATAAGGACCTCGTATAACCCCAAAATTAAATAAGTAAATAATGTAGCTGAATGGCTTGGTTGGGACTAAAGGCACTTTTTTTTCTTTCTTCTCTAAAGGCAATTGCATAACAACATGGAGATGTAGGATGGTAAGTGACATATTAATTTTCATGCAGATCACAGGTTCTTTTTGATGAGTTCTTAGTCATTAGGTACTTCAATATTGGGTTACATGTTTTTTGAAAGTCAGAGTATGCACCGTTCCACTAAAATGAACCCTCAAGAAAGTGATCCTAAAACCTAATTGGAAATTCACAAACACAAAGCACTACCTTTGCCAAGTCCACTTTTACCCCGCTTTTTAAATCAACTCCAATAGAAAATGCATTGTCTTGATCTATTTTGAGAAGAGGTGACTATAATATCAACTGCTACCTCATGAGTTGTTGGGCAGACAGAAGTGGAGAGGAAGCCTGGACACACTTTTCAGAACTAGTTTTAAGCAGCACAAATCTATAAGGTACAGTTCAATCCATTAGCAGAGGAAGGTATTAAATCCAATCAGATTTCCATCAGTGTCTTACCTAATGTACAGCGAAGAGCAGCTCTAAGACATTATCTCCACAGTCATGAGAACCTAGAAAACTGTTCCTGATGGAAGCTTTCAGTCCTAAAGAGCAACTGCGTAATATATCTTAAAAGAAAGGCAACTAAGGATAGCCCTGCTGAAACGCTAGCTATCAGTAACTATTCGAAATGCTTAATGGATGCAAGCATACTGAAATCTCCTTGTTTCTACTAAGAGAAAAACATAAACAGTTGTATTCATTAGGCATGGAAACTAGGCACAAAATTGGTCTGTTTTTGTTGGTTCTCTAAGAAGAAACTTGGAGCATTCTGACACTTCACAGAGATTATGTTTCTGAGAGGTACTCCTGTGCTATCAAACTGATAAAATAATATAGGCAAGTCTATTTTTTAAAGTCAGGTTACCCTCCTCAGGCTGTATTTCAATTCAGTCTATCTCAACTGTCTGGTTGAATGGCTGGTCTAATGAAAGTTGCTTTTCATTAAGTGGCTGGTGACAGCTTGAGAGTCATTGTACTGTGATGCAGAAAACGACCCACTTTTAAATGGGTTAATGATCAACGATTAATGGGGAAACTCACTGAAAACAAGCCAACGTCTATCAGTACTATTGACCACACAATGGTCAATTGCCTCCTTCCCACCTTTTAAAATAGAAAGTTTCTTTTAACACATAATTCTAAAGTGTGTGCTTTCCAGATGCTTGTCCACCCCATCTCTGTTTGAAATATTAACTCCTCTATATTTTAAAACCAACCCCCTTGTGCTGTTCACTCTCACGTAGGCACATCTTGCTGGGTCCCGTCCACTGCCATGTTAAACACATCGCTCCCTGTGCGTAAATCTTTCTAATTTGGTTCCTCTCCACCTTTGCACATCTGTTTCCTTCTAGTGTCTTCATCTGTTGGCATACCTAAGGAGAAAGACCACATTTTGACCCACAGGCTGTAATTCTGTCATTTGGATCCAACCATTTGATGGCACATCTAAAAGTCTAGAGAAGAGGTTTACGCTGCTTTGATATGACCAGTGCAGATGGTTCTAACTATAGATGTGTTTCCCATTTGCACTCACAGAGTAAACATACAAAGGAAGTTTTCTTTTTCCAAACTTGTCATATCTTATAGTCCCAAGCATGGTGTTCTACCACTTCCTCCCCCCACTCTCTTCTCCATCATTTTGCTTTAAAAGCCTTTTGTAGAGCAAGAGACCTCGTGTGATAGGGGACACACCAGGGTGGGGTGCAGGTGAGGTAGGCTCAGCTGTGTGCAGGTTTGGGGGGGGGGATGGGGGAACAAAAGGAGCACCCATCTACAATGCCTTTCTAGAACAATATTTGAAAACTCTATTGTATAAATTTAATCCCTCACCAAGAGAGTTCTTCATGCTATACTGTGCTAAGAAAATCAACATGATCAGTGGCTCCATTCTTTTGGCTGCCTAAAATATGGCAATCTGACTCTCAAATGGAGTTACTTTCATCAAGAGATAGGAAAGTGAAATCAGCACACATCCTTTCCTTTCATTAAATGCACGATGATACAAAGTGTTTTAATATCTGGACTTATAATTTAGTCTTTTAAAAAAATCATGCATACATGACCTCCAAATCCCAGCTATTTTTCAATTCTCGTTGTGTATTATAGAAAATTTCCTTACCAGATTTTTGGTTATTTCCATAATGGAATATATACTCAAGATTGGCTATAATATGTTAGTAGATACTAGTCTTTTTTTCCTGTTAAATTATTTACTTCCTTAGATTTAGGTTTAAGAATTAACAGACTCGGCTATGCATTCTTGGTTGTAAATACCAGATCCCTGTTTTGGCTGTTGTGAGCAGAGATGAAATTTATGAAGGCTGTCAAGATGCTCACAGAATCAACATACAGCTGACAAACAGTTCTCAGAAACTGGGGTGGGGGGGAACAAAAGAAAAACCAAGGGACCCTGGGTTACAGAAACCACGTTCAACTCATGCTCCAGGAAGCACCTGAGGGCACTAATGCTGACACGCAGGGGGGCGGGGGCAGTGGCACTACCAGTGAACACATCTGACTCACAGAGTTTAGATTATATGGACCCAGCCTGGCCACCAGAACATAGAGAGAGGGAGTTAAAGTCCATAACAGAAGGTGGAAAACCCTTCCAGCAAAAGTCTGCCTGATGTCAAATACCTACGTATATGAAAGGAGTTTACATTATGGGAGGCAAACAAAATAAATCACAACCAGTGAACACATACTAAGCAATGGAAATCCTCAGGGCCTTTCCCGTCCACCAAATAATAACACCCATTATGTGTTGTCCTGTTCACTGTACACCGAATTAAGAGAGGACTGGTCATCATCTGTGACACCTTAGAGTATGACCCCCTAGGTCACGCCATCCAATGAGTATTTGAAAATATTTGCAGAATAAATTTGTTTATTCATCTTCAAAAAACTCTAATCCTAAAATAACACATTAAAAGGCTTTCTGCCTTGGTAGGCAGAATAATGCCACACCCCTACTCCCAAGGAAACTTCCATGACCAGTGATTATTTTACCTTACTTGCAAAAGGGACTTTGCTGATGGGATCGATGTTAACGACTTGATGTGGGGTGTACCCTGGATTACCTGGCTGGGTCAAATCTAATCAGATGAATCCTTGAAAAGCAGAGATCCTTTCCCAGCTATAGTCAGAGGGAGATTTAATGACAGAAATGAGATCAGACAGATGAAACATTACTGGCTTTGAAGGTGAAGAAAGGAAGACACAAGCCAAGGAATTTGACCAGCCTCTAGAAGCTGGAAAAGACAAGGAAAAGGATTCTCCCTAGAGCATCCAGGAAAGAACACAGCCTTGCCAAATACCTTAATTTAAGCCCAGTGAGACCCATTGAACTTCTGACCTTCAGAACTGTGAGGTAAACATTTTTAAGTTTGTGGTAATTTTTTACTGTGGTAATTTGTTATGGCAGCAACAGAGTATAACACAATTGTTCTCCTGTGAGTACACATATAACAAGTCTTTGTTTTACAGCTGGACCAGGTGAGACTCAGGAAGAGTGAAGACTTACTCAGTAACATAAATGAAATTGAGGTATAAGCAGCTAAAGCGATCTGGTTCTCCTAGTAGCTTAAAACAAATTTGCAAGGGTAAAATAATAACACCCTCATACTGGATATTATTATTGTGAAATTATCAGTTTTGAGAATTACACATCATTAGAAAGATTTTCAGAAATATACATTTTTTGAAGTTGCTTATGAAAAATTCAGAATTCCTAAGGATTAATGTAAATGTTAACACCAAGAGAAGAGAATTGTTATTATGCAGAGTGTGCTATTGGTTTTACTTGAAAACAAAACATGCAGACAAAAGACTTATCTGTAATTGAAGCTAGATTTTCAATGTTCTAGCTATCTAATCCTATAAAGCTTACATCGTCCCTTATGTAAGATTTTCAAGCATGTAAAATTAAGGGGAAAGTATCTGAAAAAGAATAGGTATATACGTATGTATAACTGAATCACTTTGCTGTACACCCAAAACCTACACAACATTGTAAATCAACTATACTTTAGTAAAAATAAATAATTAAAAAATAAAATAAAATTGAGTGGAAATCTCCACCTCAGGGTGCATGCTGCATTTCAAGTTACACACTATACAAGACAGGCCATTTGGGTTAGAAGTAATTCTCTAAAAGCTAAACAAAGAAATACTAGTGCATAATGCATTTAACAAATCCTAGAGCTGGTAGGAAGCTTAATGATAATTTGTTTCCAGTACTTCCCCATACTAAACTTATGTCATAAATTGATCACTTCTCTGTTCAAAGAAGATAAAATGTAGACAATTATTCCTTCCTGTCAGTCCCTGATAATGTAAAATGTTGTGAATGGGTTCAACTTAACGTAATCCTACACAGTGGTGTTACTAACACTTGAGTCCATTAATTCCCATGCTGTTTTAATGTAGTTTTATAAATTCCTAGTAATCCACTCATTTCTCAAACTCAGAGAAAACACACAGGAAAAATACGCATACTGAAGTTGTGGACTTTTCCTTGTCAAAGGAAGGTTAACAGATAGATGAGATATTGACAGGTCAGCGCCATCCTTAATATAAACTATAGAATTTGAGAGATCAAATTCCATTTAACACAGCCTCACTTCATTATAACTCAGAATAAATCCATAGAAATTTAGTGAAATAGACCAAAAGAGTATTACCTACATGTTTTTCCCACTCTAACAACTGTACAGTTTAATGTTTCAAACCAACATTCACAACTTTGGAATAAATAATATTTTTGAACCCACAGAGGTTTCCATACAGCAACTCTGACATTTTCCCTCTTACTATTTGGCTTAATTATGCCATTAGTTTGATTGTCTTTTACAGTTAATTGAATTAAAAAGAATTTTGAAAGCACTTTTATATATAAGTCCTGGAGACCAATTCTATAGTCCTCTGATATTCAGAATGTCAAGCACTTCATAGATTCATATTTTAATAATCTTTTTTTGGAAGTAGGTTATATATAGACACAAGCAGACATCATGGTTGTATAGCTCAAAGAATTTTAACTGCAAAACACCATCTGGATCAAGGGATGGAATATTTTTAGCAGCATTGACCATCTCCCATACCTTCACTTTATTCTTTTTCCTCTCCAGAAAGGTACCCACTATCTGATTTCTAACACCAGAGAATGATTTTGCTGATTTTTGAATTTGGTATATATCATACATGTGTCTTCTTTCATATCTGTCATCTTAAATGGATACTACTTGAGACATTATGTGGTTGCTTGTAAAAGAAGTTTTTAATTTCATTTTTATTGTTATTTCATTTTATGAATATACCAAAATGTATTCACCCCTTCTATTTTGATAGGCATTGGTGGTGAGTTCTGGTCTTAGCTCTTGCTTTATAATCCGTTCACTCATATATGTCTGTTGGTACATATAATACATATTTCTGTGCATAAATAACCAGGAGTACAATTGCTGAGTCACAGGGTATATGTTAGTTCAGGTTTAGTATATATTGCTGATGGCTTCCTAAAGTGGAAATAACAATGTACATTTCAACCTCAGTGCATAAGATTTCCAGTTACCCCAAGCCCTAGTTGACACATACATTCTGTGTTTTGGTTGCATAGTAGTATTTTGTTATTAACTCAGCTGATAGCTGAGTTTGAATATCTTTTCATATGCTTATTTAGGAGAACTGAGCAAAGAGTATTTAATTCAAGCCGGACAGTGGGTCAGAGAAATTTGAGGGAGGTGCTTCAAGGAAAGCTGCATGTATGAGTTGACTGAGGAAGGGCACATATGACAGTTTGGGAGACAAAAATGATATTGAGCTGGAGAGAGGAGGAGCTTAGACATCAGGTGGTTCAGAGTAGTGATACCACAAAATATGTTGTTACCCAAGGACTACTGATGGTCCAAGGTATCTTGAGCATAAGATAAACATGAGCAGTAATGAAAGAAAAGATTATGAAAGAAGATTTGGGCTAGATTGGCAAAGGGGCTTGAATGTCCTTAGTAAGGAGATGGGGCTCTATTATTTAGGAAATAAATAAATGTGTGAACTTTGATGTAGTTGTAAATAACACCGATTATAAAAATAATTATAATAATTGGAACCTGATATAATTTCTAGGGAATAAAGAACACATTTTATGTTCCTGAAATGTTAGATTTATTTTGCTTATTTTTGCTCCATGTGACATTTCTATCTTGTAGAAATCTGTGCATGCCCATAAAGTAGACAGATTTAGATCCCATTAATGATTAATATTGTTTCAAAATTGAAATCCATGATTCATTGTTTGTACAGAGATGAGCTCTAATATCGTGAATGAATAATGGGAGATATTACACAAAAGAATTCATATTCATTCTATGAATAAAATGGTAGACAGATTTTGAATAAGCTGCACAAATTATTTCACTAAGAAATCAGTCTGTATACAAAAAGGAAAACTGAGTTTAAAGCACTAGAGTAAAATTATGAAAATGGTGGAATTTTACATTTTAAGAACATTTAGACCAGTCCTACTTCCAGAAACAACATTTTCTCGTTCTAATGTCATGAACCTATAGAGTTAGACCACCAAGGATTCAGCTCTCAATAGCCATATATAGGTCTATGACCTTCAAAAAATTATTTAAACCACATAAGACTCATCAGTACTATTTGTAATATGGCAATATGCCTATGTTACAGAAATGTTTGCATTTTTAAAGAAGGGATGTCTGGCACAATATAATATTATCACATTAGTTGATGGTTCAGTTTTCTAATTACTGCTTTCTCTGATTCTCCAGGCTACCTTCATTTCACTTTCAAATATTTAGGGAATTCTTATTTGAAAGGAAAACGACTATAGCTGTCCTGCTTTTATTCCACAATGTCAGCGAAGACTAGGTATGTTGAAATTTTAGTGCTTTCAGTAAAACTCGATAATTTAAAAAAATGTGCCATGGAAACACTTAAAGGATTCATAAAAGGGCTATACAATCACTATGTTTTCTTATTTCCTTAAAATTCTTGACTAGTAAAGAAATAGCTGATGCTTAGTTTTATACATTGATAAATATGTTTATAGATTTTCATATTGTCAGTGACAGGGTTCTTTATTTTTTTTAAAAAAAGCATGACAAAATGCTTCTCGTTTTTTAACCACTGACTTGTATCAGCCCTAGGATAACATACGTTTTAATTTTTTTAAACCAGCTTGATATGTAATAGGTAAAAGTGATTTCTGATGATACATGGCAGTATTTATTGTCTCCTTATTATCCAAACACTTCACTGGGGTTATTTCTTTTTAGTTCTCTAGCATGTCTTCTCAGTGTTCATTGCCCAGACTTCTACATACTTCTTCCTCAGAATTTGTCTTCTCACTTTACATTATCCTGTGAAATCTCTCTTTTAGCCACAAATACATTTAGTATTTATACACTGGTGACCCTCAAAAATGCACCTGACTCAGCCCTTTCTCCTGAGAACAAGCCTTTATATCTCTCTTTTCACACCTGCACGTAGGTGAGAGTCAGTCGGGTCTAACTGAACGTGCCCACAAGAGCATGACCTTTGCCCTTAGTGGTGAAGATCTTTACTCCACCTGCGTGGTTTCCCACCTTAACAAAGAACATCAGTGTCCTTGTGATTCAACTTAGAAACCTGAGAGACACCTTGACTTTCCATTCTCCCTCCCTGCCTTCCCCTCCTGCTCCATTTTCTGAATCACTAAATCCTGAGAACCTCCTAATCCATCTATGACTCTTAGACCTCGCTGTAATTGTCCTCGTCTTAAGGACACAATCCCTTATCAGCTTCTGCAACAGGACTCTATTCATTATTTGTATTCACACTTGACACATCACTGACATATTCTTCTCTCAGTAGCCTGAGTGATGGTTATTACATGAACAATCTGTAATTCACTCTCCTGTTTAAAATCTCTACATTAATTTATTTTTAAATTATTGTGGAATACAGCTAGCATATTAAAGTGTCTAAAACCTGAAATAGGGGTAAAGAGCAACAATAAAATAAACAGCTGTGTACCTACAACCAAGTCACGGTGTAGAACGTTAAATGCAGCTTACAGCATCCACTCCCTGACCACTTCCTTTTTTCCCTCCTCCTCAAATCAACCACCATCTCGAAACCTATACCCATTCCTCCCACATTTTCTATCTCCTTCATTATCCAATTATGCATCCATAATTAAAACTCTATCAAGTATTGTATACTTTAGACACCATATAACTGGGAATCATGTTGTGTTTATCTTCTAAGACAGACTTCCTTCACTCCAAATTATGCTTCTGGGAATCAATGCTATTAATGCATGAGGTTTGATTTTATTTTTTTCTGTTTTATTGAATATTCTACTATGATTTATCCATTCTAGATTGATATACATTCTGATTGTTTTCAGTATTTTGCTATCATGAGCATTGTTACTCTTAACTCTTGTAAATGTCCTGGTACACATGTGTGAGAGATTTTCTAAGTTACACGCTCGATAGTGTAGGTCCTGCATTGTAGAGAATGGCTGTGCTTCCCAAACAACATTGCACCTTAGAATCACCTGGGGAGCTTCCAAAGCTCCCAACGCCCACGTCTCATCAATTAAATCAGACTGGCTAGAGGTGGAGCCAGGAACCAGAAGCTTATAAACATCCCAGGATGCTTCCCTCCTGCCCCACTTTGGGAGCCACAAGGCTAAGGGTGAATTTTACAAGGTGATGCCAAAAATGCTTTTCAAATCAGTCATATTCCATTCTTCAACTCCAGCGGCAGTGGGTGAGTGTTTCTGGTATTCTATATCTTCAACAAAGTTTTATATTATCCGATTTAAAAAACTTTGCCAAGCTGATAGATGAGAAATAGCATTTACATGGGGTTTTACTTTGTGTCTCCCTTAGTTGCTTATGCGGTTGAACGTTTGTTTTAACTTTTATGTGGGCCATTTCTGTTTTTTCATCTGTAAAAATTCTTTTCAGTTTTCTGCTTGAAATTGTATAGGTTTATTTTTCTATCTTTGATTTGGTAGAAAATATTTGTATTTTATTGAATACCTTTTGATATTTATGCATTTTTATCTGGCTATCAGAGTTCTTCCCTATTCTTAGGTTGTTAAATGCCCTCCCTTTCCAAATTTTAAACTTTATCAATTTTGTGGAGACAGGAGCATTTGTTGTGTTGATTACAATGTTTTCCCCCCTCAAATCTCAATGGAGTCTAATTTTTAAAATTGAACTATCCATGTGTTCTTTGAATAAGCCTTCTGTGTCTGTCATATTATTATTTCAATGTACAGCTAAATTCAATTTGCTAATATTTAGTACACTTGCATCCATTATTCTGAAGTGATGTTTGTCAATAATTTTCTGTGTTTATGTGTGGTGTTGCTTTTGTTCAGATTTATTTTAATGCATATTTAATTTTTTTAACTCCAGAAAGGTTTCCTTCTATATTTTAAGAAAATAACTTATTTTCCTATGTGGAATAGTTTTGTTTTTAAGGCACTGAAGTTAAACAGTTAAGCCTATATGATAAGAAACATTCTCCCTCCCTGCCTTCCCCTTCTGCTCCATTTTCTGAATCACTAAATCCTGAGTACCTCCTAAGCCATCTATGACTCTTAGACCTCGCTGTAATTGTCCTCGTCTTAAGGACACAATCCCTTATCAGCTTCTGCAACTCATTAGATACAAATTCTAGCTTTGTTATTTTCTAGCTATGCCACCTTCCGCAATTCACATACCATCTGTGTGTGAGTGGGTGCTTTCTGATAACAAAGCAAGAAAAATTAGTTAAATTCATTCCCGGTGAGCTTTTCTTGTTTATTTGTTCGTTCTTAAAAGAGCAAGTAAAGCTAAACCTGATACATCTTACCAAGTGACTCGGTAGAAGGAGCATGGCAGAAGGTAAGACCACGGATGGTGGAGCCAACATGTCTGATTTCAAATCCTGTCTCTGCCACTTACTAGCTGTGTGATCTTGGGGAGCCTTTATACCTGTGTGCCTCAGGTTCCTAAACTGTAAAACATGCCAGGTTGTAGTAGCCAGCTCATAGGTTTGCAAAGTGGATTAAATGAGTTCATATTTGCAACGCACTTAAAGTAGTTTTTAGCACAGAGTGAGTACTGCATACAGGTTGCTAAATAACTCATAAAGAAGATGCGTGGGTTCCTTTTCATCTCCCTTGCCTCCCACCTGAGGCTGCCAGCACCACTTTCTAGAATCCTAACTGGAAGACAAGTTCACATGCACGGCTTTTTATCTACATGTCAAGTTCTGTAGGTATATACCTAGTATAGATTATTTCTTGTACTGAGATGAGTTGCTTTCTGGCTTGTTTTTTGATTTTCTACGTATTTTAGAGGTTAAATCATTTCTTTCTCATACAGTGCTTTCCCCTCCTTTCCGCCATAATTTGTTCATGATGCCATTAGTTCTGGGTGGTTATTCTCCCCTACTCTTTCTCACTTTTTCTCCCTCAAAGACGCAGTGAAAGTGTCCCGGCCATTCTTGAGGCTTCTGAGTGTTCACAATTAATCTTTGGCTCTGGTGAGCGAGGGCTCGTTTGGAGAGAGAGCCTACATCTTTCCACCAAGGCTGAGTCTCTGCTCTTACTCCATTTTGTTTCTTTCCGAATTAGGGGAGGGCATCGTGAGATGCGTTAAGATTCTTCATCTCGGTGTAGCTCTCTGACGAGGGATTAGAGAAGCTGCTGTCAATTCTGTCAGTTCAATTTTAGGATTAAAACGTGCACAAAGCTCATCTACCAGGAATGATGCCCAGGAGGTGCACAAACATATACACCAAACCTAATTAAAGGTGTGTAAAATACTAAGTTTTACATCAGTTTCTCATTAAAAATGGCTAGGTCTGATGAAAGGTGCAGATGAAACTTTTACCTAATATATATGGAAAAGGACATGTTTATTTCCTAGTAACTAATTGCTACGTTTACAATTGAATATGCACACATGTGTTGTCAGTCACAACAACAATACCCTTTTTATCTGATATCATACTTCTAAATAGAGAACTGTCACGATGACAGGGCGTTTCTGGCTCCCAGGGTACGTCCCTGTAACTAACGTCTTTACAAACTCATCCTAAGGCTCATCCTACAAGTATTTCATCCTAGGAAGAGAAATACACCACATGAAAATACCTTGCCTTCATTTGGCATTTTCAGAGTAAGGTATAATTATCTTCAATTGTCTCTTTTCTGAATTAAAAATAGTTTTAGCTCATCTATACAAACTCTAGAAATTTCCACTTAATGGTAAAGGTCAGTGAAACAACTGAAATATAGAGATACTTAGAATAAAGACAAAAACTCCTTTTACATAGGAAAATAGTCAAAACTTTCTGTGATAGGCCAATGGTTGCAGAAAAAGAAATCTGTTTCAAAAATGAAAAAAGAGAGGCTTCGTCACTTCAGTTCTTACAGGGTATATTATCTTATCAGGTCTTTCACCAAGTGTTTCACCAAAGCTCATTTTCATCTGTGTCTAGACTTCAGTATTATTTCTGCAATTCTTGAATATTGGGGCCCTTTCTTTATTCTCAGCCCTAAAAATGGAGTTGTCAGAACAGCAAAAAACATAGCATCTGACAGAACTGCAGGAGCCAAAGTCACTTCATTACCCAAAAAATCTCCTTGAGCTATAAAATTGTGCATCGAAATCCCTTTGAGTGAAATTCTCCTCAGGCTGGACAAGGAACGTAACTTTGGGGGCTCACCCTGCTCTTTGCTCTACAGTTGATCTTTAGATGCCCATTTGAAACAAAATAAGTGATTTCCTTTAAGACTCTAAAACAAAAAATCACTATCACCTCTCTCAGTTCATAAACTACAGCATTTGTTTTCTTTAGAAGATACACTTGTGTTTTAACATAAGCTTTTGTTTTAACTCCTCTTAGAGCTAGTCATAGTGACATTAAGGAGCCTCTTTCTAGCCTCTTAATTGTAGAAATCAGTGATGTTCTTGATTGGCCTAATAAGGTTCAGTGTAGTCAAATACATTTCAGCTGTCTCACCAGGCAGTTGCAGGTTCAAGGGAAATAGTCACAGTTACAGGTGAGGAGCATGGATCTGGGCTTCCAGAAAACTGGGGGAAGAAGCCTGTCCTCTTTTTAACATCATTATACTTGAAGATAATTTTCTTGTATTCCTATCTACACCATTTTGTATTTTCACCTGTAAGTTATTATTTAAGAGATCCAAATAAGTGAGTCTATACACATTTTTATTCCTGTTTATATAAAGTTCAAAACAGATTAAAGTGGTTAAGGATATATAAGTGATAAAAGCAAGGAAGGGATCTCTAGAAAGGTTAAGGGAGTGACATTAATTTAGTGGTTGTATTCAGTAGGGGCAGGCTATAATGTTCTGGAATGAAAGCTATATCTATTGATACTTCTTGACTTAAGTGGTGTGATAATGGTGTTCTCTGTGTACTAATTTGTTAAGCTGTACATTTTTATTTTATGATTTCCTCTGTTTTCTCCCAATTAAAATTTTAATAGTAACAAAAGATTACCTTAGCAGAAAAATTCTAATGCATTCAGAAGCAAAAGAAGGATAAATTTGATTGAAATTTTAAGTACTTTATTGGTTAAAAATAAATATAAAATGGAATAAAATTTCCAGCCTTATTTAATTTTAAAGAGCAGGAAAAGTAATGCCCTTTATTTCTCCAATCCTGGCGAGCCCCTAAAATGGATTTGAAAAGTCAGAATTCTAGATAAAGAATTGATAAGAAAACAGAATTATTATTGTCAACCTCAGCAATACATGTGAGATTATATGTCTAGACTGGAATTATGGGCAACAACATAAATGATTTTTACCAGGTAAGTATCTCTTATTATAATTTGAACCCCAAGTCAAAATAAAGAAGCTTAAATTTAGACAAATATTGATCAATACTTATTAAAGCTTGATTAAGTAAGTTGATTAAACATCAGATCTCTAGGAACTAAACTGGAATTCCTCAAGCTTTTTTATATTTTCAAATGTTTTTTCATAACTATAGCTCTTAACAGACAGAATACTAGAGATCACATGATTAATAAAAAACACTGTAGCAAACATTTCCAAATGTACACATAGTTTACAGATAGAATTTAGAGTGGAAGTTCTTGGTGCATCTGAATTAGTTGTTTCGATTGATATTTATTTTTTTATGTTATAACATATTATTGATATCAAATAGCACAGTTTTTTTTTTTTTTAAACATCTTTATTGAAGTATAATTGCCTTACAATAGTGTGTTAGCTTCTGCTTTATAACAAAGTGAATCAGTTATACATATACAATATGTTCCCATTTCTCTTCCCTCTTGCATCTCCCTCCCTCCCACCCTCCCCATCCCACCCCTCTAGGTGGTCACAAAGTATTTTAAAAGGAAAATGTAGACTCAGTGACTTGTGACAACTTAGACATTAAATATTTTGAAAGTTAATGCTTATCTTATGTTTAAATAGTAGGACACATTTTCCTTGGCTGACACTGATTCATGTAATTGCTCCTTGATAGAAAGCCCCAATTAACGCCTATAGGATTTGTAAAAGACAGTGAGGTAAACATAGTGTTCATACTTAAGCATTTTGGGTTATTCCTCCAGGCTGTATATTTTACTCCATATTCATTTAGGTAGGATTTCTGAGCAAGAATTTTAAGTGAAATGAAGAATCCAAATTCAAAATATTAATTCGTTTTAATGGTATTTAATTATATAATTTGTATGGAAATCAAAAACACATTAATGACTAAATAGAGGCCAGTTAAGTCCATTTAACTATTGTGACAACTATAAAAATAAAAACGAACTCTGCACACATTTTGAGAAAGGTTCACATGAGACCCTGTACTTTCCAGTTTCATCTACAAACATAGCAAGAAAATATCTGGAATAAATGAAAATGTTTTCCCTGTATTTAATGATGATTTTTCCAAAAATAAAAATAGCATTTATGCTTTCACTTGGAAAATGAATCCCCAGGTCTGTCTTTAGTATAAAAATTAAGAGAAAAAAAAAGGGATAAATTTCAGTGTATCTTTGAGACTGCCTAATGCAACAAAAAATGCTAAAAGCTAATTTTATTGGAAAAAAATTGCCTTGAGTCACTTCTGAAACATTTCAGCAGAGATGAAGATATCTCCCTATCTGAGACATCATACTTAAAGGATATAGCTACCTCATTATCTGAATCAAACGTCCCAGGGGCAGTAGAATTGCTGGTAAGAGCGATGCTTACCTCAGTCTAGAGTGAGTAAGCAGTGAGTAACTGAAACAACAAACAGACAAAAAAACAAAACAAAATAGCCCCCAAACATGGAGTTGTTTATTTTTTAAAATGCTTGCCTATTCTTTCAATCATGACAATGATGCTAATTAGGTGATAGCTTCAAATACCTTGTACTAAAGAAGAGTTTTTAATATAGTAGAATTGATATGGTGTCCATTTTTATCCTATTGTTTTGTATTGACTTCTTCAATAATTTCCTCAAGCCTTTGACTGATACTCTTAACCCTATATGACTGGTAACCTTGTAAGAAGAGACAGACACAGGGAAGATGGTCATGTGAAGATGGAGATAGATTAGAGGAATGCATCTACAAGCCAAGATGATGAACCACAAGGATGGCCAGTAGCTATAAGAAGCTAGGGCAAAGCAAGGAACGTTCCTGCCCTAGATCTTTCAGAGAAGGAATCAACCCTGCTGATGCTCTTTATTTTGGACTTAGAGCTTCCAGAATTGTGGGGTAATACAATTCTGTTGTTTTAAACCATCCAGGTTTTGATGCTTTGACTTTTTCCTCCTCATTTTGTGTCATATGAAACTGACAGAGTTGCCACAGGAAACTAATATAACATATATGAGAATATCTTTTCTGGGAGTAAAAAGGACCTAACAGAATTGTGATGGATGGATGTATCCCTTCAGTCTCTTGATCGGCCATAATTCCATAGAGGAAATCACTGTTGCTCCTTCAGCCCCATCTTGAGTGCTTATGATTCTAAGCTCACCATGGTTTGAGCAATGCTATGAGAATATGTTTTGTGTTAGGTAGATTTTCTGATATTTGCACTGATTTGTTCTTGTTCTGAGTTATCGAGCTACAGAGCATAAATTTACCATCCATTAACATTAGAGCTTTTAAAATACTTGAAAGAGCACATTGCCTATACCCTAAATCTTCTCTTTTTCTCAGAATACTTGCAATATAAAGGACTGAAATGTTTACAGTCACATATTAAGGGATGTAACTCAATCATTACAAATGCATGCATGCACACACACTCACACCCCTATCTGTTTTGTAAAGCAGATCTTAAAAGAAATCCATTCAGTCTTAACAAGTGATATGATAAAGTCTGAAGGGATAGCATGAAAAAGTTTGTCATAAAATAAATTCTTAAAGGACTTTTCTAGTTACAAGAAACTACTCTTAGCCTGTGAACATCATGGAGTCAAGATTAAGACAAGCCTTTGAATATCTTGGTGAATATAATGGTTTGTACTGCACAAGCTTACCATAAATACCCATTCAAATTGATTGGTAATTATGGGTCATAGTTGGAAAAAGAAATGCAAAGTAGTATTTGCCCTTTCTTTTGCGTATTTGTTAGAATCTATAAAGAATAAAAAAAAATCATCTAAAAAAATCACAATACTCTTAAAATATGTGGATATGGAAGGGCAAGGCAAATCAAAGCCACATGACTTCGACTTCACATTGCCCTTGGTACAAGCAGCTGGTTCTCCGACACATGGCATGTTCAGACACAGAAACATAAAGGGTGAATGTGCATCTCTATTAACTACCAGATGGTGTTCCTTCATGGTTTTTCTTTTTTTTTTTTCATTTTTTCTGTTTGAGATTCATGATATGTTCTCTTACTACATTAACCTCTTATAAAGGATCTTCAAATTAAGAAGAGAAACTGGGGGCAGTGGTTGTAGATGGATGGATGTGTCTGCGTTTATGTAATAAATAGTCTTTGTTACAAGCATCTCCCTGGAGGCTTATTTTAGGACTGACTTGTGATCCACCCGCCGGATGAATCTGTGGTTTAATGTCACTTGCTCTGATAGTCTGTCCTGCCTTGCTTTCATATGGTTTTCTACTTCATTCTTAGGTTATGCATTTTGACACTCCATCTGGTGTTCAAATCCTTCACAGAACTCATAATAGAACAGCCTGTCTTTTTAGTAGCTGGAAGTTTTGAATAATCTGTCTTCTCTTCTTCAACCATTTGGAGATTTGTTCCCTGTCTTCATAATGGTAGGAAGCCCTCAAGAGCAATGCATGGGATTGGATCCATAGGATGTGTGAGGACCCATGTCTATCTCACTGGTAAACTGCAATTACCCACCTACCCTGGAGCATGTGAAAAAGCATAAAACCCAGAGGACTTGAAGGAGGCAGTCAACTAGGAATACACTGTTAGGATAAATTTAACAGTTCATATTTATGGCATAATGGAAGTCATTTCTTAGCAAATGCTAAATATTTTTTAGCTATCAAAGAAGGATTTGTTTCAAAATCTTTACTTCTGAGTTGGGATTGTACAGATCTTAGTTTAGATTGTTGATGTGTATGAATGGCAAACTGAAGTCTTTGATCTTTGGTTATTTTCTTATTGTATCAAAATATATGGGATGGATAATGTTCAGAATATTCCCAATACTTAAAAAATTTTATCATTAAATTTTAAAACATTAATCAGCTATTCAGTTTCATAAGTTGCAGTTTGGGATATTTTATAACATACATTAATGATTTTATTTTTGCTTATTATCCTTTTCACCTTTGTCCATTGAATTGGTAATAGAATCAAGCCATATTCCAATATTTTTTGCAGAAACTTTAAGGATTTCAATAACTAAATTGCTTATAAAAATGTTACATGTAACTTATTTCTCATTTTAAAAATTTAAAAAATTTTTGAAGATGCCCTTATTCAATTATAGGTAATAAAATCAGAGTTTATCTTTTTATGAGTTTTATACTGTAACCATTTTCCAAGTAAAATACTATGAGCTTTCTCAGATTTGAGGTATTTCACTGTATGGATACTAATGTATATCAAGGATCAAAAGTATGTTTCAAAAGATAAAATATTTTTATTATTTTTTACTTAGTTACAATGTTTTTCCTTATTACAAAATGTAACTTCAGAAATGCAAATTATATAGGTAAAAATCATCCTGAACAGCACCATCCAACATTAACTTCTATGAATCTTCTAGAATAGTGTTTAATTGTACACACACGTATCTGTATGTCTGTCTATATGTAAATAATTCAGGACTCTTCTGATTGCTTCAAAAACATTTATTTATGGGGCTAACAGAAAATGTTCGCTTAACAAAGCCCAAGACTAGAGATATTAAACACACTATCAATAATTACATATCTTTAGAAGATCATTTATTTTCTTTCACTTTCATTCTTTGGAATATTCACTTTGACTTTCAGAATTCTTGTAATTCAATATTTTTAATGGCTGGATAAATACAAACACACTTAAACTCATGCACACACACAGTGATGATCATCAGTAGTTGAAACAATTTGAACGCATTTCTTGATGATTCACTAGTGCCTATTTATCTAATGGTAAGTTTGAAGGAACACTGGCATCTCTATAATCACAGAAACCAGGAAGACCTGGTATGAAACTGTAGCAAGTTCTAGAGCCATGTTTCTTAAACATATAGATCACCCAGTGATTTTATTAGAGTGTAGATTTTGATTCAGTAGGTCTGCAGTGGGGTTGCATTTCTAAGAAGCTCTCAGGTACTACTGTTGCTGCTGATTCTAGGACCACATTTTATATAACAAGATGGAGCAAGGAAGTCCTGTTGAGTGGGCCCTGGATAGGCCTGTCACGCTCAGCACTTCTTAGGTTAGTGGATAATCAATCAAAAGTGTCCACAGTTATGGTTTTATAGATGCAATATGACTACAAAAGTCAATGCAAAAGTATAGTGATTGTTCCTCATTTTGTTATAAACTATAAACAATGTGATAAATTGGCACACATGGAAGAGTATGAAACATGGAAGTTCAATCTAGGTAATCTGGCTTACAGAAGGAAGTTTGTGCATGCACATGAGCTGAATTTGCTGAATTTTCAGGAAGAAATGGTTGGGCTCAGCATGTCTAGCAAATGCCCCATAGGTGGTTTTCACTTATTTGGTAGGACTCAGTGGTGCATAGATTAAAAACCCACTGAGATAAATACCAACCTGCCCGTATCCCTAAAGAACTAGGGATACTTGAGACATCAGGCTTAAGTAGTATCTTCCAGCTTAATGATATTTGAAAGAATGCAGCCTTTGAGCTTATCACAGTCAAGTATAACCTCTGCAGATTTGTATGGCAGATGCTCAGTTTTGGCAAGACTCAAATCCAGGTGTTCATGGCACTTCATTAGAAAACCTAAAAATGATCTCTTGGTTTAAGCCCTAGCAGGCTAAAGATAGAGAGGTGACCTCCTAATTTTTGGAGTGAACCTAAGTCTGGGACCCCTGGTAGCTCAAGATCTTAGAGACTTATTAGTGCAGTCTCATGGGGAACCAAGTTATCTAATTTATTTATGCTAGAGATTCAGTGTGGTTTCTTTGACTGTGGATGTTCCCATTTAATACTTATAACAGACATATGGATATGTTTTTTTTTTTTTTGTATGAAAAGTCCAGAGTCAGCAAGATTAAGTTACTTGTCCAAACAGCATACCAAGAATTTAGAGTTAGAACTTGATTTTCTGACTAAATGTTTCACATAACAAGTGCTAGTGATTCTTTAAATGTAGCATTCATTCATTCATTCAATCATTTGTTTGCTTGCTGTGTATTTGCTTATTTATTTGTTGGTTTATATTAAGCTTTGTTGGCTTTCCCAATGTGACAATTGAATAATATTTGATAGGTATTTTTACCAGGGTGGTAGTGTGGTAATTGGGTCCATGTAGAGGGAATTCGCAGTCTGTAAATTCCCAAAGGACACTCATCCCCAAATATACACATATTACAGATATATTTTGTCTAATTAGAATGTGTATGCTGCTTGGTTAAAGATTTTCAGATGACCCTGTTGAGGGTTTCCATTCATGCCCAAGATATCTAGAATAGGTATTTAAGGAGAAGTCATCAGGAGGCTTGTCAGAGTTCCCTGGGTACCCAGCTGTCAGCCAACGTGGTGAGAGTGTCCAGGGAGCTGTCCTCAGAAAGGTGCTTCTGTGTCACTGTGCCATATCCTGAGATAAGATGTATTGCTAACATAGGGGCTGTGAAGCAAGGGCCTTGGGGGTGCCTTGTTATCAGTGTGCAGTCCTAGACTCAGACCAACGCTGCCCTATTTCTACTAGTTTCCTCTCTAACATTTAAAGGTGCACTAGTTTAAAAGTGTTGAGGGAAGCTTTTACCAGGGGGCTGTATGCATGATGCAAAAAGAATAATATGGAAAAGTACTTGGCAAAAGTGTAGGAACAAAAAATTAAACTCAATTTCCATAAATGGCTAGCATTCGTTTATAGTGTTTTTATTGTCTACAAATGCTATGACTCAATTTCTTCCACAAGATTGAACATGTAAAGGTGGCCAGTTAGCTCAGTCGGTTAGAGCATGGTGCTAATAACATGTAAAACTTTGAAAAATGATTGGGAATATTTGAGAAGCAGTAGGTTTTAAAGCAATTTTGGAGGAAGCTGCAATAATTATATTTATTAGCTGTACAGTGTTGAAGTAAAGAATAACAATCATAGAAGAATGGTAATCTTGGTGTTTCAATGCAATTATAGAGGCAAGTAATTTGAAACAAATACACTTCTGCCTTCTAATTAAGATAAAATTCTTAATCAGGAAAATATTACCAAACAGACAAAATTATTCGTATGCAAAGGTTACTTTAAGTTTCTTATGTGTAATAAATTTTGTGTTAGGAGTAGTCCTTAATTACTGGGAGACTAATTATCTGCTTTGTCTGTATCCCAGGACCTTTTTAACTCTTAGGTTTCCTCCAGTTGGCCACTTTTTGCTGCTCCCCATGCCTGTTGTGTGTAGGGGGGTGCAGAAACTGGAGAGCAAGTTCTAAAAGCCAATACACAGAAGAAAGAGAGAAAAAACTCAAATTCATCCATTTTGATATTTAATTAAAGACAGTAATACATACCTAAGAATGAAGATGACTGACAATTTAAATGAATTTTCAGATATTTTGTGTGACTATCAATTTGAAATGAGTGGAAGAGAAAATTCCTTTAAATCAATTTAGCAAAGAATAGTATAAAAAATATGCAAAATATATTTCACATTTGTCATCAGTGGTGCTAAGAATTCAACTCAAATGAGTGTTCCTACCTGTGGTTTGAGTCTTTACACAGGAATTTAAGCATCTGTTGTTTACAGTCAAGATATTTTTACTCAGAATATTAACAAAGTTCGTATTTCTTGAAAAATAAATGAGTACAAGTTGCGAACATTTTATTTTATACTGCCATATCATTTTTATACTTCTCAATAGCAAAAAAGAACTGTCATAAATGATTTCCAAAAATCTTGATTCTCTTGTCCTACTGCAAGGAAGCACTAGTCTTAGCAATGAAAACTTTCAATTAATATTAAAGTATTATTTCTAATGAGGAAGTGAACAAATTTGGGGCACAAAAGTTCAAAAAGTGATATGTTACTTTTTTTGGTAACATATCAAAAAGTGATATATTACATAACACCTCCATAAAGGATACGGATACCTCAATGGTAATGCTAGAAGTGCCTGGGGATCCTGCGACACTGGGTGTATAGTAGATGGTAACTCTTGTCATGTAACAATCCTCCTCCATCTAGAAACAGTGGACTAATTTATTCATTTATTTTTATTTCATTTTTCAACCATTACTGATACATAACTGACACAAACCATTGTGTAATTTTAAGGTGTACAACGTGATGACCTGATACATTTATACATCTCGAAATGATTACCGCAAGAAAGTTAGTTAACACATCCCAATGAGTTTCACTCTCCCTAAAACACGGTATTGTGGCTCGAGCTAGTCCATTGTGTTCTAGTGGCTATAAAACAAATTACTCCCAAATTAGTGCCATTAAAGAACTGTTTATTTTACTCAGATTCCACTGGTTAGGAATTCAAGGAGGGCACAGGAGGGGGGGGGATTGTCTCTGCTCTGTGATGCCTGAAGCCTCATCATAAGGTGTGAAGACTGAGGTGTGGAATCTTACAAAGACTCACTCATGTGTCTGGTGCTCTAAGACTCAAACAGCTGAAGGCTGGGCTGCTGGGGCATCTGTCTGTACCGGTGGTAGTCTCTGTATCTCTCCAACAAGACGGCTTCAAGGTCGCCAGCTTCCTTACATAGTGACTCAGGGCTCTAGTCATATCCCAAAAGAGAGGGCAGGTCAGGAGGAACATGTATCACCTTTTCTAACCTGGCATTAAGGCTAGCCCTCCCGTATTCACAAAATAATAATAAAAAATAGGAACAAAGACATGAGATGGCTTTCAATGTTTGTAACGTGTGCTCTTTTCCACTCCACTGAAAAAGCAAAAGTAATTGTATGACATTACTGACAATCTTCTTGAGATAAAAGCGAGAGGCAAGTTATTTTGAGAGCTGAAAGCTGTGATTAGATCATGCTCAGGGAGAGGGATGCATTTCTGTTGCTCCTTCCGAATATGACTTGGGTGGGAGGATGGGACTCTCCAAGTTCAGCTAGAAATCCACCCCCCCAAAAAAAAAATGTAAGGAAAGCAGAGACTTAAGAAATCAGAAGTAATATCTGATCCTTATTTTCTGTTATCCTAAACAAAAAATAAAGGGAATTTATTCAAAAAACCTCCTGACAAATGTAAATCCTGACTTTGACTTTTTTATTTATTGCCTTTAAAATACACCCATCAATTAATTTGTAACTTGGAAACTAGACTGGAGTTTCTCCTGATCTTTGGTGGTAAATTCCCATAGAACATGAGGGAGTTTGACTAATATAAGTATCAAGAATTTGTTCCCATAGTTGGACATTCCTGTGAGTTGTGTTTAGATGTCCCAGACTTCGCCTCTGCCTCCTGTGCTATGTAGTAAATGATCATAACTACATGTGCCTTTCAAAATAAGAAAATGTAGATCTACATCCTGGTCATTTCTAAGTGCATATACTAATATTATTTGGTTAATTTGTATCTCAAAATAAGCAGTAGTATCTGGGAAGGGCTACAAGACCGTGGAAGCTTAAAACTTCAAGAGTTGTTAGAGCTTTGCATGTAAAAAAAAAAAAAAAAAAGTTAAATATAGTTACATAGGCATTTACACAATTTGAAAAGTGATAACAAGTTCAATTATATGCCCTGATAGTAGAATAAAAGGTAAGGTTAGATAAATCATTTCTTTAAGCAATTTATTAAGAAGAGAATATTATACCCTCAAAGTGAAATCCTATTACACAAATATTACAATTAAAAACAAAGGGACACTTAAAGAATTTTAATACAAATTATCAAAATGTCAGAGTTACATAAATGCAGTTTTTTTAAATTCCCATATCGGTTGTATTTCTAATGTGTCATATGGTCTTTGACATACTAAACTAAATATCACAAACTTAGGTAATTTGGGTCATTTAGTTTTGCTAAAAGAATATCTGTATATACAAACAGTGGCCAAATATGCATATATACGTCAACTTATTTTAAACTGCGTTTTTTTAACTGAGTTTTAGATTTATAAACAGTACTGTATTTTTTCTTATCTATCAACTTTTAGTTAAATGAAAGTTAACAAATATAATAGTTTAAAATAATTTTACAAGAAGTCATATTTAAAAATGATACCCCTATAAGAACAGAGTACATTTGACAGTAAATTGTGGAAACACAGACCAAAAATTACAGCATTTTTCCCCCACAAAGTGTTAAGTATACAGGCAACAAAAATAAAATTGGAATCAAAAATTTTTAAAAATTGGAATACTTTAATTTTATATAAGGATACAAAGTCTATTTATAATCAAAATATTAGTAATATCCCTTATGATGGAAACGACTGGAAAACTCAACATTTAAATAGAATTTTCAGGATAATTGAAACTGAACTGACACAACCCATGTGGCTTACTTTTACACAAATGTAAACTGAATGTTCACTCAGAACCCACATGCTGTATTTTTACATATAGTTCCCTCCTTCAGTGAGTTGGGAGAGATGAAAATAGCCATAGAAAGTATAACCTCTTTAATGTTAGACTACCTGATGGTGAGTAACTGCTCTCACTCTTATGCACCCATCTCTCCCTGTATTATCTTCAGTGCAGTGACCCCTATTCTTCAGCTTAATGGAGCACTTGCAGTTTTCCTGGAAAAAATTAAATTGACAACATTAAAACCCCCTTTTGAGGTAGAATTATTGCTAATAAATGCTTACAACGACTACACAAATATATTTAAAAGTTAGTGTATTGCGAATTATTACTAGCTTTCTGAACAGAGTTTGATTTATTTAAAATAATGTGAGTATATTCATCAGAGATATTGGCCTGTAATTTTATTTCAATGTCTTTGTCTGGTTTTGGTATCAGGGTAATGGTGGCCTCATAGAATGAATTTGGGAGTGTTCCCTCCTCTTCAATTTTTTGGAATACTTTGGGAAGGATAGGTATTAGCTTTTCTTTATATGTTTGGTAGAATTCCCCTGTGAAGCTGTCTGGTCCTGGACTTCTGTTTGCTTGGAGTTTTTTTTTTTTTTTAATTACAAATTCAGTTTCACTGCTAGTGATTGGTCTGTTCATATTGTCTTATTTTTTCCTGATTCAGTCTTGGAAGGTTGTACGTTTCTAGATGCTATACAAAGTAAATTGTTCAATAAGAACTTGAGCTGAAAAATTCTAGATATGCATTTGGAGCAGAGAAGGCGTGTCTGTGTCAAGGGGGTAGCCTCAGGTAGTCGTTAATGATGCTTATAATTAAAACAGTGATTTTTTTCAAAAGATGAGAAGTTGAGCTATCAATAAAATTTACCTAAAAATTATGTTCCTTAAACCTATCCGTTTTTTGCCTTTACATAATATGGAATCAATTATTCTTTTTTTAAATTAATTTTTATTGCGGTATAGTTGCTTTACAATGTTGTGTTTCTGCTGTACAGCAAAGTGAATGAGCTATACGTATACATATATCCACTCTTTTGTGGATTTCCTTCCCATTTAGGTCACCACAGAGCACTGAGTAGAGTTCCCTGTGTTATACAGTAGGTTCTCATTAGTTATCTATTTTATACATAGTATCAATAGTGTATATATGTCAATCCCAATCTCCCAATTCCTCCCATCCCCCACTTCCTGCCCTGGTATCCACATGTCCATTCTCTACATCTGTGTCTCTATTTCTGCTTCGCAAATAAGTTCATCTAGATCATTTTTCTAGTGGAATCAATTATTCTTAAATATGTCTTTAATAAAAACAAACAGCAAAGCCCATAGCACAGTGTAGGCTGAAGGCCACTGTGCACCGAGTGGCCCTGTCACCATGCAGGTCACTTAATTCACACAAGGGGAGCCCAAAGGACTGTTTCTAGAATTAGAATAGATGATTAGAGAAAACTGTCTCTCATATGTTTTCTCCCTTATGCTTCATGCAGAGATAGCTCAAAACTGCTTCATCAGATTTGGGCAGAGATATTCACATGTGATAAAGACCAGGGATGTTTCCTGATAATAAAATGTTTAGACAGCTTCATTTTTGGTCTAAGCATGACATCATTTTAGACACAGGCATTCATTTCACATTCTTGTTAATTTTGGTTCTTTTAGTGGTAATTCAAAAGCAAATAACACCTTTACTTATCATTACTCCACTGTGGAACTGTTTACTTTAGATACAGACATTTCTTCATCTCTTTTCTTTACCAGGTGATGAAGCAGGGTGCTAAATGACCAGAGACTTCTAGATAGGAAATAAAGTATGAAGATCAAGTTTTTGTGTGAGCTATTTACAGACACTCATAGTTGGGAAAATATCTCAAACTCATCATATTTATAGTATAAAGGGTAAAATATTAAAGAGCATCTTATGGTTCCTTTTGACAGCTTTCCTAAATTACATGGCTGGATTTGACATAATATCGTTTTAACTTTCTCACAGGGGAATGTTCACGCCTGTTATCTCTTGACAAAAATTCCTTTAAAGGGAAAGAAAGCAATAAATTCCTTGATTATAGAGATAACTTGACAAGTATCTGTCAAAGAAAATGCACATGTTGTATGAATACATTTCACTCACAAAATAATAAGTGCTCTGATGTCATGGGTGTGAAGGCATGGCGGGATAAACAAGCAGCTATTAAGGGAGAACATAATCGAAAAGAAAGATTGGAAGTGCTGATAGATTAAAAGGACTTCCCAATGTTCAACACATATAAATCTATTCAAATGCTTTCTTCTTCTTCATCCATCCATGTCTGTGTACACACACACACACACACACACACACACACAATCTGGAATGGTATTCACCTGATATTTATAAAGATTATTTCTTGATGACAGAATTTGGGTTTTAATTTGTGTTTGGTGTGTCTCAGCATTTTAAAATACTTTGATTATAATACCACTGAGAACTGTGTTATAAGAATATATTACTCTAAAATTGTATAATTTTATTAATCTTAAAATTTTCATTTAAAAAGTTTGTTACCCATTATTGTGTACTAATTTTCATGGTACTATTCTCTAAAAGTTTTCATAAAATTAACACAAAATTCATGGACAAGAACAGCACATACCAAACAGGATAATGATGATAGTTTTAGAAATCTATGGAACTTTCACTGTGCTTGGCTTTCAATGAAATAAACATGGCTCGATACCTTTGGTCAGTAGAAATCTTGCAAATCTAACTAAACATATTTTTAACATCTTGAGATATTATTGACATATAATAAACTGCTCATGTTTAGATCGTAAAACCCAAGTTTTGTCGTATGTGTACACTTATAAGACATCACAGTAATCTTCTTGATGAACTTATCCATCATCCCCCAAAATATCATCATGCTCCTTCCTCCAAAGGCCCCCACCTTTCTACCCCCAGGCAACCACTCATCTGCTTTATTTCTTCATAGATTCGTTTGTTTCTTCTAGAATTTTATAAAAATGGAATAATATGGTATGTACTCTAATTTGCCTGACTTATTTCACTCACCAATATTTAACATAGACTGGGACATCATTTTTAGAGCAACTCTTTAGTATTTTTGAAATAGCCTAATGGTAACTTTATTCCCTATTGCGTATTACTTTTGTGTGTGTTGCATTTTGCAGTGGGCAGAAGAATGTCATAAAATATTATTCTCCTGGAAAGACCAAAGTATTGAAATAAAACAGTTTCATAGCTACATGACAAGCTATAATTACATTAAGAAAAGTATCAACTCTAATAGGTGATGAAAGATTGGTTCACCTTATAGCAATGACGATTTTTTTCTTAATTTAAAGCTATAAGGTATTTCAGAATAAGGCATGTTCTTGGAGTTGTGTAATTAATGTTATTGGAAGGCCAACATATATAAATGTAATATATTCAGGCTTATTTGACAATAAAAACCTATGAATGTCTAAAAAAATAAGGATGCTACCTATAATCCATAATTTCTGCATAGTTAGAATCCGATTGTATGTACAATATATATAAATTAGCAATATATCATTTCTTGTCTCTGCACTGCTCCCAGGCACTCTCTCCTGCCTTGTCACAGAGGCCTCCCAACTGGCCCCTCTACATCTGCATTCATCCTCCACGCTCTGTTCTCAGACTGGTCCTTCTACATCTGCATTCATCCTCCACGCTCTGTTGTCAGATAGACTGGTCCCTCTACATCTGCATTCATCCTCCACGCTCTGTTCTCAGATAGACTGGTCCCTCTACATCTGCATTCATCCTCCACGCTCTGTTCTCAGATAGACTGGTCCTTCTACATCTGCATTCATCCTCCACGCTCTGTTCTCAGATAGACTGGTCCTTCTACATCTGCATTCATCCTCCACGCTCTGTTCTCAGGCTGGTCCTTCTAAAATATGTAGGTCATGTCACTGCTCTGCTCAAAACCCTGACACAGTAGCTCCTCATTTCTCTCTGAGTAAGAGACAAATTTTGTCTCTACCCTTGCTTTTGCTTATGTCAATTTTGGCAGTAATGTAGCTAGGTTTGACAGAATAATTTTATCCAAAGATGTAAGGATCTTAAACAAGGTTGAATAGCTAGTATCCTTTCCGCCAAATGAGATTTATTACTTTGTACTTTTCAGGTGCATTGAAATGAAACAAACATAATTTAACAACTTTCAGAGAATTCCCTTACCTTGTCCGTGGATGAACAGAAAAGTTCATTATGCACATTAATTCACTTTTGATTCATATTAAGTATTTTTCCCATTTGCAGAATGTTGAAAGTTAGTTTAAAGCCGTGAATGGTGACCTGGTTCTAAGAACTTCCCCAAGAAAACGTTGCATTGCCAATGATTTATTGAGAGAATACAAGAATGAAATCAGTGCCCACTAGAACTAATGTGGCCTCTACTATGCTTCTCCTTTGTCTTTTTTAAAAAAAAAATTTATTGGAGTATAGTTGCTTTACAATGTGTTAGTTTCTACTGTACAGCAAAGTGAATTAGCTATACATATATCCCCTGTTTTTTGGATTTCCTTCCCATTTAGGTCACCACAGAGCATTGAGTAGAGTTCCCTGTGCTATACAGTAGGTCTCATTAGTTATCTATTTTATACATAGTATCAATAGTGTATATATGTCAATCCCAGTCTCCCAATTCATCCCACCTCCCTTTCTCCCTTGGTATCCATATATTTATTCTCTACATCTGTGTCTCTATTTCTGCTTTGAAAATAAGATCATCTATATCAATTTTTTCAGATTCCACATATGCATTAATATACAATATTTGTTTTTCTCTTTCTGACTTACTTCACTCTGTATGACAGTCTCTAGGTTCATCCACATCTCTACAAATAACCCAATTTCGTTCTTTTTTTATGGCTGAGTAATATTCCATGATACCGCCACTATGGAGAAGAGTACAGAGGTTCCTTAAAAAACTAAAAATAGAACTACCATATGACCCAGCAATCCCACTACTGGGTGTATACCCAGAGAAAACCATAATTCAAAAAGATACATGCACCCTAATGTTCATTTTATCACTATTTACAATAGCCAGGACATGGAAGCAGCTTCTCCTTTGTCTTGCAAGGCGTTTGGGGACTGGTAGTTGTATGTTCAACCAAGTTAGTACCATTACATGGAGATAAAAATGAAGCACTAAAATGGAAAAATCAAAGTAAGTTAGAAAACCTTAATAGAAAATGTCTTGCGACTTTAAGGTTGTTCACCTGTTGTGTGTTATAAAGGTATGTATCAAGGACTAAGAAAAAATGTCAGTTTATGAGTGAAAAGTAGACACTTTTTCCATTTATTTGCCTCTCAACACACATGCTCACACATACACATCTGCTCACACTCATGTGCAAGAACGTGCAGACTGACACTGGAAAGAACACAATTTTCTTCAAGAAGTTAAATGTCACAGGGTGAGTTCAAGGACTGATGCATACAAGTACACACACACACAGCTTAATTTTCACTTTTTTTCACTAAAATGAAATGAAATGAGGACCTAAGATCCAACTTTGTAACAGTTTTTTATGGCTTGTTCCTAGAATGTGGGCAAGAACCCACACCTGTCCAGAGACCTTGCTAGTGTGCTTCCCCTCTCCCACCCCCCAGCATACACACAAATACTCGTATACATGAGACACTCTCTTCGGACACCTCTTCCATATATTTCTTCTGCTCATGCATATTTTACCTCCATCTATACTTACCTATCTATCAAATATAATATGTATATTCTTATATGAATATATTAAATTTACTAAATATATTTACATACTTATGTATTTATCTACTTCTAAATACTCACCAACTTATTTTCTAAAAGATGCATTTACTTATATGTTAAATTTTATCAAGAAGTATCCTTGAGGGTAACATTTAAGCCACCTGCAAATATAGGCCGACATAATATACTCTTAAGATTAATACATATTAAATATGCAGTATATATGATGTGTCTATACATAATGGGTATTCACATATACACACATGCATTCACAGTGACGAACTGGCTATCAAGAAGAGTAATAAAAATGCTAATTAAGCCAAGTGACTCGCTATATCAAGGTATATATTCTTTTTTTTTTTTTTTGTGGGATTTTTTTTTTTTTAATTCAGACAGAAAGTCACAAAAATTATACTCATCCTCATCAGTTCACTCAGAGGGTATATATTCTTAAATTTAATTCACACAGATATTTACAGTATCTATTTTCTGTTGACTTACCCTGTAGCAGCACTGCAGAGCTAACCAGCTCTTAGGATTTACTTGGATTACTTGGGTTTACTTTGCCTGCTTGGACATTCACAGACCCTGAAGTACTGTCTTAAGCACACAAGAAAAGCCACATGTTGGATTTACTGGACTTTAGTGATGAGGGAGGATAATGAAAAAAGTTCAGACCCTGTTCATTTTTTCCATTTTATTCTATAAAAACTGAGCACAGGAATGCAAAATACTATCTGTTCTATGACTAAGTTATAAAGACAAAGATAACCAAACAGACTTGAAAGAATCAGGAAACCCATTCCCTGCTATGCAAACAAATGGGCACGATTGTTCAGAATACATTAATTTTCAGAGGAAAGGGCAAGAAAATCGCAGCCTTGAAAGTTGTGGCTTTGATATTTCCCCTAAATAGAAAAAGCTCTCTTGTTAAAACATCTAGAGAGAGAAAGAGACCTAGAAAAGCATAGAGGGCATATTCTGGCTGGTAGAGAAAGGTATTTATAGACATTGTTTGTGAGAGATGGCATTTGCTTGCTGAGTTGGAAGGTGGGGAAGTTATTATTTAAGTGGAGGTAGTGAAATTCTTTGATAACAAAATGTGAGGGGTTTATAACTGATATGGAAAATTTGGAACCATCTCAAAAATGTTAGTTTGTATTTTCATATTGATTTTAAACATGCCAAAATGGAAGAAATAATTCCTTTGGGGGTTTGATTAAGGTTAACACTACTATATAATAAACGGAGATACACTTTGGTTTTGTCAGAGACTGCTGTTGCCTCAATATCCATTTTCACTTTCTTTAGTAATAATACCCCAGTTGTTATTCCTGTGCATTGCCACTGTAATGAAGGCAGAATTTCCAGACCACCTTGCTGTTCCGTGTGGCCCTGTGACTAAAACCTGGCCCGTGAGAAGTCTGCACCATTGTCAGGGGCGCTTCTGGGAAGTTACCTTAGAACAGGTCACCTTCTTTTTGCACGTCCCTTCTCTGTGAAACAGACACACGACAGACAGCTCAGCGTCTAGCAGTCATCAAAGAGTATAAAGATGCAGAAACTTGGAAGCCTGAGTTCCTGGCAACAACATGAAACTACTTTGCCAGGACTGGACTGCCATTCTGCCAGAGACTCATTTTTAGTGTAGAATGTTCTTTCTTGTTTGCTTATTTGAGAGTTTTTTTCCCCCCTTGAAGGCACGCCTATCCTAGTTAGGTGTTAACTGTTGATATATCAAAAGATACAACAGCACTTACTCAGAAGAGAGTATTGATAATTCTCTAACAATTTCATATAACATAATGATAATATAAGAATTGATATTTTTATGGAGCTTCAGAATTTTAGAGTTAGGATATACCTGATACCTTTAAATTCCATATTCACTCACCATGGGGAACTAGTGATTACATGAATTTATGAAAATGCAATAAAATTTTACAGACTCTGTTTCCCTGACAAAAACACCCCTCAGAAGGGGAACTCAAGTCGAATCTGAATTATTTCCTCTTTGTAGTATCAAGCGGATTCATTCTAGCAGATAAACCTCAATTATCACAACTAGGACTTCTTTTTCTTGAATGTACTAAAAATACCCAATCTCTATGCTGTTGATAATACCCTTTAATTGTCAGTATAGTTGCAATTCCCTATAAGTGGAAGGAATTGCCATTTCCTTGTGGATACAGATGAATTAGGTCATCATACAGAACAAAATACTATTTATTTATATAACTGGGATTAAAAAACAAATGCTGAATCTTGTGTCAAGACCCTAGGATATTTATGGGTTCAAATTCAATATAATCATGAGACATAAAATATAATATAAAAGAAATTAGCTTCCATATTAATGGGATTAGCAGAGTGCTAAGACGAGGTTGTCTCATATGCAATTTGCCCGCCCCTATTAGAGAAATATTTTGCTTGAGATTTGAATTCAATCTTAAATCTTCTTATAGTATATTCACCATTATCATTAAGGTTGTTTTTCATATGTAGAGCAAAAAATTTCCATCTTTTCTGGTTCAACAAAGAAGATCAATATTGTGATGCATATTTACATTTAAATTGACACTGTGGAATTCAAAGACCCTATCACTACTCAAGTATTCCTTTTGCTAAAAACTCTTACCTCCTTTCAATTACCATGGTTCCTGTGCTATTAGGAAAGTAATTAGTCATTTTAATAAAATGTGACTTTCTTAAAAGTTATTAAATGGAAAATCATGGCAATCAGCAAAATGTTAGCTTTTCCTCCTAACATTAACTTTAAAGTTGTTATGTCTTAATAAAAGATAACTGAATATTTTTCATGTTATGTGTTAGTTTTATTGTAATTTCCATTCTAAAATTAGATTGTTTTTTTAATCCCTCCCTAATACTAATTCAAAGAATGTAAAACTACTTAAAAGCGCACATTTTATCTCCTTATCTTTACTGAACAATTATGTTTACTAGTTGTACTAAAGTAAGATTGCCGGAAAAACTGTGGTGGATTAATAGGCATGAAATTTGTTCTATAGCTTTAAAAATAGTTAATTTTTACATTTTTGTCAAATAAAAATCTAAATTCCTTACCATTCGAAGATTTATTTCTGGTTGTTCCAGTGATTCCTAATGCATATTACATTTAGGAAAAAAATAGTTTTTATGTAAAATTAAACACTGATTTTTCAAG
The DNA here is from genome assembly GCF_965194805.1 of Balaenoptera borealis. NCBI lineage: Eukaryota > Metazoa > Chordata > Mammalia > Artiodactyla > Balaenopteridae > Balaenoptera > Balaenoptera borealis. Next base: position 7,993,453 of record NC_138875.1, read on the forward strand.
CTAGTGAGAACAGTATTTAAAGAGAATAACAAACAAATACACTGATTGTGTATCCAACTAAGTTTTTCGGTTCCTGACTTTTTAAAACAACTTTATTGAGGTATAATTTACATGCCATAAATTCTCCCATTTGAGGAATAACAATTCAGATTCAATGATATTTCGTAAATTTATTGAGTCATGCAACCATTTTCACAATCTGGTTTTATTTACCAACACAGAGATACAAGTAATAACCTGGTGAAGGAACCAGGTGGTAGAAATCCATGCAAAAGCAAAGTGTAGTCCTGGAGAGATGGGAAATACTTCTCCCTTGATAAATCAACATATCTAACTAATCAGAAGTTTTACTTCAGTTAATGATGCCAACTTAAAGTTTTCATTATAAAATGTAATGACCAAGTCTCATTTAAAGGTTAAAATCTAAAAAACCAAATAAAATGGTAGACTTCCGCTTTCCAGTTCCTCATGGAACAAGCTTGGAAGGTGCCGCTTTATCCTAACAATAAGCTGAACAGACTGGGAAATCAACAACTCTTTTTGGATCTGTAAGAAAAGGAAGACAGAGGTCAAATCACTGCCCCCAAGATGGCAGAGACAGGTGACTGCAGTGAGTCAAGGCTTCTCAGAACAGAGACTCACAAGCAGAAACATTCTGGGAACCAGGTTTGGGGGGATTGTGGTTGATGAACTGCTGGAGGCTCAGTGCTGACAACTCAGGAGTTTTAAACTCCGGGAGACCCAGTCACAGGAGGGTCCCAATAGTATTGTGAGATCTACCTCCGGAGCTTGGCCAGATTCCCCTCAGACTTCCTGCAGGGAGAGGGCAAAAGAAACGCTCGAAATACACCTGGGCACTCTGTTTTTCCTAAGGAGTCCTGCCCTAAGGAGAAACTAGTGAACTAGATCCGGACCTGCTGGGTATTGTCTGAGCCTCACTGCCCCGGGGAAGGGCAACACACAACTCCAGTCATCCTGAGCGGGGAGAGAAAACAGAGAAACACTGAGTTTCACAGTGCAGAGGCTCAGGCTCACTGAAGACTGCTCACAGGACTATGGAATGCGTCCCCTCCCCCGACACTTCACCACCACGTGACTAAAGGCTTATTTACAGTAGTTCCTTTACCAGTGCATCAAGTCTAGCTCTCAATAAAAAATTACAAGGCATACCAAAAGCAAAAAACACAATTTGAAATGACAGAGCAAGCATCAGAAACATATAGGGCAGGGATGCTAGGAGTTATCAGACCAGAAATTTCAAACAACTATGATTAATACAGTGAAGGCTCTCATGGATAAAGTAGACAGCACACAAAAACAGGTGGGCAGTGTAAGAGAGATCAGAATTCTAAGAAAGAACCAAAAAAATGTTAAAGATTTTTAAAATAACAGAAATGATGAATGTGTTTGATGGGTTGGACACAACAAGGAACCTCTGATCTGGAGACTATATCAGCAGAATCCTCAAACCAGAAAGCAAAAAGAACAAAAACTATAAAAGCCAGAACAGACTATCTAAGGACTGTGGGACAATCGCAAAAGGTTTACCGTACTAGTCATGGGAATACAGAAGGAGAAGAAAGAAAGGAACGAACAGAAGAAGTATATAGAACAATAATGCCTGAGAATTTCCCAAAATTGTCAGGTATCAAACAGCAGATTCAGCAAGATCAGTGAATACCAAGCAGGATAAATGCCAAAATAATAAAAATAATAAAAATTAAAAAAAAATAACTACACATAGCTCATAAACCATAAAGAACTTGCCTAGACAAAAAAGGAAAATACTGATCTGTGTATTTAATATATTCCCATTTCATAAAGGTAAATTTAATTTTACATAAAAATGTCAAATTGAAAACCTCAAAATAGTGAACAATGGTAATTTAATAATGAGAGTGCTTTTAAATTATCACATTAAAATAGAGGTGAACAAGTGTTTTACTGAGCAGTTACTATTCTGGTTTCTGGTTTCAGTGAGACCCCGTGGATGTCGATAAATTAAATGACACTCGTGCACTTTTAATCGATTCTACTTGAGAGGGATTCATGCACCTGGTGAAATTCTAAGCAACATTTAAATAGTGTGAATCTTCAAGAATATAAATTGACAAGCAACTGCCTCCAAACACTAGTTATTAAAACAAGCTGATTCACAGAATTCTGACACCTCCACACTTGCCCAGCTTTTCTGCTTGTCATTTATTCTCTTTATAACAAAGTAGATAAAAGTAAATTAACATTTCAACTTCTAACTTTGAATTTATAGACTCTGTCAAGTGTGTCCTATATTATTTAGATACCTCTATTTTAACATCTTGCATAAAACATGAGCCGAAGAATCATATAGGAATTTAAATAGGATGTTATGAGCAGCCTCTTAATTGTACGTGGACATTTTTCCTATAGATGTTAATTCTTAAACATTATGAATACATTTGTGTTCATTGGAATGTGATTTGTAAATAGAACTGGAAAATATGTGCAACCTTGGCTCGACTGGGTAGGAAAATCTCAAAAAGAATTAAAAGTGTAGGTAATAATAGGAAACACAAAATAAATTGCTGTGGTATAGGTTGAGCCACAGAGAAAATCCTGAGAAGCAAGACTGGGTGTCTTGAGAAAAATACGGGCTAGTTGACCTAGACTGGATAACCTGGAAAAAAGATGTCAGGGCACAGGAAAGGCTCAATAAATGAAACAGCATAGGGGCTGGCCTGATTGTCTGAACACATGGTGGAGAGCACCCTTGAAGGACTATATATTCCTAAGAATGGAAAGGTGGAATAACTTGATTGAAAATCAAAGCAGAGAAAATATTTCCAAGAGACTACCTTTACCAGCTGAACCTAACCAAGCAAGTTTCTATGAGTAAAATGTGTGCATTTATGGTTCATAGCACAGTTTGTCCACCAAGAAAATGGTTTCTTATGCTCTAAATAACTGCATGAAAGATAAATACTACACCTTCTAAATTTGAATTTATAAATCTGTCAATGCATAACATTGGTTGTTTAGACACCCCTCTATTAAAATGTGAACTGGATAAACATATAAGGAGAACTGAGAAGGAGATTGTATTCCTTAAGGTTCGGTTTTCTCTTTGAAAATCTCTAGAGAGTATAGAGAGAACAGTGCAGAGAGAGTTCTGCATGGAAACAACCCTCCTGTTTCCTAACATAGGGAAATCATTTCTACTTGATTGTTTATGAGGCCGACACTGTTTACAGGCTTCAAGCATTTTTGCATTTGATTAGACAGGTATATAAAAGAAGAAAATGTAGGTGTATTGCTTGATGACTGTTACTGGATGTTTTTATACACCATTCAGTGAAATGATGGAAACGCAGTTAAATTTCAGAAATGATCTGTTATGACCCCATGAAAGGAACAGATGGTAGGTGAATTCATACTGATGCTTTCAAAGGTTGACAATGACTGCTCAGTTTCAGGTTCTGAAGTAAACAGTAATCTAATTACCCAAATGCCTGCCCGTTACAATGGGAGAAAGTGCAGTGGGACAGAGCACCTTCATTTTCAGTAACAGCTGCAGACACTAATCGAACCAAACGGTGCTAATTAAAACTGGAATAGAAAAGAGCAGTGACAAAAAAAAAAAAAAAAAAAAAAAAATCTGATTCTGTAGGATAACAACCACCAAAAAATGGACTCCATCTGACAGAGAAGTAGCCAAAGATACCGTATAAACAGGAGAATGGGAGAGCCATACCTTTATAACTCATTGAAAGGGATTGAGCAGCAGTCTACAGGTGGGAAATTCTAAGAAAAAACTATATTCATTACAGAAGAAAAATTGAAGATTAAAAAATAACACTAATTATAGCTAGAATTCCATAAGCATTAAATGAGGTCATCCGAAGGCTTTAGAAGAGCACTGGCAAGAGAGTGACTTCAAGAGAATCACACAAAGAAGTTTAGAGTCTTCAATAAATATAGATGCAATTCTCAATTAGATTCATTGAAACTGTGCTCTTCAAATCATGGTTTGCAGATTGATGCTGGTCCTTCAGTAAGATGAGGAATTTGTGCCAGAATATGAAGCAACTGCAGGTAAAGCAACTAAGCATGGTGTTTACTTCACTTAAAAATATATATATAGTCAGACTTTATTAATGAGGAAATTAGTGTGTTGATTTATATCTTAGAAGATCTCTATCTTGCTGTAGACAATTTTTAAGCAGTTATCTTAGTAGTACCTGTAGAATTCATTTTGCTTTGTTATGACAGTAATAATACTGAAATATAATGTTCCCTAAAATATAGTCTTTATTTTTAGATAGCCCATTAATGCTTTAGATATTGTAGCTTTTGTCACTAAAAGGATTAATTTCAAAAGCCCCGTTATGTGCTGTAAACAAACAAGATGAGTGGTTAGGGATAACATTATTGAATATGTGTATCAGTTAGAATCTAGTCAAGAAACAAAAACACCACCAGTATCTGAACAAGGAATTTAGAAATTCTAAACTTTCATGAAGTATAGAAATAAGAATAACTGCCTTTCAGGCGACTACAAAGAAAATAATTATGATATCTAATAAATTTAATTTTATAAGAAAAAATTGACCATAAAGTTATCAGTGTTTCTGATACTTTTAACTCCAAAGGTAAGCATCACTGTAGGATAAATATTCAATTTCTCAGAGAAAACAAGAGTGACACCATTTTCAGTACTACCTCCCAAGTAAAATTTAGTAGCTATGTGATTGACGATTTTTTGAGATCTTCTACATGCCATACACTGAGATTCACGTTTAATATGTAGTATCTCCCAACCTTGCAATTATTCTCCATCTGCAGTTTGCTTTAGTGGGAAAATCCTAATACATAAAGTCAATGACAATAGACCAGGCTGATCATTCTAGATCCATCAAGGCATTCATTATATGAACTCACCATCTATTCAAAAACAATCCATGACATTGTAACTCAGTCCTTATACTTTTTAACTACCTCAGATTTTGTACTGGAGCAGATAATTTATTCATAAACAGACAACCTTCTGCATATTTATTATAAACCATCATCAAGCCACATAAAATGAGTTTTCTATGACAGGATTTTTTGACAGAAATATCCATTATATTTAATTGACCCTCTTAGATTAGAAATTATCAAGTAAAAGTTATGCATATCAAATGGTGCAGAAAGCAATCATTTTAATTATGCAATCATTAATTATCACCATGTATGTGTAATACCTATTCCTTAACTAAGATATGTATAGACTTGGATCACTAGGTTTTCTTTTCAAATCAGTTACTGAAGTAATATACAAATATGTAACTCATTTTCATGGTCTCATCTAAACCACAAAAGAGTGGTGTCCACAGTTTCATAATAAAAATAGGAACACATGGGATAACTTCCTTGCTCCAATCCATTTGCCCAAGGCTCACTCTTTGTTCAAGCCCCAGTTAAATTATACCCTGTCAATCCTTGTACATCAGTCCTTGACAATTTACCATCCCTTCACACTTCTTAAAATTTTTTATAACTTCCTGAAATGTTTGTACCCTACTTATCAGAATAGATCAAGAGGCTTTTAAGCTAGGAATAATGTTATATGTCGCATTGTCCCCCAAGAACCTGTGTCCTATGTAGTTCATATATAGTAACCATCACAGGGCAAAGCCTTGGACAGACTATTCCCAGCTAAGATTAAACTCAGAACCAATAGACTCTTAGATTTCCATACTGACACTGAGCGACATTGTGTGATGGGAGATACTATACTCATCATAGACAAGTGGATATTTTTTGTTTTTACCCATAGTGATTACATGTAGCCACTGCCACAGCCGTTGTAAGCACAGTACAAAGCAAGAGAACCTGTAGTGTATCGCTAGTTATCATTTTATTACATGCACTTGAAGAATAGCAGTAGAAAAAGACAGTAAATAGAGGTAATTATCTCTGTGTAATCAAGGCAAAGTGCTTCTGTATTAAGTAATAAATTCTGAGCATTTAAATCATTCCCAGAACATTCTCATAGCATAGAGAGTCCCTCAACGCATTCCTTTATACAAAAATCTATTATCTTTTCTAAACACAACAATTTATAGGAATATTTTGAAGTGTTTTTTTGATATGTATTAGGTGCTATATAAACAAGAAGATGAAAGCAGTGTGTTATTCTTATTATTAAAAGACAGAAGGCAAATTTATTGATGTAAGATATGGGACACCTCAACCAACCAACCAACAAAGCAAACCTAAAATATTTACTGGCACCCGTCATAGCATGGATGCGCATTTACCAAGCAAACTTCCAGTGTCAGAATGCATTGCGCTTTAACTGTAGCCACGGCAGTAACTGAATTACCTGGCACATCTGAAGCCTGCTGTTACGGGTTTGGAAACTTGGAAAAGACTCTATCAACCTCTGGTCTCTTTTTCATTAAAGAAATACTTGAGGATCAGAAAACAGCAGTGATCTCCAGTTTAAGCTATGCAGCTTCAGTCCCTGTACTGTTTATAGTGACAAAGTCCATCACTGCATAGTGTGGTCTTATAAGAAATAAAAACATTAAAAACAACTTGATACCTCTCCTCCATTCTGGGAAGATGTCTGTGGCATGCCTGAGGAAGGTATATATTTCATAAAATAGACTATATCTCATCCCCAAATAATCTCCCCTCTGCTCTTGGGTCTTACATTTCCAGCTGCATGCTGGCAATATTCATAGCACAGATGGACATTTCTAATATAAAGTTGTGCATTTGTCCATTCTCCACATAAAAATTCCTTTACTTCTTATGTCTATCCATATCCAAATATTTGTGTAGGTAATATATACATATATAATCACACACATTCTTAGTGCAATTGTGAGATGAGTGAATTATTCTTAATGCAGAGACTTCTGTCTCATTTTTCTCCCCACTTTCTTCTAATTCAATGATAATAGAGTTTTAGATCTAAATATATTCTGAATCCAATTTCCAAAAACTGACATTTTTTTTCACGTAGAGCCCTATTCCTACCCTAAATTCTCTGAATTTGATGGAGTTCTCATAATGCTCAACTTCAATCCTAAACCTGGTACCACCTAGACTACAAGTTTCCCCAGTTAATGGAAGCACAAGATAAATGGAAATAAACAGAGATGCTCACAGACAGTTACAGCTCTGGCGGCTTGATGCTGAGATGCTGGAAAGGAGCTTGGTGGTGCCACTTTCACTGCCTCTATAACAGCTCCCTGTAAAATAAATGCTGAATGCTATATTTGCTTTTTGCCTTTTTTTTTTGTACACACAAACATCGTCTTTGGATTTCTTTCAGTTAACGAAAACAGGTACTAATGTAGGTCTTTCATAAAACCAAAGTGGCATAAAATGAACTTTTGAAAAGCAGTGTCATATTTTTCCTGATTTCTAGGGTACAACAAGGTTAAAACAAACAAAAAACATGTCTCAGAGGTTTAACTGACCTAAAATATAGGTTAATAATGTAAGCTTGGTATATTGCTTAATTCTGTCATGTTAAAGTATTTTAAAATAATTTGAGTCACAATTTATTGATGAAGGGAACAAACACAAAAAAATAGTTTCTTTTTTCCCATTAAACCACCTAAATTAATTGTAGCAGGGAAGCCTTCTAGCAACATAAGTATCATCATCTGTTTTTCCTTTAGTAATCTTTATCTTGTACTCCTGGGACCAAAGCCTTGGGACTGAATAGGCTTTTTTTTTTTAAAATATATTTATTGGAGTATAATTTCTTTACAATGGTGTGTTAGTTTCTGCTTTATAACAAAGTGAATCAGCTATACATATACATACATCCCCATATCTCTTCCCCGTTGCGTCTCCCTCCCTCCCACCCTCCATATCCCACCCCTCTAGGTGGTCACAAAGCACCGAGCTGATCTCCCTGTGCTACGTGGCTGCTTCCCATTAGCTATCTACTTTATATTTGGTAGTGTATATATGTCCATGCCACTCTCTCACTTTGTTCCAGCTCCCCATGTCCTCAAGTCCATTCTCTAGTAGGTCTGCGTCTTTATTCCTGTCCTGCCCTTAGGTTCTTCATGACCTTTTTTTTTTTTTTTTTTTTTTTAGATTCCATATATATGTGTTAGCATATGGTATTTGTTTTTCTCTTTCTGACTTACTTCACTCTGTATGACAGACTCTATGCCCATCCACCTCACTACAAATAACTCAATTTTGTTTCTTTTCATGGCTGAGTAATATTCCATTGTATATATGTGCCACATCTTCTTTATCCATTCATCTGTCAATGGACACTTAGGTTGCTTCCATGTCCTGGCTATTATAAATAGAGCTGCAGTGAACATTGTGGTACATGACTCTTTTTGAATTATGGTTTTCTCAGGGTATATGGCCAGTAGTGGGATTGCTGGGTCGTATGGTAGTTCTATTTTTAGTTTTTTAAGGAACCCCCATACTATTCTCCATAATGACTATCAATTTACATTCCCACCAACACTGCAATAGGGTTCCCTTTTCTCCACACTCTCTCCAGCATTTATTGTTTGTAGATTTTTTGATGATGGCCTTTCTGACTGGTGTGAGATGATATCTCATTGTAGTTTTGATTTGCATTTCTCTAATGATTAATGATGTTAAGCATTCTTTCATGTGTTTGTTTGCGATCTGTATATCTTCTTTGGAGAAATGTCTGTTTAGGTCTTCTGCCCATTTTTAGTTTGGGTTGTTTGCTTTTTTGATATTGAGCTGCATGAGCTGCTTGTAAATTTTGGAGATTGTTTGTCAGTTGCTTCATTTGCAAATATTTTCTCCCATTCTGAGGGTTGTCTTTTCATCTTGTTTATGGTTTCCTTTGCTATGCAAAAGCTTTTAAGTTTCATTAGGTTCCATTAGTTTGTTTTTGTTTTTATTTCCATTTCTCTAGGATGTGGGTCAAAAAGGATCTTGCTGTGATTTATGTCATAGAGGGTTCTGCCTATTTTTTCCTCTAATAGTTTGATAGTGTCTGGCCTTACATTTAGGTTTTTAATCCATTTTGAGTTTATTCTTGTGTATGGTGTTAAGGAGTGCTCTAATTTCATTCTTTTACGTGTAGCTGCCAGTTTTCCCAGCACCACTTACTGAAGAGACTGTCTTTTCTCCATTGTATATTCTTGCCTCCTTTATCAAAAATAAGGTGACCATATATGCATTGGTTTACCTCTGGCATTTCTATCCTGTTCCATTGATCTATATTTCTGTTTTTGTGCCAGTACCATACTGTCTTGATTACTGTAGCTTTGTAGTATAGTCTGAAGTCTTGGAGCCTGATTCCTCCAGCTCCATTTTTCTTTCTCAAAATTGCTTTGGCTATTCAGTGTCTTTTGTGTTTCCATACAAATTATGAAATTTTCTGTTCTATTTCTCTGAAAAATGCCAGTGGTAGTTTGATAGGGATTGCATTGAATCTGTAGATTGCTTTGGGTAGTATAATCATTTTCACAATGTTGATTCTTCCAATCCAAAAACATAGTATGTCTCTCCATCTATTTGTATCATCTTTAATTTCTTTCATCAGTGTCTTATAATTTTCTGCATACAGGTCTTTTGTCTCCTTAGGTAGGTTTATTCCTAGGTATTTTATTCTTTTTGTGCAATGGTAAATGTAAGTGTTTCATTAATTTCACTTTCAGATTTTTCATCATTAGTGTATAGGAATGCAAGAGATTTCTGTGCATTAATTTTGTACCCTGCTACTTTGCCAAATTTATTGATTAGCTCTGGTAGTTTTCTGGTAACATCTTTAGGATTCTCTATGTATCCTGTCATAGATATGTCTCATTCTCTGTCTCATGTCATCTGCAAACAGTGACAGCTTTACTTCTTCTTTTCTGATTTAGATTCCTTTTATTTCTTTTTCTTCTCTGATTGCTGTGGCTATAACTTCCAAAACAATGTTGAATAATAGTGGTGAGAGTGGGCAACCTTGTCTTGTTCCTGATCTTAGTGGAAATGGTTTCAGTTTCTCACCATTGAGGACAATGTTGGCTGTGGGTTTGTCATATATGGCCGTTATTATGTTGAGGTAAGTTACATATATGCCTACTTTCTGGAAGGTTTTTATCATAAATGGGTGTTGAATTTTATCAAAAGCTTTTCCTGCATCTATTGAGATGATCATATGGTTTTTATTCTTCAATTTGTTAATATGGTGGATCACATTGATTGATTTGTGTATATTGAAGAATCCTTGCATTTCTGGGATAAACCCCACTTGATCATGGTGTATGATCCTTTTCATGTGCTGTTGGATTCTGTTTGCTAGTATTGTGTTGGGGATTTTTGCATCTATGTTCATCAGTGATATTGGCCTGCAGTTTTCTTTCTTTGTGACATTTTTGTCTGGTTTTGGTATCAGGGTGATGGTGGCCTCGTAGAATGAGTGTGGGAGTGTTCCTCCCTCTGCTATATTTTGTAAGAGTTTGAGAAGGATAGGTGTTAACTCTTCTGTAAATGTTTGATATAATTCGTCTGTGAAGCCATCTGGTCCTGGGCTTTTGTTTGTTGGAAGATTTTTAACCACAGTTTCAATTTCAGTGCTTGTGATTGGTCTGTTTATATTTTCTATTTCTTCCTGGTTCAGTCTGAGAAGATTGTGCTTTTCTACTAATTTGTCCATTGCTTCCAGGTTGTCCATTTTATTGGCATAGAGCTGCTTGTAGTAATCTCTCATGATCCTTTGTATTTCTGCAAAGGTCAGTTGTTACTTCTCCTTTTCATTTCTAATTCTATTTATCTGAGGCTCTCCCTTTTTTTCTTTTTGCATCTGGCTAATGGTTTATCAATTTTGTTTATCTTCTCAAAGAACCAGCTTTTAGTTTTATTGATCTTTGCTATTGTTTCCTTCATTTCTTTTTCCTTGATCTCTGATCTGAACTTTATGATTTCTTTCCTTCCGCTAACTTTGGGGTGTTTTTGTTCTTCTTTCTCTAATTGCTTTAGGTGAATGTTAGGTTGTTTATTAGAGATGTTTCTTGTTTCTTAAGGTAGGATTGAATTGCTATAAACTTCCCTCTTAGAACTGCTTTTGCTTCATCTCATAGGTTTTGGGTCATCGTGTTTTCATTTTCATTTGTTTCTAGGTATTTTTTGATTTCCTCTTTGATTTCTTCAGTGATCTCTTGGTTATTTAGTAGTATATTGTTTAGCCTCCATGTGTTTGTATATTTTACAGATTTTTTTCCTGTAATTGATATCTAGTCACATAGCATTATGGTTGGAAAAGATACTTGATATGATTTCAATTTTCTTAAATTTACCAAGGCTTGATTTGTGACCCAAGATTTGATCTATCCTGGAGAATGTTCCAGGAGCACTTGAGAAGAAAGTGTGTTCTGTTGTTTATGGGTGGAATAACCTATAAATAGCAATTAAGTCCATCTTGTTTAATGTATCATTTAAAGCTTGTGTTTCCTTATTTATTTTCATTTTGGATGATCTGTCCATTGGTGAAAGTGGGGTGTTAAAGTCCCCTACTATGATTGCATTACTGTCAATTTTCCCTTGTATGGCTGTTAGTATTTGCCTTATGTGTTGAGGTGCTCCTATGTTGGCTGCATAAGTATTTACAATTGTTATATCTTCTTCTTGGATTGATCCCTTGATCATTATGTAGTGTCCTTCTTTGTCTCTTATAATAGTCTTTGTTTTAAAGTCTATTTTTTCTGATATGAGAAATGCTACTCCAGCTTTCTTTTGATTTCCATTTGCATGGAATATCGTTTTCCATCCCTTCACTTTCAGTCTGTATGTGTCCCTAGGTCTGAAGTGGGTTTCTTGTAGACAGCATATATACAGGTCTTGTTTTTTTATCCATTCAGCCACTCTGTGTCTTTTGGTTAGAGCATTTAATCCATTTACATTTAAGGTAGTTATCAATATGTATGTTCCTATTACCATTTTCTTAATTGTTTTGGGTTTGTTATTGTAGGTCTTTTCCTTCTCTTGTGTTTCCTGCCTAGAGAAGTTCCTTTAGCATTTGTTGTAAAGCTGGTTTGGTGGTGCTGAATTCTCTTAGCTTTTGCTTGTCTGTAAAGATTTTAATTTCTCCATCAAATCTGAATGAGATTCTTGCTGGGTAGAGTAGTCTTTGTTGTAGGTTTTTCCCTTTCATCCCTTTAAGTATATCCTGCCACTCCCTTCTGGCTTGCAGAGTTTCTGCTGAAAGATCAGCTGTTAACCTTATGGGGATTCCCTTATATGTTATTTGTTGTTTTTCCCTTGCTGCTTTTAACATTTTTTCTTTGTATTTAATTTTTGATAGTTTTATTAATATGTATCTTGGCATGTTTCTCCTGAGTTTATCCTGTATGGGACTCTCTCTGATTCCTGGACTTGATTAACTATATCCTTTCCCATATTAGGGAAGTTTTCAACTATAATCTCTTCAAATATTTTCTCAGTCCCTTTCTTTTTCTCTTCTTCTTCTGGGACCCCTATAATTTGAATGTTGGTGTGTTTAATGTTGTCCCAGAGGTCTGTGAGCCTGTCCTCAGTTCTTTTCATTCTTTTTTCTTTATTCTGCTCTGCAGTAGTTATTTCCACTCTTTTATCTTCCAGGTCACTTATCCATTCTTCTGCCTCAGATATTCTGCTATTGATTCCTTCTACAGAATTTTTCATTTCATTGTTGTTCATCATTGTTTGTTTGCTCTTTAGTTCTTCTAGGTCCTTGTTAAACGTTTCTTGTATTTTCTCCATTCTATTTCCAAGATTTTGGATCATCTTTACTATCATTATTCTGAATTCTTTTTCAGGTAGATTGCCTATTTCCTCTTCATTTGTTAGGTCTGGTGGGTTTTTAACCTTGCTCCTTCATCTGCTATGTGTTTCTCTGTCTTCTCATTTTGCTTAATTTGCTGTGTTTGGGGTCTCCTTTTCACAGGCTGCAGGTTTGTAATTCCTGTTGCTTTTGGTGTCTGCCCCCAGTGGCTAAGTTTGGTTCATTGCGTTGTTTAGGCTATCTGTTGGTGGGGAGTAGTGCCTGTGTTCTGGTGGATGAGGCTGAATCTTGTCTTTCTGGTGGGCAGGTCCACATCTGGTGGTATGTTTTGGGGTGTCTGTGGCCTTATTATGATTTTAGGCAGCCTCTCTGCTAATGGATGGGGCTGTGTTCCTGTCTTGCTAATTGTTTGGCATAGGGTGTCCAGCACTGTAGCTTGCTGGTCATTGAGTGGAGCTGGGCCTTGGCGTTGAGATGGAGATCTCTGGGAGGTTTTTGCTGTTTGATATTACGTGGAGCTGGGACGTCTCTTGTGGACCAATGTCCTGAACTTGGCTCTCCCACCTCAGAGGCACAGGCCTGATGGCCAGCCAGAGCACCAAGACCCTGTCATCCAGACGGCTCAGAATAAAAGTGAGAAAGAAAGAAAAAAGAAAGAAAGAAAGAAAATAAATAAAGAAAATAACAAAGTTATTAAAATAAAAATAATTATTAAAATAATTTAAAAATTAAAAAATAAAAAAAGAAGAGAGCAACCAACCCAAAAACAAATCCACCAATGATAACAAGGACTAAAAACTATACTAAAAAAAAAAAAAAACCGAAAAATAGACAGACAGAACCCTAAGACAAGTGGTAAAAGCAAAGTTATACAGACAAAATCACACACAGAAGCATACACATACACATTCACAAAAAGAAAAAGGAAAGAATATTCATATAACATTGCTCTGAAAGTCCACCTCCTCAATTTGGGATGATTCGTTGTCTATTCAGGTGTTCCACAGATGCAGGTACATCAAGTTGATTGTGGAGATTTAATCTGCTGCTCTTGAGGCTGCTGGGAGAGATTTCCCTTTCTCTTCTTTGTTCACACAGCTCCCGGGGTTCAGCTTTGGGTTTGGACCCGCCTCTGCGTGTAGGTCGCCTGAGGGCATCTGTTCTTCCCTCAGACAGGATGGGGTTAAAGGCGCAGCTGCTTCGGGGGCTCTGGCTCACTCAGGCCGGGGGGGGGGAGGGAGGGGTACGGAGGAGGCGGGGCGAGCCTGCGGCGGCAGAGGCGTCGTGATGTTGCACCAGCCCGAGGCGCGCCGTGCGTTCTCCCGGGGAAGTTGTCCCCGGATCACGGGAGCCTGGCCGTGGTGGCTGCACAGGCTCCGGGGAGGGGTGGTGTGGAGAGTGACCTGTGCTCGCACACAGGCTTCTTGGTGGCGGCAGCAGCTGCCTTAGCGTCTCCTGCCCTTCTCTGGGGTCCGCGCTGATAACCGCAGCTCGCGCCTGTCTCTGGAGCTCGTTTAGGCGGTGCTCTGAATCCCCTCTCCTCGCACACCCCGAAACAATGGTCTCTTACCTCTTTGGCAGCTGCAGACTTTTTCCCGGACTCCCTCCCGGCTAGCCGTGGCGCGCTAACCCCTTCAGGCTGTGTTCACGCCGCCAACCCCAGTCCTCTCCCTGCGATCCGACCGAAGCCCGAGCCTCAGCTCCCAGCCCCCGCCCGCCCCGGCGGGTGAGCAGACAAGCCTCTCGGGCTGGTGAGTGCTGCTCGGCGCTGATCCTCCGTGCGGGAATCTCTCCGCTTTGCCCTCTGCACCCCTGTGGCTGCGCTCTCCTCCGTGGCTCCGAAGCTCCCCCCTCCGCCACCCGCTGTCTCCGCCCGCGAAGGGGCTCCAAGCGTGTGGAAACCTTTCCTCCTTCACGGCTCCCTCCCACTGGTGCAGGTCCCGTCCCTATTCTCTTGTCTCTGTTTTTTGTTTTTTCTTTTGCCCACCCAGGTACGTGGGGAGTTTCTTGGCTTTGGGAGCTCTGAGGTCTTCTGCCAGCGTTCAGTGGGTGTTCTGTAGGAGTTGTTCCACATGTAGATGTATTTCTGATGTATTTGTGGGGAGGAAGGTGATCTCCACGTCTTACTCTTCTGCCATCTTGAAGCTCCTCCTCTCCTTTTTCTGGATAGCTTTTTATAACCAAATCACATCAATTATGTGGAGATACTTTGTTATTATTAAGGATGTAACAGAATCAAGTCAGAAAATGTTGATTTAGGAGCGTTATGTATATTCAGAATCAAAGGCACATATGTGTGCTTAGTGGGCATTACAATATAAGTTTGGATTTTGGTGTTGGTCACTTATTTAATCTGGAAACTGGAGAACTGAGGGAAAATATATTCTCCTACATGAGGATATATAGAAACATGGTCATAAGTGTAAATAATTGAAATATTTACAGTATTCTTCCAGTTTTTCATGTATATAGTTTTATTCCCAAAAGAATGTAAGGTGAATTCATAAAGTTTATCTCTAGATATAAAAATCAGGTTCTATTAAATTCAACATTTTTTTGCCAAGTATCAGATATCTTAAATGCTAAAATAACATTGTTTAAATTTTTAATTGAAATTTGAGCAACATGATTTAATTTCACATTAATTTATATATTATTGGACATGTTGAAACAGTAGTGACCTTTAAAGGATCCGATATCTATTACAAGAAAAGGAAGGAAACATCTTAAAAAGAGAAGGATGGGGGCTTCCCTGGTGGTGCAGTGGTTGAGAATCTGCCTGCCAATGCAGGGGACAAGGGTTCGAGCCCTGGTCTGGGAAGATCCCACATGCCGCGGAGCAACTGGGCCCGTGAGCCACAACTACTGAGCCTGCGTGTCTGGAGCCGGTGCTCCGCAACAAGAGGCCACGACAGGGAAAGGCCCGCGCACCGCAATGAAGAGTGGCCCCCACTCGCCGCAGCTAGAGAAAGCCCTCACACAGAAACGAAGACCCAACACAGCCAAAAATAAATAAATAAATTAATTAATTAATTAATTAAAATAAAAAAAGAGAAGGATGATTAATATTATGATTATTATTAATTTGTACTTATTATTAAAAAAGTATATAACCTGAGGAAGATAACCCCCAAATCATTAATTCTGTCTTCTGTCATGTGCACCCATAGGTGTGTATTTTGTAAACTCCTCTTATTGGCTTCTATTCCTTAATTTGATTTATTTTAAACATATTTATGTAAGATAGAAGATATTGAAATACAAAGGATAATATAAACTTCCCTAACGTTATACTTCATTTGTTGATTCAACTTACATCCAAATACATGGTGATTCTTACAAAATGATAATGATTTGTTTAATTAAATCTCTGGGAAAAATGTTCTTTGCAGCTAAGCAGTTTACAGACCTGGGTTTGGAAGAGAGGGTTTAGTAATAGAAAAGGTACGGTGTTACACAGTTGACCCTTGAACGACATGGGTTTGAACTACATGACTCCACTTATACAGATTTTTTTTTCAGTAGTAAGTGCTCCAGTACTGCATGATCCGTAGTTGGCTGAATCTGCTGATGCGGAGGGCCAATTCTAAGTTATACACGATTTAACTCAGTGGATGGTTGGTGTCCCTAAACTCTGCGTTGTTCAAGGGTCAACTGTATTTACAAACATCCTGATTATAACCCCAAACACACAAGTTCAGGCCCAGTGTTGTGTGCAGATTTCTATCACATTTTACTGAAAGTGTAAGATTATATATCTTCTTCTTCCTCTAGAATATGAGTTCCAAAAGCATCAAAATTTGTCACTATTTGTTTACTGTTCCTTCCTTAGTGTCTAGAAAAAATCTTGGCTTATTGCAGTCTCACAACAGTTATAGAAGGATGAATGAATGAATGAATGAATGGAATGTATTATGAATTACTCTTAAACCAGATGCTTCCCACATCTATTAGTAAGTGTCTAATAGATGTTTTTTGAGCTGATTCTGTCTCTTTTATCCAAACTGCAGAATCCCAGGTTGTTTACCAAATATGTATTGAGCAGGATATTAAAGCACAGATTTAATTGAGTTTGTTTACTTACTTAATGGTTAATTTGTATTTCTCAGGAAAATTCTGCAGCATATAATGTGTTTTTTTATTTTAAGAGATGCTGTTGAATTAGATATCTATTACTTATTTTCTTAGTGCCATCAATTCATCTGTTTTAACCTCTAAATTGGAATGAGTAACTATTAAAATTGACGTCTTACAAAAGTTTTTTAAGAACTAGATTTTAGGTGTTGAAAGAATTTATATATATATATATATATATATATATATATAGTGTCAGCTTTACCAACTATTTAAAAACTATTTACTCTAGCTGGGAGAATAGAAAATATATATTTGGAAAATTAGGAAAAGATATATAAAAAGCACTGGCAACATTTTGATTCCAATATTGGAAGATAAAAATAATGAGTAGAGGGAGATTATGCAAGTTCACTGTATATATTCAAAAATTGGGTTTCCTGCTGATTTCCAGCTCCATATAGTTTAAACAACATGTCTGTAGCCAAATTATGCTTCTGAGCCAAGCAAATACTGCAGTGGAAAAGTCATTCTGCAGAAATAATAGTACCTTAACTTTCTTTTCTCTGGGTGAATTAATGCCATGATATGGATACCTTCCCCATTTAGATAAGAGAAGATAAAGGAAATTGTATTGCAATTTTAATATTTCCTTTGTCACTTTGAATAAAATCCATTAATGCTTGGGCTTTTACAAAGATGTCCTATGTGAACAAAAAATACAGCCAGGTTATTAACCGAACGTAATTGCCTGGTGATAACAGATTCTCTATTTGACACTTATTTAACTTCAAAAAACTATCAATTAGGACACCACATTTAAAGCAAGTGGGAAAATTATGCACGGACACTTTTAACAAAAAGGTGACACTTGCATAAAATAGTACATACCATTTTTAGAATACCAAAGTCCTACTTTAGTATTGTTTAAAAATGAAAGAACTTAATATCTTTTTTGTGTGTGTCCCCAAGTGCCAAAAGGCATGAGGTAGCTAAACATGCCAGAGCCTCAAATGCTGTGTAGAATATATATCCACAAAATCATTTGCCCCTTATCCTGGTGAATCTGCTCAAACAATTCAGATGATGCCAATAAAATAAAGTGTGTGTGTGTGTGTGTGTGTTCTAAGCGTTCCTAGTAATGAAACATACTAATTAGAACATTGAAAGTGTCTTTGGCTTTAGAAGTCAGATATCTAATTTTGAAGTCTAGAATCCAGAGCATTTTGCGTTCAGAGACATCATTTATATTTTGATTACTGAGGGGGAGGCAGCAGACATTGATGGAAGGACACTGACTCTGGTAAAACCTAAGCCCAGACCATTAGCTCTACGGAATGACTTTTTAAAAGTTTTGAGGGATTCCTCTGTGACAGGCACTTTTCTAAACACATAATAAATATTATATCATGAATTTAGGTGATCTTTCTAAGTATGAGTTTCTTCTTTTGTAAACATGTGTAATATATACGTTAGGGGAGACATTCTGAGTCGTACTCAACGTGCTTCTTCCTCTTTGCACTTGTTTTTTTCCCCATGGAACAGGGAACTTAATCTGACCAGCCTGTCGGGCAAACTCCATATTCAGTAGACACATTATACTTTCAGAGATCAGTTGAGATTATGATTACTCTTCCACTTGTGCCACGCCCTCTCTTTATTGTTGCTTTCTTATGACCAGGCATCCTGCTTAGCATTGGATGAAATGTGATGAGCAAGAGATGTGGTCTTTGTTCTCATGGTCTTGGGGTCTCTGTGTCTCTCTCTCTCTTACAGCCAGATTGGTTAATTGACCCCTGAACTGTTTCTCTGGGACAGACCTGGCATTAATCTTTCTTCTCTCCATTCCACTCAGTAACAAAAGGTGAAGGCCACTGCTTCATCATATGCTCTGTTTACTCTTGATGGGCCAGACCATGAAAATAAAATCTGAGAATCCTTATCTCGGGTGAAATTAACAAAACGGAAGAAATACCTTAATAAATATTTTACACTTGAAATTGGTAGTTTTCTCAAGCCATAAAAATTAAATGGGCAACATTTCTAAGCATTAGTTTGAGATACATTTTATTCTAAAATCATTTTATATTATGTTTTCCTCTTCAAATCTAATTTCGGATTGATACAATACTTTCATTTTCTCTAAGAGAGATAAT
This sequence comes from Balaenoptera borealis, assembly GCF_965194805.1. Taxonomy (NCBI): domain Eukaryota; kingdom Metazoa; phylum Chordata; class Mammalia; order Artiodactyla; family Balaenopteridae; genus Balaenoptera; species Balaenoptera borealis. Next base: position 8,012,422 of record NC_138875.1, read on the forward strand.
GGGGTCTGTATTTTTGTGGCTGAACAGCTTTAGACTTGAACAAACAGGAAAGTATCTTCTGGAGATACCTAGAAGAACACCTCAGAGTCTTGTACAGAACAGCTCCCAAATCTGAAAGGAGTTGGCGGCAACTTCCAGAACTGATGAACATTCTAACGTATTACCATTAGGGTAGCTTAGAACTGTAAACCATTCCAGCCTGCCTATTTGGGGAGGAAGCATCACTTTTTCTTTTCCCAGAAGCCTCTGGAGAGATGCCCAGCCCAAACGTAGAAGCAGAATGATCTATGACCTCCACCATATGCCTTTAATTTTCTATCCATCCAACCGCATGCCCTACTATTCCTCCAACATCACATTGAAACTATCTCTTGTCCCCTTGTCATTCTTCTACATTCTCTCCTCTTGTCTTTGCTAAAGGTCCCATCTTTTCATTTACCCAAAACTTTTTGACACTTAAGTGCCCAGCCCCATCTCACCTTCTCCACAGATCCTTTCCAAAACTATCCATTCCACCTAGATCATCCTGTCTCTGAATTCCCATAACACATATTCCATATATTTGCCACACAATAACCTATTTCTCTGTGATATCTCTTCTCATTCTGCCTTGTGGCAGAGTTGCTGGAATGTGAATGAAATTTATACACCTGTATAACTCCTCTTTTCTACCAGCAAAGAAGCCCCTTGAGTGCTTCAAGTGAGTGTCTTGAATATAGTTCCACGGCACCGTGACACTATTGATGATAATTTTGAATTCGTGATTCCAGACAGCATGTTTCCAAGTTTTTTGGATAAGCCACCTTCACTATTTATGTCACATGTGTGAGAATGGGGCACAAGCTCTCAGAGTCAACTAGGAACAGAATTGATGCATGTCTGTCAATTATATACTAGGATAATATAATTCTTTAAATACTAACAACAAGAACTAACATTTATTGAAAAGGGACAATGGGCCAAACTATTTCCCATTTTTAGGGTGAGGAATCGAGATCATACAAGCCAAGGAGGAGGCAGGGGCAGGTCTCAAACTCAGGTCAGACTTTCTCCAAAATATTTGCTTCTCCTTAAAAATAGTTATCTAATAGGGAATACATGTGTTGATTGATAGGACACAGGGCACCAAATCTCCTGCTAACACTTCAATCCACTAGATCTGTCTAAAATCCAAGATGATTTTTACACTATTGGCTATTACTTACTAGTGGCTGCATGGACAACTATTATTAACCCAGTTTTGTAGATGAGGAAACTAAATGATCTAATCGCCAAAGCATATGCCTACTCTGACTTCTCAGTCTAAGATCTTTCCATGATTCTATGCACTTTTTCCAACAAATTGATGTACTTCCTGTACTTCAAAGGCCTTTCCCAACCCTGCTTACCTGGTGATTGCCTCTTCATCCCCAAAGACTAGCCAGTTGTCACTTTCATTATGTAGTTTTTCCTGAACACTTTCTCTACAAAGAATGTGTTTTATTTTTTTTTGTATTGTCAGTATACAGCAATTCCATAATAAGCTCTTTGGGTTAAAAATGATCCTGTAATTTCAATGTTGTATACTTATTTAAAGTTAACATTTCTTTTTACTTATTTTTATTTATTTTTGTGGTAAAATCTTTTCTTAGTCATAACTTTTGAGTTTAGATGAGGGCTGTTTTTTCCTTTTAAACATTACTAACATTTTATTTACGCATATTTTTCCTCAGTGAGAAACAGTAGAAATTGGCATCATACCAAGTAGGCTGATTCAGCAAGAATGCACCTGGCAAACTCACATAATTTTGTTTCATACTTTTAGATTTTCTGCTGTGAAAAGCTATAATAGGTCACATAGTAGCTAGAGAGAGAACGATCATGCAAATTTGATTTTAATTCTTAACTGTCTTATATCAACTATGTTGATTCTTTTGTCGATATAGAAGACTTATGTATCTCTTGGCTATATGAGTCATGTAAGCAAGACTCCTATTTTATTTTAATTATCTCCCTGTATACGTTCCTCCCTTTTGTAGAATTAAAAATTAAGCCTGCACATATGAGTCAATGGTTTGGCCAGATCATTATCAGTAGCTGATTTTAAATATAGAAACACTGTTTATAAATATAGAAATATTTTAAATATAGGATAAATATATATTTTAAATATATTAAATATAGAAATATAAATATAAAATATATTTTAAATATTTTAAATATAGAAATATTTTAAATATAGAAACACTGTTTAAAGGATTAAATTCAATAAGAGACCATGCTTTAAAATACATTTATACAGGCATATTCTTTTTTTTTTTTTTAACATCTTTATTGGAGTATAATTCCTTTACAATGTTGTGTTAGTTTCTGCTATATAACAAAGTGAATCAGCTATATGCATACATATATCCCCATATCCCCTCCCTCTTGCATCTCCCTCCCACCCTCCCTATCCCACCCCTCTAGGTGGTCACAAAGCACTGAGCTGATCTCCCTGTGCTATGCAGCTGCTTCCCACTAGCTATCTGTTTTACATTTGGTAGTGTATATATGTCCATGCTACTCTCACTTCTTCCCAGCTTACCCTTCCCCCTCCCCGTGTCCTCAAGTCCATTCTCTACATCTGTGTCTTTATTCCTGTCTATACAGGCATATTCTAAAAGTCAAAACCCTAAAGAATATTATCTATCATAACTGTACAGAATATTTCAAATATTTTCACCAGCTCTTGGCTGAGATATAAGAGCAATTCTTGTCCTCAAAGTAATCAATAGCAAACTAAAATGTACTGGGTTCCTTCAGTGTCCTAACAATTATGCTAAATTTTATATATTTTTATACATTTCACTGTCAAAATAATTCAATATAATAGATATAATATTCATATTACAGATACAGAAGCAGGAGCTAAGAATAACTTCTCAAAATCATACATCTTCTAAGTAATAAATCAGGTGTGTTGGACTCCCAAATCTATGCTTGCTTTATGTCCTCAGTTTATTAGAGAAAATGTGATACAGTTGTGAGACTATTAGAAAAAATTTTATTTGTTTCATGAGCATAAAGACTGTGACTCTGAGGTTCTTTTTTTGGAAATATGACCCTTAAAATGGTCACATAAGATAAACACTATCCCTCAAAGCCCCATTGTTTCTTTGCTGGAGGAAGTACGAATGCGATTAAAAACTCTTGGTTAGCAATACCACCAACAGTGCTGAAAATGACAATATGTATGTCACAGAACAAGACTGATGAAATCACAGTCTCAACAATACAAATGACTTAATTGTTAAGAGTTCTTAACATTTCCAAACAGAAGTGAGTATGGAATGGTGGCTTATAAAATTAAACCTTTCAAGGTTAGTTTTTTTTTTTGTTTGTTTTAAAATGTTGTGTGAGTGTGTTGATAACATTGAAAGGGACTTCATGTTGGCATCGAAAATAGCAGGTCACTCTTTGCCACAAGGAAGGGAGGATTTATATTTGGCCAATGGAAAAAAATGTTGATATATATTTTGGTATTATACTACTGAAGAAAAAATGTCAGCTGGTCAAATTTTGAATAAGCAAGCCAATCTTTGGTTTATGGTCCTTAAAAAGTGCTCAATAATACCATAACTAATAAAGTTATTCATAATTTTTATCAATAATAATTCAAAACGTCTCTGGACAAAACCCATTGATTTCCAAAATTCCTTTTGTAAGAAAAACTTAAACTGCATATAAACTGAATATAATTTAATTATTTTGCTGTTTTATTTTTAAAAATCTGTAGTGTAACTTCCTTGATAAAACTTTATGCTTTTAAGTAGATCATATATAAAAATACGTGAAATTTCAAAAATAAAAATTAAATGCATAAATTAATGCAAACCACCAAGTATTAACAATGTAAAGGGTAAAATACCATCTCTTAAAATTACTAATCATAAAACTGTTTATATTTTAACAGTTTTAAAATATAAACTGTTTATATTTTAACAGTTAAAATTTCAAGGAAGAAAATCGGTATGCAACCTTAATGTTGAAAGACTGTATTTTTTTTTTTTTTTAAATAAATCATTTATTTATTTATTTTTGGCTGTGTTGGGTCTTCGTTGCTGTGCGCGGGCTTTCTCTAGTTGCGGTGAGCGGGGAGCTCTTCGTTGCGGTGCGAGAGCTTCTCATTGTCGTGGCTTCTCTTGTTGCGGAGCACGGGCTCTAGGCGCGCAGGCTTCAGTAGTTGTGGCACGTGGGCTCAGTAGTTGTGGCTTGCAGGCTCTAGAGCTCAGGCTCAGTAGTTGTGGCTCATGGGCTTAGTTGCTCCGCGGCATGTGGGATCTTCCCGGGCCAGGGCTCGAACCTGTGTCCCTTGCATTGGCAGGCAGATTCTTAACCACTGCACCGCCAGGGAAGCCCAAAAGACTGTATATATTTTTGTATTTTTAAATATTAAATGTATTTTGTAGGTTTACAAGCAAGGTAAACAAAATCATAGGTGAGAAGCTAAGTCTAATTTTAATTGAGGGACGACAGGTTGTTTGCAACAATGAGAAAATATTCTGAATCAAAAGTAGATTTCCTTAGTTCAGTGGCTACAGTGTCACAGGGATACCTCTCATAAAAATAAAACTGAGCATCAGATTTCCCACTATTCTTCCTCACGTGACAGAGTCTTTATACTAGGGCCCAGGGTTGTAGTGCAACAAAATGAGTAGAAAATGAGCCATAGGGTCTGGTAGACATGTGCTTGAAAGTCAGGCCCACGATGTTCTACCCATCTGTAACTGGACAAGTTCCAGTACATGTGTGAACCTTGATTTGTTTGTCTACATAACACAGATAATAACCCTACCCCAGGAAACTCACCAAGTGCAGTGGACAGCACACAGACGGAGTTAAATAAGGATGCCTATTTTTAAAGTCTGTTGCAAAGTGGTATTGTTATATAATGAGGTCACCTTGCTGCATAGGCATTTCATGCCTATGGCAGGGGGGGAAAGCATACAGAGGACTAACTGGGTCACCAGGTGAATTCTTAGTATGAAACGTTGTTCCCAAGCCTTGCCATATAAATAAAATTTTTGTGAGTCTTTCTAGTAGAATACTTATAAATATACAGTGAGCTTTATGCTTGTATTTGGCATGTGTAGCTGGAGACAACTTCCAGAAACACCTTTGGGTCACCTCAACTCATCATTAAGTGATCTAGTGGGAAGGCAGAGAAATGGAAGCCATGATTATCCATTGGGTAAACAATATACACATATATAATCAAATACCAAGTCAACCGTACCCTGCTTTCAAAGCAATATATGAACAGCCTTAAAGTCATTTAAATCTATAAATGTGATATGCCACATGATATAGGACATAATATCTGCTTTTCCAAGCATAATAAGATGATTAAAATAATTCAATAGGATAGAGCCATGGTACCCTTCATAAAACAAGATAGAAGATGAGATAATAACAATAAAGTTAATTATTGAGATACTAATATAAGTCATTAAACACACAGAAAAACTCTCAACAATTGAACCTAACTTCACCTGAATTCTTAGGTTATCTTAAAAGAGAAAAATCTTTGCATAGGGGAACATTATTTGACACTCATGATCTACAAATAGTGAAGCTGGAAAGGTAGCAATTCCATAAGGCAGAGACAATAACAGAACCAGGGTAACAATCATGAAATGGACAGTATTTAAGCTTTTCTATTCCACTTTTAAACTTTGCAAGATGACAGTCTTATAGCCAAAGGCATCACCTAAAATAAAAGAAAAATGATTGTTAATGCACATAAGAAGCCAAAATAATAACAATAAAGTAGACAGAAATATAATTTCTTTCCTTTATTGCCTTCATGAGTCAAGGTAAAACTAAATTTTGCTATAGCTTTAGCATGTTTGCACTCACAGGAACAACTAATATCCCATCTAGAAAACATTCTCCCACAGGGAATCTGGCACAAATAACCTACAGGACACTGCTGCATAGATTAGCTTATAATTATCTATTTTGTAGATAAATATATTTATCTTTGGATTTTAGCTCTCTCTAAAATCATGTATCAGAACAAAACATAATCTTATGCATACATACAACAGACTACTTGAACTTCTGAATACATCATATGGGCAAGAGTAAAGCTATTAGTCAGAAGATGCACCTGGGACCCTGCAACAGAGTTGCTGTGAGTTCTAGCTGCATTGAGAGAAGAAATGCATAAATGCAGAGGCAGTGGTGTCAGAACATGGCAGGAGTTTGTTCACCTACACTTTTGGCATCTCTCTTTTGGACCTCAAATGATGGTTATATTGAACTCAAACCTTAATTGGCATTTTGCAGCCTCTTTGATACCACTCTGTTTAATGCTGGTGCTGAGAGGTAAGACAGGAGTAGAACAAGGAATGTTGGATTTAGGGAGGATATTGCTATGGTCTGAATGTTTGTGGCCCCCAAAACTCACATGCTGGAATTCTAAGGCCCATTGTGAGTATTAGAAGATCGGGCCTTTGGGACGTGATTAGGGAAGGAGGGTGGAGCCCTCATGAGTGGGATTAGTGCCCTCGTAAAAAGAGACTCCACATTGCTCCCAGCCCCATCCACCCCATGAGGATATAAAAGGAAGTCTGTCATTGAAAGACAGCCTTCTCCTGACCGTGTGGGCACCTTCATCTTTGACTTCCAGCCTCCAGAACTGTGACAATTTTTTTTTTTTTTTTTGGTTTATAAGCCACCCAGTCTGTGGTAATTTGTTATAGCAGCCTGAACAGATTAAGACAGATATGGAGGTGGGACTGTTGAACGTATTTTCAGGAATGAAAGCAGAAGGAAAATGGGATGGGATATAATTCATGCTATCTGGTCTTCCCAGCCCCCCAGGACAGAAACAAACAAGAAAGGGGAAAAATGATATATTTTTAATGATACTAATGTTTTATCAATTTCAATTTTATCTTGATTCTTTACTAATTTTCACTTTAGATTGAAGAGAACTCGTCACTAGAATTTGTTTTAACACTAAGTAAATAGTATCTTTTGATACAAGAAATATTTAAGTATTTCTGATGTTAAGGCTCTATATTTTGGACAAAGAAAATAAAACTAGGAAAGGGATGAGTAGTAATTAGTCTGATTCTGGAAGGCTGAGCAAGTGGGTTTATAAAGATTAACAATGAGATCCTCTGTTCTAGTGGGACATCCACAAGTTACTCCTTCCTTTGGTTTGATCCAGAATACATGAATTCTTTTTGTAGTTCCGTAGTTCTATTTGTCTCTGAAAAATAATTTCTGTATGCTCAGTCATGACACAATGTAATTTCCTTACAGATGGGAGCTTCTCTTCTGAAGACATTAAAACACGTTGAGCAGATTCTCACCCATAATAAAAAGCTATCAGAAGGTCTAACTGCAGTAATATACTTAAGGAAATAGATAAAGCATCATTTCCTTTTCAAGCTTAGTATGTAAGAATCGGGAATAGTTTCTTGCTTAATGATTCTGAATATAAACACCATTTCCCTTTACAAAAAAAGAGGCATATGAAGAAAAAAATTAAACATCCCTTTTCAAAAAAGTTTTTAGTGGTGGACATTAGTCTTGCAATGAATGTTTTACTTCCCTTGAATTGTGAAAACACTCTCATGGAATTTGAAAATAATTATTTCAGGAAAAGGGTGTAGAGCTCCTGAACTTGCATAATTTCCCATAAGAAAAATTAAATCAGAATTATGTAAGTATATCACTACAAATCCAGTTGGCCTTGAGGCAATGCCTGGGAAGAAATAAGGATGCAGTGAGCCACAAAAATCAGGTTAGCCTCAAGGTCTACTCGTCCCCGGCAATCTTACTTCAGTGACTATTTGGCGTCAGACCAAAGTGCATAAACTATCCATGGTGTTGAAACGATTTAAAGTGAAAAGCAGTAGAATATTTTACCAAAAACCCAAGCACAGAGTAAGAAAATGAAAGGGAAGAAATTCACTACATTAAAAGCAAGAGAGGTTGAATAATATGCAGCTAATTTGGCCTCGGCCTTCAGTGAAGCCAAGTGATTTGTGGAAGAAAACAAAATTAGCAGTGAGGCTAGGATTATTTGAATGAATAGTCTACATCTATCAAATTATTCATATGGATGGTCATTTTTCCTTTCCAAACAAAGATCCCCGGAAGGAATTTTTAGAAGCCCTTTAGATTTCCTGGCCAAACTATAGTTCTCAGCCATGATGTTTTTATATTATTACAAATAATAGAAACCATAAAGTAGCTTCTACTCTCTCACTATTGTCTATACGGTATCCTGACACTTTCTGTCAAAATAGTATGGATACAGAGTTTCAGTTTTTCAAGATGAAAAAGTTCTGGAGACTGGTTACACAAGAATGTAAATGTACTTAAAGCCACTGAGCTGTACACTTAAAAATGGTTAAGATGGTAAATTTTATGTGTTTCATTACAATTTTTAAAAGTCAGAACATTTCAGTCTTCATTTGAAAAAATCAGATCTGATACCTCAGGACCTAGATTCTCACCTGTCAACCACCTCCAATTTACCACTAACCACCATCTTACATCATTCTTTTATCTGTCTGGCTTCTTTTTTTTTTTTAAATGAATAGCCCAGTTTGCTTTTTTTTTTTTAAAGAAATTCACGTTCTTTTATTTATTTATTTATTTATTTATGACTGTGTTGAGTCTTCGTTTCTGTGCGAGGGCTTTCTCTAGTTGCGGCGAGCGGGGGCCACTCTTAATCGCGGTGCGCGGGCCTCTCACCATCGCGGCCTCTCTTGTTGCGGAGCACAGGCTCCAGACGCGCAGGCTCAGTAATTGTGGCTCACAGGCCTAGTTGCTCCGCGGCACGTGGGATCTTCCCAGACCAGGGCTCGAACCCGTGTCCCCTGCATTGGCAGACAGATTCTCAACCACTGCGCCACCAGGGAAGCCCTGTCTGGCTTCTTTAGGCATGTGAATTTGTGGCTCCTGCTCTAAACCCAGAGCATCACCTTTCACAGTACAGCCCTCCAATGTCAGTCCCCAGCTGGGAAAGCTAAGGGTCTTGTCTTTGGTGGAGGGGCCAATACCCTCACCCCTCAGCGACTGATGACAAACACTAGCACAATTAAGACCATCCCTAAAAAGCTCTATACCAAACCTTGCCCCAAACACACTCTGCCTTTCCTCCTTTTCTCTCCATTTATCTAAATATTGTTCTTCCTCACTCCTCACTCATCCATGAAACCTCTATTGACTCTAATTCACAAGAGGTTCTTCCTTCTCTCATGTTCTGTAGCATTTAATTCCCCATTCCTCCTTCCCTCCAGACCCTGGCAACCACATTCTGCTTTCTGTCTCTATGATTTTGACTAAGTATCTCATACACGTGGAATCAGACAGTATTTGTCCTTTTGTGACAGGCTTATTTCACTTAGCACAGTGTCCTCAGGTTTTATACATGTTGCAGCACGTGTCGGGATTTCCTTCCCTTTTGGGGCTGGGTGGTGTTCCACTGTATGTATGTACCACATTTTGTTTATCCATTCGTCTGTTGATGGACATTTGGGTTGCTTCCACCTTTTGGCTTTTGTGAATAGTGCTGCTGTGAACGCGGTTGTACAGATATCTCTTCGAGCCCCAGCTTTCAGTTCTTTTGGTTGTGTACCCATGGTGGAATTGCTGGATCATATTGTAGCTCTATTTTTCATTTTTTGGGGGGCCGCCATGCTGTTTTCGATGGAGGCTGTGCCATTTTGCATTCCCGCCGACAGTGCACAAGGGTTTCAATGTAAAATATCCTGGTTTTTAATGTTGGGAACTAAATGAAATTGAACATGCTCTGTAGCTAAACAAAACATATTTGTGAACTGGATTCTGCATTAGCTCACTGTTTTTCTACCTCAGGTTTAGAGGCCAAAGGTAAACCCAGGATGAGTTCTTTTGAGTGGAGGGTTTGGAGAGCAGCTCAACAGAAAAGGCCAGATTAGGCAGGCTTGAAGATTAGGATTCAAGGTATGAGATCAGTGTTCAAGAAAATAAGTGCCTGAAACCCAAAGAAAGGCAGCCAGGGGATTACTTGGTGGTCTGTCTACCCAGCTGGTGAGACAGGTGACCCCCAGGAGGGGTAGCTTTAAGTTGAAGTCAGAACCCAGAGCTCAGGCAGGAGGAGATTGGTTTTTTTCCTAGGTATTCAGGACATGGGAATAGAGAAATTTAAGAAACAGCCTAAGAGCGTCCTAGGGGAAGAGTTTCCTGACTAAAAGGGGAATGATAACTGCTTTGAACTTGTGTCAGGCTGAAGCTGCTTTTGGTTTATATCACCCTTTATTATGATGTGCATTTAAGTGAAGTTTCCTTACACACTGTTGTGGAGATTGGTCTGGGTACTTGAACTCTGTGACTAGTAGGGAGCTAGGTTGTAGCAGGAGAAGGGTTTGTGGTCTGGAGAACTGTTTGTTTTTACTCCCAGGAACTGACAGCAGAAAGTTGATTTGAGGCCAATGACTGAGGGAGCAGCAGTGCTTCATTTTGTCATTTCTTTAGTCATCTGACCTTGGCTCTGATCTTAATCTTTCAGGCCCTTGGTGAGGGGACATGTATTACATTTTCAAAATGAAGATTATTTTATTCTCATTGTAAAAATGGCCTGTGCTCATTGTAAGAAATTCAGGCAATACAGAAAAAAGTAGAAAGAATAAAGTAACTATTACCTGAAAAAAAAAAAAAAGTATGGAATCTTATTCACATTTCATCTATTTTTGGATGCCTTGCCACCCCCCCACACACATATTGACTCACTAACACACCCAAACATCAGTGACTGTATCTATCTCCTGTGTCCCTAGAGTATTCTTAATAATGAAAAATTAGAGCAGAAATTTATATGCATAGATGTTTATTGCAATAATATGTACAATATTTAAAGATTTGAAAGGAGAAAAATGTTTAACAATAGAAAATAACTTCAAATAATATAATCATGCCTTATAATATTATGAATCCATTAAAATGGTATTTTAATAATTTTAAATAGCAAAATATTTAAAACATAATTTTGAATAAAAAGCAGGGTCAAATCCGCATAGACATCATAATTGTGGTTATACTATATACATAATCATGTAATTAACATAGGTATATATTTAGCATATGTATGAGACTGAGAGAGAGAGAGAGAGAGAGAGTGTGTGTGTGTGTGTGTGTGTGTGTGTGTACCCCCAGAGAGAGGTTGTGTAGAATAGACATTATATACATGAGTTTGGACTCCAGAGTCATGCTGCCTGAATATGAATCCCAGTTTTGCCACTTAATAAGCAAATTACTTAACCTCTCTTTTCTTCAATTTCCTCCTTTGTGAAATGGTGAAAATAAATATATGGTTGATGTTGAGATTAAATGGGTGAATTCTACTTAGAACAATGCATAACAGAGAGTATATAATTCTTAGCTCTTATGATCATCTAAATATATACACACATTATAAGTACACAAAATGAACCTATGCATACACACAGACAATTGCAAAACTGCAAAATTGAGCAAAATGTTATCAGTATTTCTGACGTTTGAGATTGTGGATAACTTTTGTGTTTACATGTTTTTTTCTATTTTCCAAGTTTTTCTGGAATGAGCAAATAATACTTTTATAATCAGAGATAAATTTTTGCATGGTATTTAAGAACAGATGGATTGAGTTACACACACATATAATATGCCTAAAGTACAATACTGTATTAAAAATACAGTACTGCTTAAAGCAGTGCTCAGCATGTAGGATGACTTACAGAAACATTTATTAAATTAATATTAACGGTAATTGAGGAATTGGACATAGTAATTAGTAACTAGAGAATATTTAGCCCAAGAGATTTGCAAGAAAGGAAGATTAAAAAAAAAAGTGAAATTGTAGAAGGAGGCAATACCTGTCTAGCAAAGTTTGGGTTTTATAATTCTAAGACTTAAGTATATATTTTCTAGGCAGCATTGAAGACGACAGTACAAAAAGAAACTTAGAAAATCTATGAAGAGAGAAAATAAGCTTCATGACCAAATTTAGACTCCAGGTAAGCTAGGGAAAATCAGAGCAAATGGGATAAATTTGTTTTAAAGAGGAAAAACTTTTACATGATCCTGGAATAAGGAATGTAGGGCTGGGTGTCGGTATGTAAAAGTTTGTGTTCTAAAAAGCAAAAAAAAAAAAAAAAAAAAATCCATTTTTAATTTTTTGAGGAAACTCCATACTATTTTCCATGGGGGCTTCACCAATTTACATTCCCAGCAACAGTGTATTAGGTTTCTTTTTCTCCACATCCTTGCCAACATTTATTATTTCTTGTCTTTTTGACAGTAGGCATTCTGACACGTATGATTTGATATCTCACTGTGGTTCTGATTTGTGTTTCCTTGATAATCCAGCAATTCTATTCCTGGGTATCTATCCAAAGAAAATGAAAACAGTAATTCAAAAAGATATATGTGCCCCAATGTTCGTAGCAGCATTATTTGCAATGGCCACGATATGGAAGTAACCTAAGTGTCCATCAACAGATAAATGGATAAAGATGTGATGCACGCACACACACACAGTATTACTCAACCATATAAAAAGAATGACACTTTGCCATTTATGACAACATGGATGGATCTGGAGGGTAGTATGCTTAGTGAAATAAGTCAGACAGAGAAAGAAAGATGCTGTATATTTTCACTTATATGTGGAATCTAAAAAATTATACAAATGAATATAACAAAACAGAAACAGACTCATAGATACAGAGAACTGGTGGTTACCAAAGATGAGAATGAGTGCAAGGGGTGAGCAAGATAGGTGAAGGGGATTAAGAGGTACAAAGTACTAGGTATAAAATAAGTTAAAAGGATGTAATATACAGCACAGGGAATATAGCCAATATTTAATTGTGAAGAGTTAGACACCCTTGAAATCAAGGCCATTCCTCTTGTCTTTAGAAATCACTGTGGGTACAGAAATGGGGAGATATTCCCTTAAACAGATACAATGCCCTGCTTTCACATTCTGAAGCATATTTCTATGTAAAGATGTAGCAGTGAACTAAGATATTATAAAAAAATAATTGATGAGGATAATATATGGAGTAGTATTTAGAGGCTATAAGTAAATCAGAATACCATGTAAGGCAAAAATATGAATGATAAATTATATTAATCCATCTTAAGTTATATATAAACTACATACATAAAGATCTTTAGTTAATTCTATATCTTTTACTTGCTTCCTCCCCCTCAGTTCTTTTCACCAAATTCTACTTAACTTTTATATGTTAAAAGAATAGAAGTAATGACCACATGTGTGTGTATATTTCTATATGTCTGAAAACAGAACATTTAAAAGTGTTCCAGGTAGCTGCATTAAGAATGCTCTTAAAAGTGTAGCTCCACTGTAACTCTGATTATGAGTTACTTAGCTATACTATAAAATAGCAGTTAGATAAGATTTAATGTAAAATGTGGTTTTTCATTCATGAGGTTGGTGAAATTTGGTTTTAATATCCTTTTCCCACTGTGCAATGAAGAAATAATCACAGGATGGTGTCATATCTTATAATCTTCTCATTCATGAAAATAAGAAAGGATTTAGAAATACATGACCTACATAGAAAAGAGCAGATTTGTTCATTCACATTGAAATTTTTCTTCTCTAAACCAAAATAAGAGGAAGATGAAGAAAATCTATTGAGAAACAATATAAATCAATATTAAATGCGAATAAATATGTAAGGTGATTACCAGCTCATTTTTTTGTAAATAATGCAAGCACATGCATACATACACCACCCCCCAAGAAAAATTGGAATGTTTGTTTGCTGTCTTGGAATTCCATCTTTTAAAATGTCAAAGCTTTCCTAGTACAATATTCACCTTGCCTCCAAGACTTAAATATAAGGCTTTACTAACAGCATTTGGATTCTGGACTCAGAAACAAAAGAACAGAAATTGTGCTTCTATTTCTATAGGTCTTGTAGATACTATTACATTTTCAACCTGAGTAGTATATGTTTCAAAGATTCATTAACTTACAAGTCTAGAAAAATTGGCAAACTGACATTAGGATAACATTTCTTTGTTTCTACTCCATAAAATGTCTTATTCAGTTTCCTGACCAAAAAAATTACCTTTTGCAAATTGGAAATACACAAAATGACCCCTTTTTATGTATTTTTAACACAAAATTATCTAATCCAGCTGCCATGATAGTGTTTTTAAATAAAGGGGATACAGTTAAGAACAGTATATAATTTATTTCTTTAATGGGAAACTAGGATTTTTTATCAAAGAAAATATTTCTTATACATGTCGTGTGTTCCAGACATTGTTCTAAGTGTTTGTTATAAAGTAATGAGCGAGACAAGCAATATCCTTGAAATCATGGAGCCTACCTTTCTTTCTATCTGTGTATCTATGTATGTATCTATCCATCCATCCATCCATCCATCCATACATCCATCCATCCATACCCATTTATCTATAACATATATGTATGTATAACTATTTTATCAAAACAGTGAAAACACTGCATCCACAAAAAAAAAAAAAGACTTGGAATTTGGTTATGTTCACTGTGTTAGTTCATTTTTAAAGTAATATAAATTATCAGAAGACATAACACTCACCATCTGATCTTGTTTTTAAATTTGTGATTTCTAAGATAGCTAAAACAAATGTTCCTAGGAAAATGTTATGGACATTCTTATAATATATTTGACTTTAATAGGAAATACTATTCAGACAATGTTTATCTATGAATAAGTTGAACACATTCGACTTGCTTGCTATACAATTTTTCACAAGGTCAGTAAACATGTCATAATATCTATGAAACCAACATCCATTACCTTATCATAGCTTTAAGTGATTATTAATATCTGATGATGATTGAAGGCACCTCTTTTTTTATTTGCTGTCAGAAATAGCTATTCTTGAAACTTTACTCTCTTCAATGTGAACATCAGTACAATTTGACAAGTTCCATGCAGATTTCTGTTGATATTCTGATTGGAAATGCGTAAACTTAAAGATTAGTCTGGAGAGAAACGGCATCATTATTATAACATATTATCTATGAATGTAACAGAGCTCCTTATTTATTCAGGGCCCCATTCAGCACCTAAAAAAATTTTGTAAACTTCTCAAAAGAAGAAGTTGTTTTGATTTATTCGAAGACATCTTTTAAATTATTGGTTCATAAATTTTGGATTATTATTGGATTTTTTTTCTTAAGTTTTTAGTTTGTTGAACTTTTATCAAGAAAAGTTATTTAACTTTTTATATAAGTGGTCTGTACCTTGTCTTGGATGTGTATTTCATCTGTATATAATAGAACAATTGACTCTTTTTTCCAGTATTTACACCATTTTTTTCTTGCTTATTTATGACCTACTGTGGTACAACATTGAATAGCAGATTTACTGGTTATTTTTGTGTTTTTTTGTTTGTTTCTGGACTCGAGAGGTTAAACGATTCCCTGTGAAGAACAATGTTTGATACTTTAAAGTAGAAGTCCTAAGTGGATAGTGGAACTTCTTTTATATTCTTAGTTTTAACCATGAATATGGGTTAATATTTTTTAATGATTTTATTTTATATAATAATCATCCCATTTTTATCAATTGGAGTGGTGGAATACGTTAATACATTTTTGATAGAGAACCTTTCTTGAATTCTAAGAATAAACACCATATGGTCATGATGAATATTTTATAACCCTTCTATATTCCATTTGCCAAGATTATCACCTAGAATTTTTTCACCCATAATCATAGATAAATCTATAATTCTCTTCTCATACTATTTTCATCAAGTTTAAGTTTCAATAATTTCCTGTCTC
Source organism: Balaenoptera borealis (assembly GCF_965194805.1). Taxonomy (NCBI): domain Eukaryota; kingdom Metazoa; phylum Chordata; class Mammalia; order Artiodactyla; family Balaenopteridae; genus Balaenoptera; species Balaenoptera borealis. Next base: position 8,028,245 of record NC_138875.1, read on the forward strand.
ATAACATATGTTAGGAAATGCACTCTTTTGAATTTCTCTAAAACATTTTTTATCTGTTTCTTACAGTTTTGATAAAACTCACCTATAAAAATCAGCTATAAAACTTGGTTTATTTGTTTCAAGGAGGAAGAAGAAATTTGATGCATGAGCAAAGTATTTAATAATAATAATTACTCTATCAGGTTTCTTTTCTACATTTTATGGAGCACTGGAAATTATTTTCCAGAAAATTTCAAATATCTCAATTTATAATTTTAATGTATTAAGGTTTTTCAGAATCTTTAGTTGTATTTTACAAATGTCAACTATAACTGTAGTTATATTCTGTTTTTCAGTCTTTAAGTTAGTTGGATGTTTCCTCCTTTTTCTTGATTAATTTTGGTAACAGGCTTTTGATATGATGAGAAATTTGGGGGATTCTTCGGTTGTCATGAATGTTTTTTCCTTTCTCTCTCCCTCCACTCTGTTTTATAAGGGGTGAGTTTGGTTCTTGCCCCTCTGAGTCATACTCCCAGTCATCATGGCCCACATTTGGATCCAGACACAAGCAAACTCTTGCCTGCAGCTACACTGCTGTTTGGGGTTTCTGTGTTGTTTCTGGCCAATGGAGTGTTTTATTTGTACCACTAAACATGCCTAGGTTTCTTAATGACTTTTTAAAAACAGGTCTTATTTCTTACTGCTATGTTTAGAGTAGAAAGTACAATCAATGCATAATCTTACCACATCTTCTTGAAAAGGATTGCTTACATATTCTCATGTCAGCATTTTACATGTGAATGTATAAATGATTTGTGCTATTAGATTTTAGTTTGATACCTAAAACACCCATATATCACATATAGTTTATATTTTTATTCACCCAGAATCTTAGAAGGATCAGATATGTAGTTAGACCACCAAACATTTCCCATTTTCCCAGGTTAATGATGATCTATTGGCAGCAGTTTGGAAAATGTAACTTATTGTGCTGAAACAATAACTTGTATAGTGGTATCTGAGTGACCCTTCCAATTTTAGAACGGTCTAATATAGTCCCAAAGAAGAGCTAGGAGAAAGTGAGTCACTCTGTAAGCAAACCTCTACATCCCAAAGAATAGTGGTGATAAAAATGATTCAGAAACAGGGGCCAAAATAACAAAATAATTCAATTTTGCAAATTGCTTCATGCATATAAAAGCAAACAACTGTGTCTGTGACTAATGTTTCATTTTACTTAGTTTTAAAAATGTATACCTGTTCTTTAAAATTATTTATGATTACAGTGGACAGTATTAGAACATTTCATTTAAAAACTTTGAAAATGCTTTCAAATGTATTTTCTCATTTGACCATATTACAATTCTGTGAGATGGAGTATAGATATGCTTCTAAACCACACACATACATACTGAGTGGGTAAGTAGATTTTCTATGTTACGTATGAGTCGAGTCTTCTCATTCAAAACAGTTACTCTATTTACTGTAATGCATACATACACAAAAACATTTTCATTTCTTTTTTTGACAATAAGATAATTAATGGGAAGATATGAACACTACATTTAAAATTTTTGACTTATCCTTGTTAATGTTAGCTAAAAGAGAAGACTTCTTTCTTAAATTCATTTATTTAAAATCTATATTTAATTTTGACTGACATTCAAAAATTCTTGTAGTACACACAAATATGAGTCATTAACTGTGCATAGCGATAAAGAAATAGATCTAATATATAGCTTAAAGAATGCCAGTAATGATAAAGCATCCAAAATGAAATGTCATTTTTTTAACATTCAATGAAATGTAAGAATAATTTTCATAAATTTCATTTTTCATTACATCTTTGAGTAGTTAATATGTGAACTCACTGTAAGGAGTTCAAATATTAACTGTAAGTTTAATAAGAAGCTATTGAGAAATTACACCCAGAGAGGGACATAATATAAGTTTTCTTTCTAGAATTCCACTCTATAATGTAGAGTATGTGCTGGAACTGGAGACATGAGTTGAAAGCTAGTGTAAGAATCCAGGGAAGAGATTATGATAATCTAGACCAGAGTAGTAGCAGAAAGGTAGACAGAAAACGTGACGATAACAGATTTAATCGAGAGTTTGGTCCTGCACCAGCCTCGCAGGCTTCCTCCCTGCACAGCCTATGAGCAACAGCCCTTCTCTCACACCTGACTGGGCCTCTGGGGTGAGGAGGTGTGGCACGAGAGGAAATCTGAGGCACAGAGAAGTTAACTGCCTGGTCCAAGATCACAGAACTAAGCCGTGTGGCTGACAGGGTCATGTGGCTGATAGGGTCATGTGGCTGACAGGGTTGTGGTGCTCCAGCCGGGTGTCAGACCTGAGCCTCTGAGTGGGAGAGCCAGGTTCAGGATATTAGTCCACCAGAGACCTCCTGGCCCCACATAATATCAAATGGCAAAAGCTTTCCCAGAAATCTCTATCTCAATGCTAAGAACCAGTTCCACTCAACGACCAGCAAGCTACAGTGCTGGACACCCTATGCCAAACAACTAGCAAGACAGGAACATAACCCTATCCATTAACAGAGAGGCTGCCTAGAATCATAATAAGTTCACAGATGCACAAAAAACACCACCAGATGAGGCCCTGCCCACCAGAAAGACAAGATCCAGCCTCATCCACCAGAACACAGGCACCAGTCCCCTCCACCAGGAAGCCTACAAAACCCACTGAACCAACCTTACTCACTGGGGGCAGACACCAAAAACAACGGGAACTACGAACATTCAGCCTGTGAAACAGAGACCCCCAAACACAGTAAGTTAAGCAAAATGGGAAGATAGAGAAATACACAGCAGATGAAGGAGCAAGGTAAAAACCCACCAGACCAAACAAATGAAGAGGAAACAGGCAATCTACCTGAAAGAGAATTCAGAATAAGGATAGTAAAGATGATCCAAGATCTTGGAAATAGAATGGAGAAAATACAAGAGACGTTTAACAGGACCTAGAAGAACTAAAGAGCAAACAAACTATGATGAACAACACAATAAAGGAAATGAAAAATTCTCTAGAAGGACTCAATAGCAGAATAACTGAGGCAGAAGAGCAGAAAAGTGACCTGGAAAATAAAAGAGTGGAAATAACTACTGCAGAGCAGATTAAAGAAAAAAGAATGTAAAGAATGGAAAACAGTCTCAGAGACCTCTGGGACAACATTCAATGCATCAACATTCAAATTATAGGGGTCCCAGAAGAAGACAAAAAAAAAAAAGGTACTGAAAATATTTGAAGAGATTACAGTTGAAAAGTTCCCTAATATGGGAAGAGAAATAGTCAATCAAGACCAGGAAGTGCAGAGACCCCATACAGGATAAATCCAAGGAGAAATACACCAAGACACATACAAATCAAACTATCAAAAATTAAATAGAAAGAAAAAATATTAAAAGCAGCAAGGGAAAAGCAAAAAATAACATACAAGGGACTTCCCATAATGTTAAAAGCTGATCTTCCAGCAGAAACTCTGAAAGCCAGAAGGGAGTGGCAGGACATATTTAAAGGGAAAAACCTACAAGCAAGACTACTCTACCCAGCAAGGATCTCATTCAGATTTGATGGAGAAATTAAAACCTTTACAGACAAGCAAAAGCTAAGAGAATTCAGCACCACCAAACCAGCTCTACAACAAATGCTAAAGGAACTTCTCTAAGTGAGAAACACCAGAGAAGGAAAAGACCTACAATAACAAACCCAAAACAATTAAGAAAATGGTCATAAGAACATACATATCGATAATTACCTTAAATGTAAATGGAGTAAATGCTCCAACCAAAAGATATAGACTGGCTGAATGGATACAAAAACAAGACCAGTATATATGCTGTCTACAAGAGACCCACTTCAGACCTAGGAAAACATACAGACTGAAAGTGAGGGGATGGAAAAAGATATTCCATGAAGATGGAAATCAAAAGAAAGCTGGAGTAACAATTCTCATATCAGAAAAAATAGACTTTAAAATAAAGACTATTACAAGAGACAAAGAAGGACACTACATAATGATCAAGGGATCAATCCAAGAAGATATAAAAATTGTAAATATTTAGGCACCCAACATAAGTGCACCTCAATACATAAGGCAAATGCTAACAACTATAAAAGAGGAAATCGACAGTAACACAATTATAGAAGGGGACTTTAACACCCCACTTTCACCAATGGACAGATCATCCAAAATGAAAATAAATAAGGAAACACAAGCTTTAAATGATACATTAAACAAGATGGACTTAATTGTTATTTATAGGACATTCCATCCAAAAACAACAGAATACACTTCCTTCTCAAGTGCTCATGGAACACTCTCCAGGATAGATCATATCTTGGGTTACAAATCAAGCCTTGGTAAACTTAAGAAAATTGGAATTGTATGAAGTATCTTTTCTGACCATAACACTATGAGACTAGATATCAATTACAGGAAAAAATCTGTAAAAAATACAAGCACATGGAGGCTAAACAATACACTACTAAATAAGCAAGAGATCACTGAAGAAATCAAAGAGGAAATTAAAAAATACCTAGAAACAAATGACAATGAAAACACAATTACCAAAAACCTATGGGATGCAGCAATAGCAGTTGTAAGAGGGACGTTTATAGCAATACAATCCTACCTTAAGAAACAAGAAACATCTCAAATAAACAACCTAACCTTACACCTAAAGCAATTAGAGAAAGAAGAACAAGAAAACCCAAAAATTAGCAGAGGAAAGAAATCATAAAGATCAGATCAGAAATAAATGAAAAAGAAATGAGGAAACGATAGCAAAGATCAATAAAACTAAAAGCTGGTTCTTTGAGAAGATAAACAAAATTGATAAACCATTAGCCAGCCTCATCAAGAAAAAAAAGGGAGAAGACTCAAATCAATCAAATTAGAAATGAAAAAGAAGTAACAACTGACACTGAAGAAATACAAAGGATCATGAGAGATTACTACAAGCAACTCTATGTAAATAAAATGGACAACCTGGAAGAAATGGACAAATTAGTAGAAAAGCAGAATCTTCAGAGACTGAACCAGGAAGAAATAGAAAATATAAACAGACCAATCACAAGCACTGAAATTGAAACTGTGATTAAAAATCTTCCAACAAACAAAAGCCCAGGACCACATGGCTTCACAGGCAAATTCTATCAAACATTTAGAGAAGTGCTAACTCGTATCCTTCTCAAACTCCTCCAAAATTTGGCAGAGGGAGGAACACTCCCAAACTCATTCTACGAGGCCACCATCTCCCTGATACCAAAACCAGACAAAGATGTCACAAAGAAAGAAAACTACAGGCCAATATCACTGATGAACATAGATGCAAAAATCCTCAACACAATACTAGCAAATAGAATCCAACAGCACATTAAAGGGTCATACACCATGATCAAGTGGGGTTTATCCCAGGAATGCAAGGATTCTTCAATATACACAAATCAATCAATGTGATACACCATATTAACAAATTGAAGGAGAAAAACCATATGATCATCTCAATAGATGCAGAAAAAGCTATCAACAAATTCAACACCTATTTATGATAAAAACCCTCCAGAAAGTAGGCATAGAGGGAACTTACCTCAACATAATAAAGGCCATATATGACAAACCACAGCCAACATCATCCTCAATGGTGAAAAACTGAAACCATTTCCACTAAGATCAGGAACAAGACAAGGTTGCCCACTCTCACCACTATTATTCAACATAGTTTTGGAAGTCCTAGCCACGGCAGTCAGAGAAGAAAAAGAAATAAAAGGAATAGAAATCGGAAAAGAAGAAGTAAAACTGTCACTGTTTGCAGAAGACATGATACTATACATAGAGAATCCTAAAGATGCCAGGAGGAAACTACTAGAGCTAATCAATGAATTTGGTAAAGTTGCATGATACAAAATTAATGCACAGAAATCTCTTGCATTCCTATACATTAATGATGAAAAATCTGAAAGAGAAATTAAGGAAACACTCACATTTACCATCGCAACAAAAAGAATAAAATACCTAGGAATAAACCTACCTAAGGAGACAAAAGACCTGTATGCAGAAAACTATAAGACACTGATGAAAGAAACTAAAGATGATACAAATAGATGGAGAGATATACCATGTTCTTGGATTGGAAGAATCAACATTGTGAAAATGACTATACTACCCAAAGCAATCTACAGATTCAATGCAATCCCTATCAAACTACCACTGGCATTTTTCACAGAACTAGTACAGAAAACTTCACAATTTGTATGGAAACACGAAAGACCCCAAATAGCCAAAGCAATCTTGAGAAAGAAAAATGGAGCTGGAGGAATCAGGCTCCCTGACTTCAGTCTATACCACAAAGCTACAGTAATCAAGACAGTATGGTACTGGCACAAAAACAAATATAGATCAATGGAACAGATAGAAAGCACAGAGATAAGATGCCCATTGGTGCATGGGTTTTATCTTTGACAAAGGAGGCAAGAATATACAATGGAGAAAAGACAGCCTCTTCATTAAGTGGTGCTGGGAAAACTGGACAGCTACATGTAAAATAATGAAATTAGAACACTCCTTAACACCATTCACAAGAATAAATTCAAAATGGATTAAAGACCTAAATGTAAGGCCAGACACTATCAAACTCCTAGAGGAAAACATAGGCAGAACCCTCTACGACATAAATCACAGCAAGATCCTTTTTGACCCACCTCCTAGAGAAATGGAAATAAAAACAAAAATAAACAAATGGGACCTAATGAAACTTAAAACTTTTTGCACAGTCAAGGAAACCATAAACAAGACAAAAAGACAACTCTCAGAATGGGAGAAAATATTTGCAAGTGAAGCAAATGACAAAGGATTAATCTCCAAAATATACAAGCAGCTTATGCAGCTCAGTATCAGAAAAACAAAGAACCCAATCCAAAAATGGGCAGAAGACCTAAATAGACATTTCTCCAAAGAAGATATGTAGATTGCCAACAAACACATGAAAGGATGCTCAACATCACTAATCATTAGAGAAATGCAACTCAAAACTACAATGAGGTATCACTTCACACTGGTCAGAATGGCCATCATCAAAAAATCTAGAAACAATAAATGCTGGAGAGGGTGTGGAGAAAAGGAAACCCTCTTGCACTGTTGGTGGGAATGTAAATTGATACAGCCACTATGGAGAACAGTATGGACGTTCCTTAAAAAACTAAAAATAAAATTACCATATGACCCAGCAATCCCACTACTGGGCATATACCCTGAGAAAACCATAATTCAAAAAGAGTCAGGTACCACAGTGTTCATTGCAGCTCTATTTAAAATAACCAGGACATGGAAGCAACCTAAGTGTCCATCAACAGATGAATGGATAAAGAAGATGTGACACATATATACAGTGGAATATTACTTAGCCATAAAAAGAAACAAAATTGAGTTATTTGTAGTGAGGTGGAGGACCTAGAGTCTGTCATACAGAGTGAAGTAAGTCAGAAAGAGGAAAACAAATACTGTACGCTAACACATATATATGCAATCTAAAAAGGAAAAAAAGGTTCTGAAGAACCTAGGGGCAGGACAGGAATAATGATGTAGAGAATGGACTTGAAGACACGGGGAGGGGGAAGGGTAAGCTGGGATGAAGTGAGAGAGTGGCATGGACATATATACACTACCAAATGTAAAATAGCTAGTGGGAAGTAGCCGCATAGCACAGGGAGATCAGCTCGGTGCTTTGTGGCCACCTAGAGGGGTGGGATATGGAGGGTGGGAGGGGGGAGATGCAAGAGGGAAGAGATATGGGCATATATGTATATGTATAGCTGAATCACTGTTATACAGTAGAAATTAACACACCATTGTAAAGCAATTATACTCCAAGAAAGATGTTAAAAAAATTTAATCAAATTTTCTGATTTTTACGGAGTGGCTGAAGTAGATATGAAGAACTAATTAGTTTCTGAGCAAGACAAAATAGCTGGTATCAAACTTATTTAACTGCTGTAAACAATTATAAAAATGGCCCAAAATGTATAAAAACATGTTTGAAAGCAACAGACTATGCTATGAACATTAATAGAAGGAAGCATATGAAGTGGTACCCACATTAAACCTGCATTTCTCACTGGGGACATTTTTTAAAATGTTGCACAGAAAAATAGAGCCAGACAGAGAACACTGGTCTCAGTGAATGGAGGAAACAGAGATCAGGGTCTGGGGCTCTGGAAGTGGATGGGATTTAGATGGTAATAAATCAGGAGAAAAGGAGAGAGAAGCATTCCAAACATTTGCATAGAATATGCCCTAGGTCCTGTGATAGGTCCTAAGCTGACCATGTGCAAGACACGATTCCAGGAGGTCCAGCGGAGAATAGATACTGAGAAGCTAGGAGCTTTAGCCGTCTCACAGTAGTGGGGGAATGTTGAGGTTCCTTCCCAGTTGTAATGGAGAAAACTTGATATACACATAAGGCTTGCAGTTGAGACACCAGAAACACTATTCCCTACATGCCTTTGTAGTAAGAGCTCTGCTCTAATATGGGGATAAGTTAAAATACGCCTGTGCTAAAATGAATTAACAGCAAGCACCAACAGTGTCTTAGTCTGTTGAGGCTGCCATAACAAAATGCCATGGACTGGGTAGCTTAAAAACAACAAACTTACTGAGATAGCTTACACTGTATGAACATTATACAATGTTCATACAGTATTGGAGGGGTATGCAATAAAATCATGAAATGGAAAATACACTTAAATTTTAGTAACTCACAATTTAAATGATAATTCTGCATTTAAATAAGTATTTGCGAGCAATGTACTGTAAACTGCTATTGACATGCATAACTTCCTTTTCCACACAATGTATTTCTGTTTTTCAGAAAACAGACATTCCAGAAATTCACTGGTCACAATCAAACAGTTAGAACAGTGTTATGACTGATATTTTCAATAGAAATATAATTAATCTCTGCAGAATTTATTTACATGCCCACATTTTGGAGGAAAGGCACTACAGACAAACTTTGGCAAAACAATGGCAGATGTTTTTAACTTGTGGCTTGGGCTAGAAAACGACCATTGTAAGTTGTCCAGGTGGAAGCCAAAAATAATAATAATTAAGGAACATAAAATGTAAAAGGTAGTCCCAGCCATGAAGGATCAGAAAGTCTTCATCTCTCACTCCTTCAGTCCTTAAATGAGGCAAAGTTCTGTTAAATCACAACAGTTGAACAGAGAAAATATATTTTCACTTTGTCTTGATGATATCAATTTAGTATTGGTGAAAATACATTGTCAACAGAAAATAGGGGAAAAACCTATAATAACATGATATCAAAAGACATATTTCAATTATGTTCAATAATTATTGACCCAGAGACTTCTATTCCATATAATTAAAACATAAAAGAAGGAAGCATAGACAGTATTTTTCATAAATGCATTCCTTAAACAAAGAATTATTTTTAAGATGTTCCAAAGATTATTAACATGTAAAGATTATTATTCATGTAAAGACATTGGTTCACTGGCTCAATACAGAGCAGACAATAAGTGGTAGCTATTACTTCCTCAGTTATAATTAGAATTAATTACATCTATATGAGATTTTAAAATGTGTGTGTGTGTTTTCCTATTACAAATGCTTAGAAGTACTATAGTAATTCAGAAAACCATTTAGTTAATTTAGTTTATCTAGGATAGACACTGCTTTTTGCTTTTCTCTTTTTTAAATTGTAATGTTTAAATAACCTTATTTGGAATATATAGAGTTAGTACAAAAATAAATTTTCCTTTTTCTCAAATGTTTATTATGATTTCTAGAAACAAAGAATTCAAATACTCTGCCTCACAGCTTGCTTCTGCACTTTCCAAAGTGGTAGCCACTAACGCCATTTGGCTATCAAGCAACAGTAATGTGGTAGTATAAATAGAGATGTGTTGCTCTAAGTATAAAATAAAATAAATATAAAAAACTTACAAATACCCTTTTTTATTAAGGTATAATTGACATATTAGTTTCATGTGTACAGCATAATGATTCAATATTTGTGTATATTATAAAGTGATCACCACAGTAAGTTTAGTTAACAACCATTACCACATATAGTTATCATTTTTTTCTTTTGATGAAAACTCTCTTAGCAACTTTAAATATTCAGTACAGGACTTCCCTGGCGGTCCAGGAGTTGGTACTCCGTGCTTCCACTGCAGGGGGCACAGGTTTGATCCCTGGTTGGGAACTGAGATCCCGCATGCCATGTGGCATGGTCAAAAAAAAAAAAATTCAATACAGTGTTATTAACTATAGTCACCATGCTGCACACTACATCCCCATGACTTATTTTATAACTGGAAGTTTGTACATTTTGACCCCCTTAACCCATTTGACCCCCTGCTGTCCCAATCTGTCCTCAGTATCTGTGAGCTTCATTTGTTTGTTTAGATCCACATTTAAGTAAGATTATATGGTTTTTGTCGTTCTCTGACTTACGTGGCATAATGCCCTTAAGGTCCATCTGTATTGGACCTTGAGCACAAGGTCCCATATGGCAAGGTCCAAAATGGCAAGATCTTTTTTTATGGCTAAATAATATTCTGGTGTATATTTATATATACCACATTTTCTTTATTCATTCATCCATTGATGGACACTTAGGCTGTATCCATGTCTTGGCTATTGAAAATAATGTTGCAGTAAACATGAGGGTGCAGATATTTTCTTGTTACTATCTTCATTTTCTTCAGATAAATAACTAGTAGTGGAATTGCTGAATCATATGGTAGTTCTGTTTTTAATTTCTTGAGGAACCTCATACTGTTTTCCATAGTGGCTGCACCAATTTACATCCTACCAACAGTGCACAGGGTTCCCTTTTCTCCACATCCTTCCTGGCATTTTATGTTTCTTGTCTTTTTGATCATAGCTGCTCTAACAGGTTTGAGGTGATACCTCACTGTGGTTTTGATTTGAATTTCCCTGATGATTAGCTATGTGGAATATTTTTTTCATGTACCTGTTGGGCATCTGTATGTCTTCTTTGGAAAATATGTCTATCAATATCCTCTGACCATTTTTTAATTGGATTGTTCGGTTTTTTGCTATAGAGTTTTATGAGTTACTTATATGTTTTGGTTACTACCCCTTAACAGATTAATGATTTGCTAATATCTTCTCCCATTTGGAGGTTGCCTTTTTATTGATATTTTGTTGATGGTTTCCTTTGCTGTGCAGAAGTTTTTAGTTTGATGTAATCTCAGTTGTTTATTTTTGCTTTTGTTACCTTTGCTTTTGGTGTCAGATCCCAAAAATCATCGCCAAGAGCAATGTCAAGGAACTTACTGCCTATGTTTTCTTCTAAGAGTTTTATGGTTTCAGATCTTACATTCAAGTCTTTCATCCATTTTAATTTTTTGTGTATGGTGTAAGATAGTGGTCCAGTTTCATTCTTTTGCATGTGACTTTCCAGTTTTCACAACACCATCTATTGAAGGGACTGTTCTTTTCCCAACATATATTCTTGGCTTTTTTGTTGTAAATTAATTGACCATATATGTGTAGGTCTATTTCTGGGCTCTGTATTCAGTTCCATTGACCTATGTATCTGTTTTTATGTCAAAACCATAATGATTTGCTTACTATAACTTTGTAATACAATTTGAAATCAGGGAGTGTGATGCCTCCAGCTTGTTTCTTCTTTCTCAAGATTATTTTGGCTATTCAAGGTCTTTTGTGGTTCCATACAAATTTTAGTTTTTCAGTGTGTATTTCTGTGGAAAATGTCACTGGAATTTTGATAGAGATTGCATTGACTGTAGATTGCTTTGAGTAGTATGAATATTTTAACTATTCTTCTAATCCATGATTATGGAACATCTTTCCATTTGTTTATCTCATTTTTATATTTATTGTACATTGATAATGGTGATATGCTGGATATGTTAGGCTATAAGTAAAACATAGTATTATAGTTATTTTCAGAAACTCCTTTTTCCTTTTTTAAATGTGGCTCGTATCTGGCTCACGTTGTATTTCTGTTGCACAGTGCCATTTGAAACATTAATTTTTAATACTGAAAATGAGAAGAAGAGAAAATAGGTATTTTTCTGGTCAGCTCCTTTTCAGAAAACTCTTAATATTCTTTAGGAATGCTAATCTGCTGATCTAATCCACTGTGGATGCCACAGGGAAAGTCCTAGAAATAAGAGCTTATGCTGTACATCAAACAATTTGCTGTATCTGTTTTTAAGGTAATTTATTACACTGTTTTATTGTGAATTATTTGGTATTGACAATGCACTGCATTAAATCCCAAGTAACATTTAATTGACTGACAGCAATCACAGTGCAATACTAGACCATACACCATTGAAGAAAACATGTCAGCAGTTGACTCTTTTGAATAACATTAGACATTTATGACTGAAAGACTTCAAGTACCAACTGGGATTATGATACGATAGTATAGCTGTTGTGGAATAAAGCATACCACAATGAGAGCCAAGTAGAAAACCTTAAACACATAGGGTCTGAATCAACTAATTATGCCATATATCCTGAAGTCATTCATAGTCTTTTTTCTTCCTTGCCAAGAGTTCCTGTCAAAACAGGAGGAGAGAATTATTCTGGCAGAAAAGGATAGAGAGTAAGGGTGAGGAGTGGAAGGCATTCATGTGGCAACAGAAGAGCTGCCAAACTAAATGAGGCATGCTCTTCTGTTACAAAGGGTGAAGAAAAATTAAAATTAGGACAGAAAGCAGTCAGAGTAAGCAGGGGACGTGTGTGAGACAGAACAAAGAAGGAAACCAAAGATCCAGATGGTGCTTGGGTTGGGCACTCGGGTCCTGCCACTTCTTGACATAAACCCTATTTTCTCTCCATACCAAAAAGTTACCGTATACTCTTTTCCAGTGCTGCTGAAATGTTTAAGATTTTGCACTGTTTAATAGGTATTTTAAAAGTAAGGTGTCAGAGCATTTCAACTATGACTAACACGGTACTACCAAATTGCTATAGATCTTATTGCTTAAAAACCAACAGCTGAAAAAAAAAAAAACAAAAAACCAACAGCTGGAACAAATTTTATTCTTACCCTTAGTCCCTATGACTCACTGTCTAAATTGTCAAGGTGACTGTCATTCTGTGATAAGTTTGAGCTACTGATGTTTTCTCTATCCTGTTAGGATCACATATTATGAATGCTACAAAGCTTTTAGAAAATGAATTGATAATAATGTAGGTGCTTTGACCTGAATAAGTATCTCCTCATATAAGAAAAATTAAGTGTACAAAACACTTAACAGAAAAAGAGTGAACAGCCAGGACATTTTATCCAAGAAAAAATATTATATTAAAAAAGGAAAGGAAATAGTATCGTTAGAAGTCAAAATAAAGGAAACATTCAAAGAAACCTTAAATTTGAAATTGTGTGTGTTTAATTCTGTTGGGCATCTCCTACAAGATGTAATGAGAAATGGCCTTTATGATGGAAGTATAAGACATAAGGAGAAGCTATGCTTAGTTAATGACTACCATGAAAAAAGAGCTGTCTAACATAAGAGAAAGACAAAAGGAAACCCATAAAACAGATCTTAAAATTGTCTTGAATGCAGAGTACTAGCAGCAATGAAAATTTAACAAATTTGAGACTCCCTCTCAGAATTCAGAGGGAAAAAATACCTAAGAGTTTAAAATGCATGGAGAGAATGTAATTGATACAGTAAAAAAAAATTAAAAAAAAAAAAGGCAAAGCAAACATCTATTGACATTGCTGAAGGAATAATTGATGATCCTGAGGTGGAAAGAAAACACAGAAAAATAAAAATACCTAAGAGTTTAAAATGCATGGAGAGAATGTAATTGATACAGTAAAAAAAAATTAAAAAAAAAAAAGGCAAAGCAAACATCTATTGACATTGCTGAAGGAATAATTGATGATCCTGAGGTGGAAAGAAAACACAGAAAAATAAAAATACCTAAGAGTTTAAAATGCATGGAGAGAATGTAATTGATACAGTAAAAAAAAAATTAAAAAAAAAAAAGGCAAAGCAAACATCTATTGACATTGCTGAAGGAATAATTGATGATCCTGAGGTGGAAAGAAAACACAGAAAAATAAAAATACCTAAGAGTTTAAAATGCATGGAGAGAATGTAATTGATACAGTAAAAAAAAATTTAAAAAAAAAAAAGGCAAAGCAAACATCTATTGACATTGCTGAAGGAATAACTGATGATCCTGAGGTGGAAAGAAAACACAGAAAAATAAAAACACATAAGAAATAATAGTGCATCTAAACTCTTAAGTGATATTTAAAGACTTGAGCATATAGATTAAGTGTACTCTTCGCACTTACGTCTAACTTAAATCAACTATACTTCAATAAAAACAATTACATCTAACTTACTAACTGCGTATTTACTTTGGAATATTGTCTGTTCACATTCAAAGTGAAAGAATAAGACTAATTTTAGTACTTTTGTAGGAAAAAAAAAAGTACACTTTCAAGAGGCAAGCATTAAATTGATGACAGATATCTCTTCTATAACACCAACACATAGTAAAACAGTGTCTATTGATGGCAATATTTTGTGAATCTAGAATTATATGCAATCCAAGTTGTTCTTCATGTGTGAAAGCAACAGGAGCTGCTTATTGTTCTGGGACAAAATTACTGAAATGTATATCCCAGATTACTGAGTGAGGAACCAAAATAAAGAGGTCAGTAATAGCAAGAACTAGATCAAAATGTCAAACTTTATAACTAATCAAGAGTACAAATAAAAATACTTAAATATGGTTTCATTTAAAAAATGCAAATACCAAAAAATCTTAAAAGTATGGTCAACAAAGAAAATATGAATCTGAGTCTAATCCATGCTAAATAAGTTAATAAATATTAATTGGGAGCATGACCTTTATTGTAAGTTTAAATGTATCAACATATGAAATTATGACTTTGTTTGGCTGGATGGAAAAGATAAAGTACTCAAGGAACTCTCCCCCGCACACAAACAGACCTCAATCACCTGAAAAGTGACACAAATTTAGGGATTCAGCAATATGGAAAGTGTGGTGTAGGTTGACTACAAACAAAAAATGATAAGTCATGGATTTAAATCTAAAGCTAACAGTTACAAACTGAAAATCAGGGTAAATGAAACTTATTTAATAAAACTATAAATTTATAGCTCCAGTTTATGTATTTTTACTCATGTAATTTCTAGAAGGACGGGAAGAACAAAGGCAAATATTAAGATGAACAATTCTTCATATAGGGAGTATTTAAAATGTAAATTTTTTAAAAAATTTATTTAATTAGTTCACTTTAATTTTATTTTAATTTTATTTTTAATTTTATTTATTTATTTATCGCTGTGTTGGGGCTTCGTTTCTGTGCGAGGGCTTTCTCTAGTTGCGGCAAGTGGGGGCCACTCTTCATCGCGGTGTGCGGGCCTCTCACTATCGCGGCCTCTCTTGTTGCGGAGTACAGGCTCCAGACGCGCAGGCTCAGTAGTTGTGGCTCACGGGCCTAGTTGCTCCGCGGCATGTGGGATCCTCCCAGACCAGGTATCGAACCCGTGTGCCCTGCATTGGCAGGCAGACTCCCAACCACTGCGCCACCAGCGAAGCCCCAAAATGTAATTTTATTATTAACTTTAATTACAGAGATGTAATCAAGAGGTTCAAGATTTTAAAAATAACTTAAATGACTTCTCATAGAAATGAAATCAAGATCTGTAACTCTCAAACCGAGTACAGAGAATAAAACATAAAAGGAGTACTACACAGCATAATCCCTGTAGGAAAATACAGAATGCATAGACAATTTCAAGCATGCAAAAGCAATAAAGAAAACATGCTCATTTTTAATTTATGACATTTTTGTTAATATTTTAAACCCTTTTACAAATGATGAAACATTGACTTAAAGTAACACCCACTTATATTCTGTATAAAAGAGGCACAAGAGTGAATCTGGGAAAACGAAAGATGGCAATTTGAGCACAGACCCAGTGCTGGTCCTTGTCCCTGACCTGCACCTGCTTTTCTTCTCCTCCAGACCCTCCCTCACTGCTCTCTGTAAAAACAGAGAATTGTAGACCCAGATGTGCAGCCCCTAGAGGATGCTTCTTATGTTTTGATTTCTACTAGAATCGTGGGAGGGAACAGCTGTGTGGGATCACATGGTTGATGGAACTGGGTAGATGCAGTTGGAAAAAAAATGCAGCCTTGCCTTCCTGAGGGGATTTCGGTCCCTGAAGAAAGTCCTAGCTCAGCCCCTAGGAATCCCTTAGTGGAAACTGTGTGCCTTACTGTGGCTTATTCCTAAAGGGCCCTTGTAATCTGATCCAGAGGGTCTGGTGAATTTTTGGAGAATGGCATTGGAGAACGGTCTCAAAGTCCCTGGGTTGGGAGTGAGATACATGTGAGTATATAGGGGCCTGAGAGCAGAAGAGCTTTCTCCTGCCACTCACGAGGGTGAGTCCTCCAGTATCTCCATGTCACAGTAAGAGCGCAAACTGTGGGGCATTCCACGTCCATGGGCTGTGCTCCAGCTGAGGGACTCTAACATCCTCAAATGTATAGCTACTGAGGGACAAAGAAATCAAATCCAAAATGATGATCCAGAATAGTACTTTGACCAGTAGACAGAATAATCCCATGGGGATGAAATCAGACTATAAAAATTACCTTTTGTAACTAAAAAAAGTCACATAATAATTTTTAATTTAATTGATGGGACCTCTGCTTCAAAATAAGAGATAATAGATCACCCCAGGCCAATCCTACTGCCAACAATTAAAAAGAAAATGGCTGGGCTTCCCTGGTGGCGCAGTGGTTGAGAATCTGCCTGCCAGTGCAGGGGACACGGGTTCGAGCCCTGGTCTGGGAGGATCCCACATGCCGCGGAGCAACTAGGCCCGTGAGCCACAACTATGGAGCCTGCGCGTCTGGAGCCTGTGCTCCGCAACAAGAGAGGCCGCGACAGTGAGAGGCCCGCGCACCGCGATGAAGAGTGGCCCCCGCTTGCCACAACTAGAGAAAGCCCTCGCACAGAAACGAAGACCCAACACAGACAAAAATTAATTAATTAATTAATTTTTTTAAAAAAAGAAAATGGCCAAATTTCAAAAATCATAATTTTAAAGTCATCTGAAATGTGTAGACACAACAGAATTAGGTGGACTAAAAACTTCAGAGAGGCAAGAACTATTTGGATGTGAGCTGATGACCGCCGGTTGTTTTTTATTATTTTATTTCCCAGGAGAGCATGCCAGTTCTGATGGCTTAGCTCAGGCAGAGAACGGCTGCTGAGGGCACTGTGATGGGGGAGGAAACAAACAATGCTTTTAGGGGCCACAAGGGGCTGGAATGACGAATCCAAGACTTGAAGGCCAGCTTTCTCTAGACATTTGTGAATTCTGAGGCTGTTTGGGAGGCTAACAAATTAAGCCAAAAGCTTCTGGATAAAAAGAAAAAAGTCTCTTACATTCCACTAAAGAAAAGGACCTGGAAATACAGCAAGTGAGAGATGAGAGCCTCAGGGAAAGCAGAGATTCACCGGGGGGCACCTACCAGTCCTGGGTGAAGATAGAAACTTCAGAATAGCAAAGGTTGAAACCAACAAGCAAGAAAATTGTAATTAGGAGGAAAAAGAGAATAAAATAAAAGTAAATATTTACCTATTATCTTCAGAAAGGTCCAAAAGGACAATGCATCCATAAAACAAAGATGATATTTAAAAAAAGAGAATAAGAAAAAGCTTAAATTAAAGGATTAAATATTTTACCTTGATAATGCCTTTTTTATTAAATTATGAGTAACATACTATAATAAATGTGTAATGAAGCACAAAATATAAAGATGGGGAATTTAAGAATGTTGGGAAATGGAAATTCCAAGATGACAGAGCTGTGCTTAAATAGGAATCACTCCCTATTAGTTTATCAGATATCACTGTTCACTTGAAATTAACTTATTGAGTAGTAATAAAGGTAGTCTGCAGGAAAAAAATTAAAGATGGGTACATCGAAAATTACACAAGTAAGTAAAACTAGGCAATGATTAAATATTTAAGAAAAAGGAACAGGTTCAGACAGAACACTTCATTATAGTACACCACTGGGCTCTGCAGTAAACAATCTTAACATTCTCCTGAAAAATGTATCTCTATTTGACGCAAAATTTGGCATAAACTATATTGGCATGATGAGATAGGTAAAGAGTGGTTGAAGTTGTGGTGATGTAAGAGTTTAGTCTTGATCCAGTAATGAGTTCTCAAGAGATAATATAAAAAGAATAGTAGGAAAAACATATAATATAGATACATGAGGATAAGTAACAGGAAAAACACCTAAGATACTTAAAAGTAGTTGGTCTGGGGAATGAGCCTTTGATTAAAATAAATTTTAAAATTTCATGAAATCAAATATGTCATAATTTATAACTTCTGAGATACACGTTTGCTTAAAAAGGCCTTCCCCCAAATGTTAACAATCTCTCATCTTCTTATAACACTTTCACCATTTACTTTTGTTCTCTCTTTAAAATCTACTTGTAAGCTTAATTTTATATGGTTTGTTATTGATGCTTTTTTAAAAAACTTTTATCTAACTCTGTATCTACTTTCAGATTTATTTTAATGTTACTAATTTAAATAAACTTAGGTAGAGGGCTAATGGACTCATTCTCTCTGTTCAAAATCATAACTCCATTATGTTGTAATGAGGAAAAAATATAAAATTTATTTTGTAATTTTTCAACATTATTTTATAGATGTCTTACATATCACAAATGCCACTGTCATCCCCTAATAGAATTTAGTCAAATTAAGGCGTATTACTTTTCTACTTTTTGTAGTTATTATAGACTTTGAATTTTTAAAACATAAAGGGAATTTCATACAAGAGGAGTTAGTAATCCTTCGTCAGAGGCTAACTATAGTTTTGAGTGGATTACTGTAAAAGTTTCTGACATTGGTCAAGTGTCAGTAGAATAATATAATCTTACTGAAAGCCGTGTTATTCATACTTTCCCTCTAGATCTCCTCCAGTCTCTGAGATTGGGGCACTGACAGCATTGCCAAGCTATCAGGTCACAGCCATTGATAATCTCAGCACAGGTGTACTAAGAACAATCCTATCGTTGGTGAGTCTTGGCAACAGGGAATGCAGACTGCTATTATGAAAGCATTCATGCTTTTCAATTCTGAAATTCCTGCTGTTAAGTATTACATCACACTTATTTTAAGGTTCTGATGAATTTCTGGAATGAAAAAACACCAAGTTACCTGGCAGTCATCAACATTTGTTGACCTATCTCCCAGTTCCCAAATACTTGTAGTAACTATTGCCCCTTTTGGTGGTTTTACTAAGATAAAACACCAGCTTATAATTGGAATCACTGAGTTATCAGAGCCACAGATATTATCCTCATTCCTACCTTTGGTGTGGAATAAGTACAACTGATCCTTGAACAACTCAGGTTTGAACTATGTGGGTCCACTTGTGCAAAGATATTTTTCAGTAGTGAATACTATAGAATGACAGGGTCAGTGGTTGGTTGAAGCTACTGCTGCTGCTGAACTCCAGATACAGAGGGCTGGCTATAAATTACATGGGTTAACCCCAGAGTTGTTCAAGGGTCAATTGTATTGTCATTCTTACATTTTCAAAAATTACCTCATTTTTTCTTACTAACGTCTGTACAACGTGTAGGTTCAAAGTAGGGGGATTGTGACGTGTGAATGCCTGTAGGTATTTTGTAGCCTCCAAATAAATATTATTTTTTTCCTTTTCTAAATAATGGGTCAGATTCTGGAAAACTTAATCCCATCATAGCACTGCAGGAATCTCTATTAAAATAAGATATAAAAGTACTAAATTCTATTCAACAGTTAAACTGAAAGAGTCACTTCTTAGATGTCACATTTAATATCAGAGAATTTAGCTCCAAAATATATTTCATACTTAGAGAAATTAAGTTAAAGATTTTGTATAAAAGCAGTATTTCCACTCAACCATAATATTCTGAGTTATTACTTAATCATTCACAGAGAACAAATAGACCTAAAAGCAAGCTAAAGAGAACTTATATAATGTGATTTTACATAACTGAATTAATCATACCTCTAAGAGTTCAGTAAAATGTTCATTCACAAAATTCTAATTTACAGATCTGAATACTATTATCTCTTTATCCTAAATTATAGCTTAATGTTAAAATGTCTTTTTAAAGTTCACATTTTTCTATTTCGTCATCTCTTGCTACAGAGGATTGCCCAGCATCCTTCTCTGAAAAAAATTTAATTTGTTTGATGGTAACAGTCAAATTGGAGCAACTGTTAAAAGTAACAGAAACTTAATTCCTTCTACTATCCCTTTATGGGCAATATTCTGAAACCTACTCATCCTTGCCATTCTTCCCAAGATCCTCTTATATTTATTTGTGGTGACTAGAACTGAAAAGTATGGTCAGATTTAAATATTAAAGAAAAATGTATTAAATGAATAAATTAAAAAATTATTAGTGAAATCCTGGCCAATGAGAAACATTTTATTGGTGTAGTTCTCATCTTAATCTATCTTTAAGCCTCATAAAATAATCTTTAAACATCTTGGCCTTCTTTGAAATGGCACAGTTAGCATACACTAAATTATGGTTGCAAACTCATAATTAAATAGGCATTGTTGGGGTTTTTTTGGGGGGGGTATTTATTATAATTTCACATGACTTTTTTTTTAAAATTTACTTTTATTTATTTATTTTTGGCTGTGTTGGGTCTTCGTTTCTGTACGAGAGCTTTCACTAGTTGCGGCGAGTGGGGCCCACTCTTCATCGCGGTGTGCGGGCCTCTCACTATAGCAGCCTCTCTTGTTGCGGAGCACAGACTCCAGACGCGCAGGCTCAGTAGTTGTGGCTCACGGGCCTAGTTGCTCCGCGGCATGTGGGATCCTCCCATTACCAGGGCTCGAACCCGTGTCCCCTGCATTGGCAGGCAGATTCTCAACCACTGCACCACCAGGGAAGCCCTCACATGACTTTTTTAATGTATTTTTTCCACAACTTTTTTTAAATTGAAGTATAGCTGATTTACAATGTTGTATTAATTACTGCTATACATCAAAGTGACTCAGTTACATACTTTTTTAATATATTCTTTTCCATTATGGTTTTTTATAGGATACTGAATATAGTTGCCTGTGCTATACAGTAGGACTTTGTTGTTTATCCAGTCTACATATAAAAGCTTACATCTGCTAATCCCAACCTCCTACTCCATCCCTCCCCCAACCCCCTCCCCCTTGGCAACCACCAGTCTGTTCTCTATATCTGTGATTGTTTCTGTTTCATAGGTAGGTTCATTTGTGTCATATTTTAGAGTCCACATATAAGTGATATCATATGGTATTTGTCTTTTTCTGACTTATTTCACTTAGTATGATAATCTCCAGTTGCATCCATGTTGCTGCAAATGGCATTATTTCATTCTTTTTTGTGGCTGAGTAGTATTTCATTGTATATATGTACCACATCTTTATCCATTCATCTGTTGATGGACATTGAGGTTGCTTCCATATCTTGGCTATTGTGAATAGTGCTGCTATGAACATAGGGGGTGCATGTATCTTTTTGGATTAGAGTTTTGTCTGGATATATGCCCAGGAATGGGATTGCTGGATCATATGGTAATTCTATTTTTAGTTTTCTGAAGAACCTCCATACTGTTTTTCCACAGTGGATGCACCAACTTACATTCCCACCAACAGTGTAGCAGGGTTCCCTTTTCTCCACACCCTCTCCAGCATTTATTATTTGTAGACTTTTTGATGATAGCCATCCTGACTGGCGTGAGATGATACCTGTCATTTTGATCTTCATTTCTCTAATAATTAGCAATGTTGAGCATCTTTCCATGTGCCTATTGACCATCTGTATGTCTTCTTTGGAGAAATGTCTATTTAGGTCTTCTGCCCATTTTTGGATAGGGTTTTTTTGTTGTTGCTGAGTTGTATGAGCTGTTTTTATATTTTGGAAATTAAGCCTCTGTTGGTCACATCATTTGAAAATATTTTCTCCCATTCTGTGGGTTGTATTTTCATTTTGTTTATGGTTTCCTTTGTTGTGCAAAAGCTTGTAAGTTTGATTAGGTCCCATTTGTTTATTTTTGTTTTTATTTCTATGGCCTTGGGAGACTGACCGAAGAAAACACTGGTATGATTTATGTCAGAGAATGTTTTGCCTATGTTCTCTTCTAGGAGTTTTATGGTGTCATGTCTTATGTTTAAGTCTTTAAGCCATTTTGAGTTTATTTTTGCGTATGGTGAGAGGGTGTGCTCCAACTTTATTGATTTACATGTGGCTGTCCAACTTTCCCAACATCACTTGCTGAAGGGACTTTTTCCCATTGTATATTCTTGCCTCCTTTGTTGAAGATTAATTGACCATAGGTGTGTGGGTTTATTTCTGTCCTCTGTATTCTGTTCCATTGATCCATATGTTTTTTTGTGCCAATACCATGCTGCTTTGATTAATTTAGCTTTGTAATATTGTTTGAAGTCTGGGAGGGTTATGCCTCCTGCTTTGTTCTTTTTCTTCAGGATTTCTTTGGCAATTGAGTCTTTTATGGTTCCACGTGAATTTTAGGATTATTCTGTTCTGTGAAAAATGTCAGTGGTAATTTGATAGGGATCACATTAAATCTGTAGACTGCTTTGGGTAGTGTGGCCATTTTAACAATATTAATTCTTCCAATCCAAGAGTATGTAATATCTTTCCATTTCTTTGAATCATTTTCAATTTCCTTTATTAATGTTTTACAGTTCTCAGTATGTAAGTCTTATCTCCCTGGTCAGGTTTATTCTTAAGTATTTTATTTTTGGGGGTGTGATTTTAAAACGTTTTTGGTTTTTTACATTTCCTTTCTGACATTTCATTGTTGGTATAAAGAAATGCAACTGATTTCTGTATGTTAATCTTGTATCCAGCTACCTTGCTGAACTCGTTTATCAGTTCTAGTAGTTTTTGTGTGGGGTCTTTAGGGTTTTCTATGTATTGTATCATATCATCTGTATGTAATGACAATTTTACCTCTTCCCTTCCAATTTGGATACCCTTTATTTCTTTTTTTTTGTCGGATTGCTGTGGCTAGGACCTCCAAGACTGTGTGGAATAGAAGAGGTGAGAGGGGCATCCTTGTCTTGTTCCAGATTTTAGTGGGAAGGCTTTCAGCTTGTCACCAGAGTATTATATTGGCTGTGGGTTTGTTGTAAATAGCTTTTATTATCTTGAGATATGCTCCCTCTCTACCCACTTTGGTAAGGGTTTTTATCATGAATGGATGTTGAATTTTGTCAAATGCTTTTTCTGCCTCTATTGATGATCATGTGGTTTTTGTCTTGTCTTTTGTTTATGTGGTGTATCATACTGATTAATTTGCCTGTGTTGAACCATCCTTGTGAACTTGAGATGAATCCCACTTGGTCATGGTGTATGATCTTTCTTATGTGTTGTTGATTCAGTTTGCTAATATTTTGTTGAGAATTTTTGCACCTATATTCATCAAAGATATTGCCTTGCAATTTTCTTTTTTGGTGATGTCTTTGTCTGGCTTTGGTATCAGGGTGATGGTGGCTTCACAGAATGTCTTTGGGAATGTTCCTTCCTCTTCAATATTTTGGAAGAGTTTGAGAAGGATCGGTGTAAGTTCTTTGTATGTCTGGTAGAATTCACCTGTGAATTCACCTGTGAAGTTTGGTCCTGGACTTTTGTTTGTAGGGAGTTTTTTAATTACAGGTTCTCTCTTTTTTTTTTTTTTTTAAATTTTTATTTATTTATTTATTTATTTATGGCTGTGTTGGGTCTTCGTTTCTGTGCGAGAGCCTTCTCTTGTTGTGGCAAGTGGGGGCCACTCTTCATCGCGGTGCGTGGGCCTCTCATTATCGCAGCCTCTCTTGTTGCAGAGCACAGGCTCCAGATGCGCAGGCTCAGTAATTGTGGCTCACGGGCCTAGTTGCTCTGCGGCATGTGGGATCTTCCCAGACCAGGGCTCGAACCCGTGTCCCCTTCATTGGCAGGCAGATTCTCAACCACTGCGCCACCAGGGAAGCCCTACAGATTCTTTTTTACTTTTAGTGATTGGTCTGTTCAAATTACCTATTTCTGCTTGATTCAATTTTGGTGGGCTGTATGTTTCTAGAAACTTGTCCATTTCTTCTAGGTTGTTGAATTTTGTTCATATTATTCCCTTGTGGTTTTTTGTATTTCTGCAGTATCAGTTGTTATGTCTCCTTTTTTATTTCTTATGTTGTTTATTTGGTTTCTCTCTCTCTTTTCTCCTCGGTGAGTCTGGCCAGAGGTTTGTCAATCTTGTTTCTCCTTTCAAAGAAACAGCCCTTGGTTTTATTAATTTATTTTCTATTTTTAAATCTCTATTTCCTCTCTGATCTTTATTATTTCCTTCATTCTGCTGACTTTAGGTTTTGTTTGTTCTTCTTTTTCTAATTCTTTTAAGTGATAGGTTAGGTTAAACAGGCATTGTTAACTCCATTTTACAGATGAGAAAACAGACACTTCAAAGGATCAGATGAATTGCTTAAATGTCTTATGCATGTCTGACAGTTTCCAACCCTCTCCCCTGTAATTCTGGCAGGTCTAAAGTGAAAGGTCTTTTCCAATCCACAGACTTGCATATGACACTTAAGTCATGTATTCATTGAAGCCACTGTTTCTCACCTGTGAAGTGGAGAGTCTAATTTCTATCTCATAAAGCAGGTAAGATAGTGCCTATAGGCCAAAAAAATGAAATCCAATGTTAATATTACATTTGCATTCCAGCAGCCCTTTCTTTTTTTTTTCTTTGAAATTTTTACTTTTATTACTGATGTTTCTTTTTTTTTTAACATCTTTATTGGAGTATAATTGCTTTACGGTGTTGTGTTAGTTTCTGCTGTATAACAAAATGAATCAGCTATTCATATCCCCATATCCCCTCCCTCTTGCGTCTCCCTCCCACCTTCCTTATCCCACCCCTCTAGGTAGTCGCAAAGCACCTAGCTGGTCTCCCTGTGCCATGCAGCTGCTTCCCACTATCTATCTATTTGGTAGTGTATATATGTCAATGCTACTCTCTCACTTCATCCCAGCTTACCTTTCCCCCTCCCTGTGTCCTCAAGTCCATTCTCTGAGTCTGTGTCTTTATTCCTGTCCTGCCCTAGGTTCTTCAGAACCTTTTTTTTTTTTAGATTCCATATGTACGTGTTAGCATACGGTATTTGTTTTTCTCTTTCTGACTTACTTTGCTCTGTATGACAGACTCTAGGTCCATCCACCTCACTACAAATAACTCAATTTTGTTTCTTTTTATGGCTGAGTAATATTCCATTGTATATATGTGCCACATATTCTTTATCCATTCATCTGTCGATGGACACTTAGGTGTCTTCCTTGTCCCGGCTATTGTAAATAGAGCTGCAATGAACATTGTGGTACATGTTCCTTTTTGAATTATGGTTTTCTCAGGGTATATGCCCAGTAGTGGGATTGCTGGGTCGTATGGTAGTTCTATTTTTAGTTTTTTAAGGAACCTCCATACTGTTCTCCATAGTGGCTGTATCAATTTACATTCCCACCAACAGTGCAAGAGTGTTCCCTTTTCTCCACACCCTCTCCAGCATTTATTGTTTGTAGATTTTTTGATGATGGCCATTCCCAGCAGCCCTTTCTTATATCACTGTGTTTTATTATGTGACTTATTCTTTAAAATTTTTCCTGATTACATTCTCTTTAGAACAAGTGTTTATTTCTACTTCTAACAGAAAATAATGTAGAATTTGATACTTGCTGTTTCTCTGTTTCTTTATCTGAGGCATCAGTGTGGCTACTGAATAGGACAGATCTCTTTCACATTACTTGTTGCCAAAGATTGATACCTCACTCTAATAATTATGGTTGAAGATGGACTCAGGAGTATTTTTTCCCAGTAGAATACATTCATTCAAAGATGAGATATGTTCAAATAAGAACAATATTACATTCAGTATACAAACTGTCTTCCTAGTTAAACTTGCCAAAGCTGTTGTTGCAGAAAAAATTAAGTCTTTGTAGTGTTTTAGTTTCTTTGGTGGACACAGTGCATATAGATGTATGAACACATCTTTAAAAATTACTCTTTTCTAGCCAGCAGAATCATCCTCAATGAGAGCAGAAATTTTCAAATGTTCCTTCATTAGTTATGTTCCCAGATGAATATAAATTTTAACCTTCATCTGAAGATACAGAAACCAGATACTTGGAGGTGATTTCAGAAAACATTACTGTCTTCACAACAATATATAAAAGGGAGAAAAATATGATGTGTACTTCTTTAGAAATGGATCATGCCAACAAGATGAAAATATATTAAGATTAAAAATAACCATTCTCATGCTTTCCACTGCATTAGGTATGATGTACCCGAAGTTCAGCCACAGTGAAGACAGCAGTACGCCTACCAAGGTGAGAATGCTTTGGAGGTCATTTAATTCCCCACACCAATCACAGACTACAGTTTTATTCGTAGGAGTAAGTGAGGGCCAGGCCAGGGGGCACACAGAAGGTCTTTGCATTTTGGAGGGAAACGTGCACAATGTATATGTTAGCTCGACACTGATCTTTGAAGTCTGTGTAACAGCTGCTCTTGGGATATGTAGACAGTACCATATCTTCATTAGTTTGATTTAAAATCAGCTAACAGCTCATTTCTTCCATGCATTTTTTATAAACCTCTGTAAGAGCAGTGCCATAAGATAGGAATTATATTTTCTGTATATATCATTTCATATTTGGCATAAATAGGTGGCACTTTGCAATATAATACTAAACATTCCCCACTGTGATATCATTTCTTTAGGGTGTTCAATATAAACTATGCTTAAGTGACTATAGTTCTATTTTAAAATGTTTATATTTGAAACTGGTGCAAAGGGGTATTTTTAAGACAGCATTGGGGTTTCTTCATTAATGTGGTTATGAGTATTCTAATTTATGAAAATATTTAGATTTCAGTTTATTAGAGTTTTCTAATATTTACAATATTTTCGTTAAAATGACAGATAACAATGTTTAAAGTGAAAAATTTCTGTCGTTTATTTTATGGGTTAGTGCCTATCTTTTTATATCACAGTATTGTGTTCCTGACATTTTTTAGTCTAACATACGGGAGTTTAAGGTGTGTACTGTCAGGATTATTATTATAAAATGCTGTTTAGTAAAAATGTGAATAATCTTAGAGATTTCAAAACAGGTAAGAAAACATACCCAATAGGAGGTTATAGGTTTATGTAGTTGAAGTCAAGGGCAAGTAGTATTACTTTTTAAAATTTTTCTGGGAGGCATTTCCAAGACTTCTTTAAAATATATTTTCTTTTTTGCACAAAAATTTTCTTTCTAAATATTTTCTCTGAAGGAAATTGCCTCTTAAAAAGTAGAGTGAGATGAATAAACTAATATTTGCTGCATATTTATTAATGTGTAAGAAACATCTGACACAGCACATGACATTATTTTATTCAGTCTTTAAGGGGGTGTTATATAGTTCTACTATAAGTAACATGCTCAAGGTCACAGAAATAATAAATAGCAAAGCTTATCTTCTGATTTAGCCTGAGGAATATAGGTAGGAGTGAAGTCTAATCAAAAGTTGCTGCATTCGTGGTATCTGACTTGTCTGCAAAAATGATGGCAACAACGTCTAGCATGTCCCTATGTGCACATATGGTTCCTTCCATAAAGCCATGGGGTCAATCTCCTCAACTCTTGAACCTGGGATGGCCTAGTGACCTGCCATAGACTCTGACCAATAGAATCTGAAGGAAGGGGCACTGTGTGACTCCCCAGGGTGATTCCTCAGGGCAAGGGAGAAGCCCAACAAGCAACAGCCATTTCTCACTCCAAAGTATCAGATATAGGAGTGAGGTCATTTTGGACATTCCAGAGAGCTCTCTGTGGAATGCAGATGCATGAGTAACCCTGCCACCTCTATGTGAAGGAGAAGAACCACCCAGCTGAACCTAGAAAATCCACAGAACTGTGATAAACAATAAATGTTTTAGGCAATTAAGTATTTGGGTAATTCACTTTGCAGCAATAGAGATCTCAGACACTGGTATCTGGAAGTGAGGGGCGGCCATAACAAAATAGGTGGCATTGGTTTAGGGACATCAACAATTAGAGAATGGAAAGATGGTGAGGAAGCTGTTGGTGTGAAAGGATGGTCACTGGAGGCTGGAGAAAGGGAGACATTTATGCGTTGGTGCAACAATTAGCATTAGTGTCACCTGTGAGAACATGGAACCTATAACAAGCATGTAATAAACCTGTGGGTCGAAAAAACAAGATTCTCAGGCAGAATGTGAAATTGAGAAATGTCTTCTTTTAAGAGAAAAATAAGTGAAAGAGATTATTCATTTTTCAAGCAGATTTTAGAGGAAATAGAGAAGGGAGTTTCAAAGTAAGAAACTGTCTCCAGGTAAAGATAACAAAAAGTGTTATGGCCAATTTGCTTTTAAGAACTAAGCAAGACTTAAGACAGGGCTTAAGAGAAGTTTGAAGGGTGTGGCTGAGATGAAAGCCCATCCTGGGGCCCACACCCTTCACCAGTGCATATGCAATGGTCAGTGGATGGCCACTGGTGGGCCTCTTTGTCCCCAGGCCTTAGAGTTCCCACCAGTCAGAGAAAGACACAGGCACGGAAGGGAAGGCTGGGTGAATGATGAAGCCTTTTACAAAGAGACAAGCTGGATGATCAGATGAGAGGAAGCTTTACTTACAAATCGATTAGTAAATTTTCATTCCCACTAATGGGAAAGGAGGAAGACCAGGTATATTATTGACTGAGTTAAATTTTACAAGTAGGCTTCATTTGGAAATAGCTATGTAAGATTATATAGGGTCTTTTCTTAAGGTAAATTTATTTATCTCAAAAAACTAAACGTAAATATGAAGCAGTAAACTATACTATATAAAAAGGTCTCAAATATTCCTCTACGTACAATTTTATACTTTGCTTTTGTTTCATCCAACTCAAAGGAAATCATAGCTTTATTTACACCTGATTTATATCTAGATACTATTGTACTTGCCAGTGCTGGAGGGCTTTTCTATGACTTTACTGCAAAATGTCTACCCAGATAAAAGTCAAAAGCCCTCTTAGTTTCTGAGGTGCTTGTTGCTTTTCCTTAACTTCAGTCACAGGTGATCTATTACTTTGAGAGTATTCATATCAATTGGAGTGCAAATCTTAGCTTGCTCCTTCAGTCTCTTTATAATGCAAATTATAGTGTTTGTTTGACACCTCTGTCCACTTTTGCCTTGTATGAAGAATTATACCAAATTTATTGTTACCTCTCTGGGGTGAAAACATTTTTCACACAACATGCCACCCTTACCACATAGATTGTGAATATGTGTTTAATGTCTATCAATTACTTAAACCGTTACTTTTTCTTAAGTACAGTGATTCTCTTATCAACTACCCAGCAAATTGTATTGTTTACAACTTCTATTTTCTTGCAGGTATTATAACTCTTTCAGTTTATGTGAAATGTATTCTGAAAGCTCCTTTTGCCTTTCAGAAATTTTACACCTTTAGAACTAGAGTTGCTTTTAAATGATATTTAAATTGTCTTTATCATAACATGTAACATTTATTGGGGGGAAAAAACAATAAGAGCCAAGAAGCCCATAAATTTAAGTACTGAGTACCTGTAAGTTTCTTTTAATATTTCTACTTAAATATCTATAACATTATTTTTGTTAAGAAAATACGAGAAAAAAAGGACATCAAGATTTCCCTATCTAAGATCTTGATCTTGAATTTGACATACTTTGTGAAATAATTACCAGTTTTGTAAGTGCCTGAGTTTAATTTCCAAGTTTTCATTTGTTTCTTTCTGTTCATCCAAAGATCTCTGGAGCTTATGGATCTGATTCAGAAAATCATCAAGCTGAAAGCAAAATAGAAAATGCTTCAAGGTAAGATGATTGAAATAAGAAAATCCTTTTAAAAGCAAGCTCTGTTTTGCATGACACATTCTTTTTTGGTATATATACATGAATGTGTAGGAATACTTATTTTTAATTATAGAATTAGTTCGTATACTCAATAATAAAATAAACATCTACATGGAGTCTAGAATTTGACAAAATCTTTTCTATCTAGGCACTCCTCCCCCATTTCTAACCTGGGCTCTCCTACCTTATTCTCAAGATTTTGAAAATAGTTTTACATATTTGCATGTGTGTATTTATATATATATTTAAGTATAGTGTATATGTTTGCATATACATATGCTAAGTGTATATGTGTACACTTATATAGACACACACACATGATGGTACAAATAGACGTATTCTTTAAAATGTATTCTTTTATTTGTTTTTAACTTAAACATAAAAAAATGGGTATTTATGCTCTATGTAATCTTCTAATACTTTCTTTTTTAATTCAACTGCTGAGACTCATCCGTATTGGTGACTCTCTGTAGCCTCTTTGTTCTGGTTTACCAGATCGTACTGTATGATGGTGCCATGACAGTACACCACCCTCCTGTCCGTAAGTATTAGACTGTGTGCAGGCTTGAGCTGCTCTGAACACTCTTGTGTAGATCTCCTGATGCATATGTGCAAAGTAGTCTCTGGAGACAGACATACGTAGGAGGAGAATTGCCAAGTTATATTTTTTAATGTTTAATTCTTCAAGATAATGCTAAAATGTCTCCCAAAAATGATTTACTAACTAACTTACCTCCCAAAGTCAGTTAGATGGGATCCTGTTTGAGCATATCTTCGCCAACACTTGGTGGTGTGAGATATTAAAACTTTTGCCAATCCTTGATCAATAAATTATGGTTGATATCTCTTTATATTTTTATTGGCTCAATGATTTTCTTCTTTTGTTCCTGTTCAGGTCTTCTGCTCATTACTCTATTTGGAGCTCGCTCTTTTCTTTTTTATCTGTACATGTTTATGTTATAAACTCGATACTAACCCTTTGTCAGTTATAAGTGTTCCAAGTATCTTCACCAAGTGTTATCAAGTTTATAACTTATTTTTTCCATTTTATTTAAGAGCCCTTTGGATGAATAATAGTCATTTTATTAAGCAAAATTTATCAACTTTTTTTTACAGTTAGGATGTATTTAATAAAAGTACTTCCCCATTCAAAGCTTAGAGAAGTATTTATTTTCAACTAAAATTTGTTAAAGATTTGTATTTGTCATTTAAGTCCTAGATCAAGATGGAGTTAATTTTTGTACATGATGTGAGGTAGATCTCCAATTTTATTTTTTCTATATATAAACACATTTCAATAGGTGTTTAATTAAGTTGCCAAGTTGTTTAGCCTGAGTGGAGGTTCCATGGGGTAGGTTTTAGTGTCTTTCTCTTCCTCACAACCAATATCTAGCAACCATATTCCTCCAATTGAATATTTCAAAATCTTGTGGAAATTACCATGCATATGCAGCTTCAAGACAAAAATCTTGCCTCTCCAAGCAGACTGCTGAGCTATGGCACTATAGTAAAATAAGGTTAATAATTTCAGTATTTAATAAAATTGTAAGGATAATCAAATCTTCCTCACCTTGTGCAAAGTCAAATTACTGCTAAATATGAAAACGAATCCCAATTCTCTGATCCCTTGGCCAGTGTTATTCAAGTTAAATAATTTTAAACATTAGAAAGAATTATATAGAGTTGAGTTGGCATTATTATTTTCCAGGTGAAAAAAGCTATTTCTCTTCATACCCTCACCATTCTATAAACGCTTTTCATCAATTAACTCTCAAATATTATTTTTATTTCTGGATGTCAAACTTTCAGACATTTTTATTAATACACACATTTTTTGACATCCACAATTCTTAAGTTTATATATACACCTAACAGAATTACTTTTATATACATAATCCAAGTTTACTTTCTTACCATCAAAGTTCTCCCTTATCTAACCTGTGCAGGTTTTTGTGGACCTCACTTTTCCTAGTTTATAGATAAATGTTGAACCAGAAATTTTTTTTACAGGTATTCTACATGTATTTTTTAATAAGCTTATGTTGGATTTAATCATTATATTTTACATCAAGTTATTCAAATCAAGTGTTGTCTATTTTGCTAGATAAATGTTACAAAAATATTAAAGTACAAACATGTCTATATATATTACTTAAAAGTGCTTATAAAATTCTTGTAGGCCAGGCATCCAGACTAATTTTGCTTCTTCAGATACAGTCTTGCATCCAATTTCATTATTTGGGGAGAAATCAGGATGCTCAACGTTCATGCCTCATTAAAGATTAATTTTCTATCAGGATAAAAATTAGAAGAATAAGGTAATAGGCTAATAATGATTGACTAATTATTCTGGAATGTCAGATTATTTCACATTTTCATTTTCTTTCAAATATCTACTTGGAAAAAACCCACCTATTTGGCATTACCAAGGGCAGTTCCCAAATCATTTATTTAATGAATGAGAAATGTTATCTTTTTGTACTTTTTCTTCAATTTATAAATTTTCAGCTTTTCTATCACTTGGGATTTTAATATAGGAATACCAATATGGGATATATGGTAACTACTTGGAAAGCTTAATTACAGACGGGTATTATTAGATATTTAAGGAATATTTTGGTACACTATAAGAACAACAGAGTTTAAGTAGAATATGATACTTGTTATTTATTATATTTGAAATTGGAATAACTGGAGTAAATAAATTTTGTAATGCATTTTGGAAATGTATACCAAAAGTTTTAACATTCATATTTTTAAAAATTCATGTATTGAAATGTCTGAAAAATAATATCAGACACCTAAAAGCTCTTTTTGCACAAATATTTTTCATTATGTTCATGAAAAAGTCAAACTGACCTGATTACTGAAAGTTTTATGTTTAATTATAGTCCATCACTCTGACAGAACATTCTGCAGACATTAAAATGTTTAATTAGAATTCATAATGCTATTTTATGATATTTAACTTTGGAAAAAAGACTCACAATATTGTGAGTAATGCGTGACATTTGTTATGCAAAATAGCATACAAAGAAAAAACCAAAGTGATACAAAATACTGGTGGAAGTGTTATATTTTCTAAATTTGTGTTAAGGATGTTGAAAATGCAATGGAAAATGCCCAAGGTGTAATTCAGACCTCACCTCGAAGACTTGGCTAACATCCAATTCTGATCTTATCTCCCCACTTGACAGACCCCTCAAGAGCTCCCAGTGCCCAGATGAGCACATAAACCCTCCTCTCATTTTCTCTCTCATATTACCTACCAGGGTAATCCCAGGTTTTATTTTGTTCTCCAGGAGCCCTGAACTCTTTGTATTTTTTAGCCCACAACAGGGTGGGTTTGGTGGCAGTCATGGTGCTCATTTTATTTCTTTTCCCATGCCTTTGCTCACATTCTCTCTTCTCTATGGAATAGACCACGACTCTACTCCTAAAATCCTTTAAAACAGGCTTCTTAAACTTTAATACTCTATAAATCACCTTAGGATCTTGTTAAAATGCCAATAATGATTCAGTGGGTGTCAAGCAGGGTTCATGAGTTTTCCATTTCTCAAGTTGCCAGGTGGTACTGATGCTGCTGGCCCTTGGAACACACTGAGTAGAGGTCAGTACAATTACCCTGGCCCAAATGATGTAGCTTTTCTTAAATTCTCTGTTATTGAGCTTAGGCGGGCTGCAGTGGATGCAGCCACAGAGCCATGGAGTCGGAAGGTCCTGGCAGGTGGAGGGGAAGATAGAATAGATTCCGAGGAGGGTGAAGGAGAGGAATCTGCAGGCCCTAACTGCAGCCAGGTCTGTGGAGAAGAAGGGCATAGGGAGAGTGACCCTTTACTACTGGTGGGAAGATACTCCACCAGCTCTAGCATTAATTTGGACAAATAGGAAAGGGACCAAGAGAATCTGGATCCTCTCTTAGAGGTCTGTGCTGTTTGGATTGGTGTTGACCCAGTGCCTTCAAAAGTGCCTCTCTTTCCTTAAAACCTTTAAGAACAAATAGGACTGGAGTAAAGGCAAAGGTCCATCCTTCCCTAAGAGGGACCCAAGGCCACATGCACTGGTCAAGGCTGATCTGGAACAAAGTAAGTTTTTATTTTCCAATCCCCAGACAAAATGGTGGAGTAGAAGGACCTGAGCTCACCTCCTCTCACAAAAACACCCAAATCACAACTAACTGCTGAATAACCGTTGACAAAAAAGGACTGGAACCTGCCAGAAAAGATACTCTACTTCTACAGGCAGAGAAGAAGCCACAACGAGATGGCAGGAGGCGTGCATTCATGATACAATCAAATCCCATACCCGCCGGGTGGGTGACCCACAGGCTGGAAAATAATTATATCACACAGATTCTCCCACAGGAGTGAGAGGTCTGAGCCCCGTGTCAGGCTCCCCAGTCTGGGGGTCTAACATCAGAAGGAGGGATAAATTAGGAGGTTGGGATTAACATATACACACTATTACATATAAAATAGATAATCAAAAAGGACCTACTGTATAGCACAGGGAACTCTACTCAGTACTCTGTAATAACCTATATGGGAAAAGAATCTGAAGAAGAATAGATATATGTATAACTGAACTACTTTGCTGTACACCAGAAACACAACATTTAAGTCAAATATACTCTAATATAAAATTTTTTAAAAAGCAAAAAAAAATATTTTAAATTTAAGAAACCAAAATCTTTACCAAATAAAAAAATAAAAGTGAAGAAAAGTTTTTATTTTCCTCATTCACAGTTATAAATTCTGATATTAAGTAAGGAATGAACTGTTGATGAAGGTCTTGTGACATTTAGTGTATTCTTAGGCATTTAGGTTGTGAAAAGCAAATAAAAGCCTCTTCACATTCAAAACAAATACTCTGCTATCTCTGTTGTTTACCTTTACCCTTGATCTTAAAGTTATCAAACTAAATTATAATAGTCATCATCTCTCTCTCTCACAGGCTGTGAGCTTCTTGAAAGTGCTGCAGATACGCGCACACACACACACTGACTTTAACTTTCCCTGTTCCCACTTGTGCACCAGATCCCATGCTCGTTCACCTACTCAAGGACACACACAGTTTCATCAATACACGGTGCTGGGACTTCCCAGGCGGCGAAGTGGTTAGGAATCCACCTGCCAATGCAGGGGACACGGGTTCGAGCCCTGGTACAGGAAGATCCCACATGCCGTGGAGCAACTAAGCCCGTGCGCCACAACTACTGAGCCTGCGCTCTAGAGCCCGTGAGCCACAACTACTGAAGCCCGCGCGCCTAGAGCACGTGCTCTGCAACAAAAGAAGCCACCACAATGAGAAGCCCACGCACCGCAACGAAGAGTAGCCCCCGCTCACTGCAATTAGAGAAAAGCCCACGCGCAGCAACAAAGACCTAACACAGCCAAAAATAAAATTTTTAAAAAGTACACGGTACTCTCTCATATATCTTCCTGTTTCTTTCTCTACTTGATCCTTCCCATCAGGGGCTTTGTATTGACTGTTCCTTCTGCCTGGAACCTTCTTTCAACAGTTATCTGAATGATTAACTTTCATTAACATCTTCCATGTATTTATTCAAATCTGACACCATATTTAACATTGCAACCTATACCCAAAGCAAGAACATCAATTTTTTTTCCAGCAGTCGTATGATTTATATATAAATTGTCTCCGTCTCTCTCCACTGGAATGCGAATTCCATGCAGAAGGGATATTCATTTTATTCATGTATAGATTTCAAGTGCTTAGAATAGTCTTTGCATGTTTAAAAAAAAGAATAAATTAATGTTGGGTAGGCTAAAGCAACAGATGCCCTTCCACTTTTGTTAAATATCTTTGCCAAGAAAGAAGACCATAATTTGCAAATTCTATATCCATAGTATCCTAAAACTTTCATATGCCAGATAAATTCAGTTCAATACTTACTGTTGAGCACAGAATAATTGCTTTGTTCCTACTGCTACTCTGGTCAGGCCCTGGCCAGTCTGGCTGAAATCTGGGTAGATTCCCAAAAATTTATGATTCAAGAAAAATGTTTACACCATGTATTATAATCTGATCAAACTGGCAGTATAATAAGGTCCAGCTATCATCTACGACTTGGTAGTATGGAGACAACGACTTCAGCTAAAAAGGACTTGCAATTCCTGGAAAATGTTAATCTCCATCATTGAAAAGAAAGGAAAATAAAATGACATAAAGGAAAGACTAGAAAAAGAAAGCCTGTTAGGTGATGCAGACAATAGCACATAAACCCATTTTTATTTTTATTACATACATCCTTACCTAAATCTAGCTAGAAACCATTGATAATCAGTTTTGATACATCTTTCCATTAGCAATTGAGCGGGACCCATGTCACAGAAATTGAAGTGACATGTTTAGCATTGGGTTTTCTGGCAACTCTTTCTGGCCAACCTGCTCCAACTCTGCTCTAGGGCATCCACAGTGGGGTGTCTTTATAATCTCTGCAGTTTGGAATTTGATTAAGGTAATGAGGAAAGATGGCACAAATTCAGATAAGTGTCCTGTTCACAAATTCCCTAAACCCAACTCATGTAATGTAGAGCCTTTGTAAGGAATAAGTGAGCATGACAACTTGCTGACTTTAAATAATTAGTACAGACTAATTTTCCAGATATTTTTAATTGGAACTGAAATATTCGGAACCATTTCATTAAGGATTATACCACAATATGCTCGTCACCTAAAAAAAAAAAAAATCATTAAAATCAACAGGAACATTTTACTAAAACTTCCTGGTGATCTCTGATGGAAAGTGGTTGCCTTTTGAGAAGTTTGCTAAGTATATAGCATGTGTTACATGATTCTACATATATTTCAATGTCAGAATTAACTTCAAGTTATTAAATATAATATCTTATTGCTACCTATATGGAAATTATTGGATGATTTATATTCAGTGACACCAGCTAATTCTTACTA
This sequence comes from Balaenoptera borealis, assembly GCF_965194805.1. Lineage (NCBI taxonomy): Eukaryota > Metazoa > Chordata > Mammalia > Artiodactyla > Balaenopteridae > Balaenoptera > Balaenoptera borealis. The sequence continues at coordinate 8,065,221 of NC_138875.1, forward strand.
AGGTATTCAAAATTAAAATGTGATCTCATTTTAACAGAATACTAAATGTTCTGTGGTCTTATAATCCATGATAATAGGTGTGATTTACCAGAATTATTTATTAGTTTCCTTACTGGCCTTCTTTTTAAATACATATGTCACTGAATTTCACAGGCCTTTCATGAAACTGGCTACTAAATTTCTTCCAAGTACTTTCCACGTAAAGTGAGTAGATTTATTGCCTACCAGACAATTGTTAAAATGTTTAAGAAATGTTAAACAAGTAATAAGCAGGGCATAAATGTAATTGCTGAAATAATTTACTAAACTATAAATTTTCTAATGAGCTAAGGTAACATTATTATAAGCTAATAATAATGCAATTATTATAGATACAGGGTTAATGAAACTACTATATCTCAGGTGAATGACAGAATTAAATTCTTCAGAGCAAAAGGAATAAGTTTGCTTTTAAGTGAATGGTTCAACTGAGTAATTCGATAAAGAATGACACATGGTTCAGATTTGAGAGATTCCCATTTTAAGGAAACTATATTTTGGGAAACCTGGAGACAGTTTTCTCTAAGTGGACCTTACAGTGAATGAATGATAAAAATTACATTCCCAAAGGTTTTATTGTCATCTTAGTGACCAAAACAAAACAAACAATAACAAAACAAAACAAAAAAACCAACCCAGAATAATTTTCCAAGTAGCTGTACTTTAGTGCCAGTATTTCCTTCTCTTTGGGAACACATGTGGATAAATCTGTAATAAAGCTCAACATTCTTAGCAATAACAAAAGTATGAAAACAGGAACAGAAGAATTAGAAGAGAAGAATAAATCTGGAGAACTTACACTTCCTGATTTCAATACTTATCTAAAACTGTAGTAATCAAGCCAATGCTTTACTGGCAGAAGGATACACTTTTATTCCATTGACCTAAATGTCTATCAAGAGTCCAGGGTTAGCTGGATTTTGATATGGGTGTCAAGATACTTCAGTGAGGCAAAGAATTATCTTTTCAACAAATAGTTCCAGGACAATTAGATATCCACAAGCATAATTTTGAATTATGCTCACCTCATTTATAAAAATTAACTCAAAATGAATCATAGACCTAAATATATCTAAAACTATAAAACTCTAAGAAAACACGGGAGTAAATCTTCATGACATTGAAATAGTCAATGTTTTTTACACAAAACAGCAGAGCACAAGCAACAAAAGAAAAAATAAACAAATTGGACTTGTTTAAAATTATTTCTAAAAGTTTTATGCTTCAAATGAAACTATCAAGAGGTTGAAAAGACATATATGTAATGAGAGAAAATATTTGCAAATCATGTATTTGAGTAGGGATTTATATCCAGAATATACAAAAAAAAACAATATTTTTTAAAAAATGGACAAAGAATCTGAATAAGTTGTTCCCAAGAAAATATACAAATAGCCAATTAGTACATGAAAACAAGATTAGCATTATTAGTCATTAAGGAAATTCAAATCAAAACCACAATAAGGTACCACTTCACCTCCACGAGGTTGGCTGTAATAAAAAAGATGAACTCTGACAAGTGGTGGTGAGAATGCAGAGAAATTGGAACCCTCAAACATTGCTTGTGAGAATGTAAAATGGTACAGCCACTGTGGAAAAGAGTTTGGTGCAAGGCAGAAATAGAGACACAAACATAGACAATGAACATTTGGACACCAAAGGGGGAAGGGGGGCGTGGGATGAATTGGAAGATTGGGATTGATATATATACACCAATATGTATAAAATAGATAACTAATGAGAACCTGCTATATAGCACAGGGAATTCCACTTCACTGTACGATAGAAACTTACACAACATTGTAAAACACCTATACCCCAATTAAAAAAAAAGTTAACATAGTTACCATATGATCCAGCAATCCAAGGGAAATAAAAACATACATCTACACAAAGCTTGTAAATGAGTGTTCATAACAGCATTATTCATAGTAGACAAGGAGTGTAACAACCCAACTACTCATCAACTGAAAAATGAAGAAAAAATGTGGTACATCCATGCAATGCACTATTATTCAGCCATACAAAGAATGAAGTATTGATCCATGCTACAATACAGATGAACCTTGAAGACACTATACTAAGTGAAAGAAGCCAGTCACAAAAGGCCATATATTCTATGATTCTATAGAATATAGAATCTATAGAATAGGAGTTACCTATTCTAAAATAGGTAACTCCACAGAGATAGAAAGTAGGCTAGTGGTTGCCAAGGGCTGGGGGTATAGGGAGAATGGGGAATGACTGATAATGGGTTTGTGTTTTCTTTTTTGAGATAACAAAAAATGTTTTAAACTTAAATTGTAGTAATTGTGGGACAACTCTATTTTACTAGAAACCAATGAATTGAACACTTTAAAAGTGTATATGAATTAGATCTCAATAAAGACATTAAAATAAACACAATAAGAGTAAATATGGCATATATTTCAGTTGCTATGATATTTATATATTAAGCCAAATCAAAATTAATTCTAGGGTATCTACAATAGAATTAAGCCAATTGAATATATCCAAGGATTCCAGAGCTATTAAGAATGTTATCTTAAATAATAGTATCACTTGATTCTAGAATATTTCATTGCTTTGTCTCTATATAATGAACTTTTGAAATATTCAAGAATTAGATGGACTTGATGCCTTAATAAGTCTAACAATTATTGGCATTGCTTTAATATGTATTGACCTAGATAATCTTATGTGACTATTTATATACAAAGCATTCTATTAAACAGTTTATTTCAGCTCAGAGTTATTTTTCTTTTCTTTTCAATAAATTAAGCCAGCATCATGGTCAGTGGGAGCTAAGCACTTGACATCCGACAATACTGATGATTCTTAATTTATGTCCTGAAAGACTAATACTGAGTATTTGTTCAGGGTACCATAGCAACTGTAGAATCAAAGCTATGATATGTGACAAATCTGTAGTTGAGAGAACACTTCAGGATTCCATTGGATCACCTGGGGCAGCAATATTACAAGTGTTTATGGTGTGGTTTCTTGATAAGGGACACTTAATTGGTGTTAATTTTATCTAAATTACAGACTATAGGGCATCTATTTCCATAGAGTAGAAAAGTCTCATCAAGATGTGTGAGAAAACACTAAGTGTTATTTAATTTGTAACTGGTATCTCACAAAGGTTTTGATACTGATCTTTATTAAAACTGACTTCAAGTTGCATTAACCTGACCAATATGCTAAAGTGTTTGCGCAGAGAATAATAATATCTTGTCTAACATCAAAGGAAGACAAAACATTGTCAAATGATATTAATTTTCATGACAACAGCACTTGTATTTGGTCAGCACCATGATGTATATATTTCCCACTTACCTCTTTGAGAATCTGAATAGTAGAGAACACTAATAAAGTACCTAGGGAACAAACAATCCTTCCTTCCCTGTTTTATTTTACTCAACACACAACAGATGTCTGCTTTCAGAAGGAAGCTTTTTAAGAGCACTGGGCTATGTGCCTCTTTGCCTTTGGATATTGGAGTGAATTCCAGCACCATGAAACTTAATGAAAGAAATGAAATTGCCATTTTTGTCCCAAGTTTTAATCTTTTATCACAGGTCTTGAATCACCAGGCTTAATCTCCAACTAATGTTGAACATGGGTATAAAAATACTGTTATTCCTTGTTATTTCAACCAAAAGAAAAGGAAATTGCAGAAACATCAGTTACAGAAATGCAAAGATGAAACGTGATGAGAATTGTAAAACTCTTAAAGGAATGTAAACATTAAGAACAAGAATATTCAGTACAAAACTACTCAATTTTACTTATTATAATAGGATTTGGAAACTCTTCCTCATGGCTCTGTACTCTAGCAATTCAGCCTAGGTATTAAGACAGTGCCTGCCACCCTATAGGCCATCTACACAGGTGACAACCTGCTAGTGAGTCAGAAAAATCTGTTTCTACAAATATGTGGTGAAACCTTTATAAAACATAGAAAATGGCAATCTTATTAAAAGCCACATGACTTGTATCTAAAAAGCCACAAAGAAAAACAAGTTAGAAACTAAAGGAATATTTAAAAACCAGTAATTACTCTTAGTTAATTGATTACAACTAAGGCTCAAGCTCTTATTAAAACAAGAATTAGATATCCAAAATTAGAAAGAGATACAATGTTATTTCAAAATAAAATTCATGAGAAGAATAAGTAGAAAAGAAAAAGTCTTCAAAAATATGTTTTATAAATAAACAGACTACAAAAATACAGTAAGATATGTATGTTAAGAGAAGGGGAAACAAGTGATATTTTTTGATTGATAAATCGAAGGACTAATGCTTAATTTCCCACAGAGGATAGGGAGGACATCATAATCTAATAATCAGTTTTTATTCAGAAGAAAACCTCTAAGTGTTTGAAAAGGACTATAATGATAAGAGGGATAATTATAATGATAAAAGGAAGAAATGTTTGCCTCTATCATACAAATATCTTTCCAGATTACAATTTTCCAAAATGACAAAAACATATGGAGTGGAAGTTACTTACCCTGCAACTTCTCCATGAATGAAACTGTTTCACTTATAGGCACCTAACTGCATTTATATGGGTTGCTTTCCTGCGGTGGAAAGTTAAGACGGAACAAAGTCCTTCTTTCATTGAATAAGATTCAAATAGAAAACTTTATAATTCAAATATTATACTCTTCCTTTAAAGAGAAGATGCAAACTGACTTGGGAATGAACTTCTGCATACATAACCTATAAACATGGTATCGGCCACTTCTTATGGAAGTTTCAAAGAACCAGAAGAGATTCCAAAAGTGCAATGTTTCTAAAAATGTTTCTGAAACAGAAATGGACACCTCGTTATTTGTTGAATTATATTTAAGCTTTTGAGTTCCAAACTTCTGCAACTGTCTATTATAATTTTGGTTATTTTGTAACTGAACCAACAGCCATATCATTCCAGAAATCTCTTCACCAAGAAACTTTGATTAATTTCCTCTGAATAATTTTGATGACTGTTATCGAAAATAGTCTACGGTTATAGCAGTAGCTGGATTGCTTAATATAAGAAAAAAAGTTAATGATACAGTAGGATAAGTGTTTTAAAATATAGAAAAATATTTAAATATTTTGTTTTACATATTTCCTAGTAGAAAATGTTTAAGATCAACTTAGCTTAACAGTGATGATAGGGAAAAATCTATTTTAAATAACAGCGAGGAATAAGTAAATGGAAATGTAGTCATGATTTACAAAATGTATACAGTATGAAAATTTGAAGAAACTATTTCTTCCCCTAAAGAGTAAGTAGAATAAAGCTGGCACACTTTAATCGCAATGCATCCCTGCCATCGTAGCCTTAGTAACATTACGAAAGTCAAAGGAGACTTAGTGCTGATGGAATAAAGATGGAGAACAGAGATGTAGAGCACATTTCTTAAAACAGAATTCTAATTCTGTACATATGAAAACCAATGAGACGGTAGTAAGCCTTCTTTCACTAGAGTAACGTTCAGATTCCAAAATTTCAAAATATTTCCTTGCACCTTTCTTTGAACATAATCACTGCCCACCATCTGAGTCACTAGAACCAACTGTAAACAGATTTACCTGCCATTTATTTTGTACTATCAAAACAAAGACAATATAGTAAAAAGGGTGAAACACATCTTTAAGTCATTATGAAAGCAGTTTTGATCGCACAGACCTCCAGAAAAATTGTCTAGGACCTTCAGAGTTGAGAACTGCTGGTTTAAATAATGTTTTCCCAATGAAGTACATTCTAAGTTGGATGAGTTCAAACATGATTGGTTTACTTTGCATTTGGCTAGAAGTTTCTAGAAAAAGTATGAAAAAATATTCTCAAATATCTGATTCAAACCTCCTTGCATATAGGTTATATATATAAATGAGGAAGCACATTATCCAACCTGGTGGAGAATGAAGGCTTCTCATATTTAGAATATCACACAGCAACACATGCTTTAAAAGCTACCAGCTTGGAATGCTGCTGTCCAATTCATCTAAGAATATCTGTAAATAATGGAGATTTCTTCCACTAATAGTGTGCAAGTTCTAGCACATTTAGCCTCCTGATAAAGAACTATTAGGTAAGCAAATAAATGAAAGCAAACCGACATGCCCTGAATGCATATAAATTAATGAAGTGGGAAATGTACTGGAAAAATTCCTGAATCTATTGGTCATCCAACAGGCTATTTACTGCCTTTTTTTTTTTTCCCTCAACGTGCCCATTTTGCCCTTCAAACCTAGGTCATCAAGTGAATACATCCCATGTAGATAGGCCAATGTAAGACTTTTTACAGCTACTTCGTGAAATAAAGATCATGCAACTCCTTGGAATTCCAATTTTTCCTCAGTTTGGATAAACATAAACTGATTTAACTATTAATACCTTAAATATTCTACATTAAAACAATCGATATTTTATGTAATAGAGACTTCTAGTTTTAAAAATAAACTGTAAACATCAAAGAAATATTGCATTAGCTAAAGACTACAATTCAGAATGTCCTGGGCTATTTGTTTACTTTTTGTTATTCAGGGAATTTTGTGAAAAATTGCCATCAATATAAGATACCACTATAGTTACTGTACTTGCATAAAAAACAGCCCTACTTCTCCTAAATTTAGGAAGGCAATTATATTTCTCCTTTTGAAGACACTGTATTTAAACTGAGGGTTTTTACCAAAGAAGACCATATTCTGCTAACAGACAATATGCTATAAAGTATTTAATTTTGTTTACTTAGTAATTAAAAGGAAATGCAATTTGTTCAGTAGTATAGACACTGAAGTTAAATGTTATACCACTAGAAATGTTTAACTGACTACAGACTTAATAGACTTTTAGCATGTAAGATTTTTAGGGATTTTAATAGACTTTATTTTCTAGAGCAGTTTTAGATTTACATAAAAATTGAGAGGAAAATAAATAGTCCTCATGTAGGCCCTATGCCTGCCCCACACACATCCCCACCCCAGTTTCCCCTATTATTAACATCTTGCATTAGTGTCAAACAGACAAAAGATAATGTCATCTTGAGCAAGGCTGGCAGTTATGAGGGTGGTGATAAGTGGTCATTTTGTGATATATTAGGAATATAGGACTTAAAGAATGTGAGGATTGATTTAATATGGAATAAGTGAGAAAGAGAGGAGTTAAAAATGATTAATTGTTTTGCCTGAGTAATGGAACAGCTAGAGAAGTGGGTTTAAAGATATAAAGTTGAGAATTGTCAGCCTATAGATGGCATCTAAAGCCCTGAGGTTTGAAGATATCACCTTTGGAGTGAGTGTAGGTAGGCACAGAATAAATGAAAGAATAAGACACTCACATGTAGAACTGAAGACATGAAGAGAAATCAAGATTGAGATCAAGAAGGGCAGAAGAAGGTGAAACCCAAGAAACACTGATTTTTCTAGACGCCTAGAGAGTACGTTACTTTAAGAATGGGACTGATTGTGTCAAATTATTATGATATTTTGAGAAAGATGAAGCCCAAGAATGGAGCACTGGCTTTAGAAGTATGTAGCACATTTGTGGCCTTAAGAACTTTTCCATTGGTAAAGAGGCAGTGGTCAGAAGTATCACTGCTGTGATTAGAGACAGAATGAAGGTTGTGAAGATAAGAAGTTAATATATTTCTTTCAGGTTTTTTTTTTTTTTTTTTTTTTACTGTAAAGGGAGTTTAATAATAGCAAAAATGGAATGTGTACTTAAAGGAAGTTCATTTACAATATTTTATATATAAAATCTTTAAATATACATGTATGTGTATATATACATGAATATATATATACTTGTGTATGCTTTATATATATAGGCTGACCACAGATAGGAACTGAGAAATTTCATCCATAGTATCAGATATGTAAGCAGAATGCAATGGTTCCAACTGATATAGCTAATTTGGTAGATTTGATGGTGAGAGTGTGTAAATATTCTGTATTCCACATTCCTGTTTGTTTTTGTTTCTCAGTAAATTCAGAAGAAAGATTATCATCTGAGAATATGGAGGAGTGAGGAGGGATTAGAATAGAGATAGGAAGTGAAACAGTCATTTAGAAAAGTTAATGCTGGAATACTAAGATGCTGCTTGAGACTAGTGATCATGAATATAAACCAAGACCTGTTACCATAGCACTAGGTTCTTTAGTGCCACATGCACAGCTGATGAAGCAGAACGTTGCATTTAATGATGAAGCAGAGCTCGAGTTTTACAAGTGAATGTCTACAAAGGATATGGGGGCAAGGAAATTAAGGTATATGCAGTGAAGGGAATGTAGAGACATCACATTTTTGGACAAGGAGTGAAATCAGAAATGGAAGTGGTTAAGTGACAGTGAAAAAGCAGTATCATCAATAGATTATATGCCCCAGGGGGTTGAAGTTTTGAAGTACTTGGTACTGAAGAAAGTAAACCGGAAAGATAAGAGTATGTTTGGAGAGTTTGAGACCCTGAAGAAAGTCTAGTAATTGGTGAAGACAATATCTGCACTGTGACCTTGGGAGTTGGTTGGTAAAGTCGAGTGAAGGACAAGATAATTGGAAAAGAAGAATTTGAGGAACTGAGAGTGCAAAGTGCTGAACGGTTTCATTTGGGATACTGTACTCAGTAATAGAGTCCAAAAGACTAGAGGAGTGACATTGCCAAGATGGTGACAGAGGTGGTTTTTGACTTCACTCCCCATCACAGGAAGAACAGCTAGCAACTACTCATGGACAAGGCATCACTGGGAGAATCCTAGAACACAGGAAGGAGGCTGAGGCAGTCCCCTGCACCCCAGAGACCAAGACAGACTGAGGTGGAAGGTGAGAGGAACAGCTACACACTGACTGCATTGCCCCTCCCCCAGGCTGGGGCAGCACCAAGATCCTGTCACCTGAGACCCTGATTGAATCACTACAGTCTTCTCCTTCAGAACAAGAGTTCTGTCTTAGGGCTTCCCTGGTGGCGCAGTGGTTGAGAATCTGCCTGCCAATGCAGGGGACACGGGTTCGAGCCCTGGTCTGGGAAGATCCTACATGCCGCGGAGCAACTGGGCCCGTGAGCCACAACTACTGAGCCTGAGCGTCTGGAGCCTGTGCTCCGCAACAAGAGAGGCCGCGATAGTGAGAGGCCCGCGCACCGCGATGAAGAGTGGCCCCCACTCGCCGCAACTGGAGAAAGCCCTCACACAGAAACGAAGACCCAACACAGCCAAAAATAAAAAAAAAATAATAAATAATAAATAATAAAAATTTAAAATTAAAAAAAAAAAAGAGTTCTGCCTTAGAACTCCATCCAAATGACTGCAAGTGCATTTTATGATGGATGCTGATGATTGTACAATACACCACCTTCAAAGACTACCCCTGGATTCTTTAGAATCATGCCTAGAACACCCATTTTGGATTTCTCTGATGTAGACTCTCTACCAAAAGGGTTTCAATCTAGAGTTGACATACTGGCTCTGGCTTCCCTCCATCCCAGCCTCTAGATCAAGGTCTGGATCTCAACTCTCTTACTCTGCTCTACCCTTCTACTCTTAATAGAGTCCTGTCCCACTGTATTCTGAAATATGATTATCACCTCTGGAACATACAATTCAGTCATTCAATGCACTAATTTAACTCTCAAAAAGTGTTTGCTTCCAATCAAATGTGCAATTACCAAGAAGTGACAGAACTATACTTTTTGCTTTCTTAAACTAATCAGGTAAATACTTGAAACAAACAACAACAACGACACAAAAAAGCCCACCAGAATCTGGTGGTTTTTTTTAATCTATAACTTTAACCAAAAATAAAATATTTTCTGCTAATTAAAGCAATAATATGTGAAGATATAGTAAGAACATAAATCTTATATCTTTAGGAGATGACTATATTTATTCATCTCCAATCAAAAAAAACACTCATTTTTCCTCCATGAAAGGAAAAACAGAACTGTTTGTTAAATATTTCTTCATAATTTGTGCCAACATAAATTTTAGTCTTGCGTTTATACTCATTGAGTGTGAAATGCATCAAATTACAAATTTAAATATGTCTAATTGTGTGCAGTTTATATTTTATCATCTGATTTTTCAACTACAGCAGAACCACACAAATGAATAGTTATAGATCTTGCATATATATCTTTTTAAACTTCAAAAGTTCTTAATTTATTATAGCATGAAGGGAAAATGACTCATAAGAATTTCATAGCCTTAGAGTTCTGAGTGTTTAAATACAAGTAGTCATACCTTTTTTAATAATTCCAGTTGAGCAACCCTAAAAAAATTTGATTTTTCATATTAGTTAGGTAACTGAAATGTCTTATATAAATGACCTACCTGACAAATCTTCAAAAAAGACAGAAGTTCAAATATCATGACTATTATTTTAGAAAGTTAAAAAGCATGTAAATCTAAAAGTATAATTCCACTCTTGACATTTTTTTTTTACAACACAATATTAATACCCTAAAGATGTCACTCTTTCTCATTATATATTCCATATAAGAAAATTTTGAGAAAGATTTTTATTTCCTTTAACACAATAAAATGTCCCTTGTTTTATTTTTATCTTACTGGAATATTATTTGAAATGCTTTACCATTAAGCTCAATTATGATTTTTTTCATGAGAAGAATATTCCGATTAGAGCAGAAAAAAATAATTGTCCCTAAATGTTCCCTTTGAAATGACCCACCAGGAACTTAAAACACTAATCTTTTATCAAAATGCTTTGTAATCCAATATGGAAGCCAAGATCCTAAATAAAACTTTTTCTTTAAATGTTCATTTGCAGAGAACAACAGTTGAATCCATGTAAGTATTGTCATCACTATGCAAAGAAGACAATAGCGTATAAAACCAGAAGATATATTTTTAACATATATTTCAGTGTCTGAGTTGGTATCTTATCTTTTCCTCTCTCATGTGTGACCATGGTCATGTCATTTACTGACTCAAACCTCAAGTTCCTGTAATTGCTATAATTACAGTATCTAATTTCAGGGTTATAGGAAGTCTTATATGAGAATATTTATGTTAATAAATTACTACACTAACTGATGTTTAGAAGTTTATAATAAAGACTAAATATTATAATATATTTAATACTGGAACATTCAATTAAACACTGTTACATAAGATTAAATTAAACCCTGAATATTTGATCTGAGACCTAGGTAGATTAATTATTCATAATTTTTCACACTTTAAGATAAGGTGTTTCTTTACTTTCCTCAAAGGTTTCATTAAATCAACTACACACATTTCAGTGGTTGAATTTATTTAATCCCACACATTATTGTTCATTTTACAGATGAGGAAAGGGTATTCCAAAGAGGCTAAATGATTAGCCCAAGATCGCACCACTCGTAAATGCATACATCAGAGTTTATTTCCAGTTCTGACTCCAATCCTTTATGTTGCCCACTATACTATACATTGTGTCAAATACTCAGAAACTAGATTGAATTTATACTTTTCACTTGCCTTTTCTAACACTGCTCAATCATAGTCACAGATCAGGAAGATATTACTTTTTATAAAATCACCTTCATGTCTTCTTTCACTTAGCATGACTTTTAAGGTCCCTTGCATTATGACGGGTTTCTGTAATCTGCTGTAGAGCAGGTACCCCGTGGTGCCCATACACAGATGTGATCCATTCACTCACCCCATGACCAAAGGCCCAGATGCTCCATCTCTAAGACCCCAGGAACAATCCTGCAACCAATACCCTGCACCTATCCCCTCATGGATCTGTGTGAGAATCTCCCTGGGAGATGGACCAGGAACAGGGTTAACAAATTAAAACACATACATACAGCACAAAGGACATTAATATGTAAAAACACAGTTGAACAAAAGGATACACAAAAATCTCATTCAAATGGTTGCCCATGGAGAGAGAGGGGGATGGGAGTGGGATGTCAGTTTAAAAGGGAATAAATAAATAAAAAGAATAGATTTGCCTGAAGAATGAATGGTGCTGAGAAGTGCGATTAACTCAACTCTCAGCACCAAAGAGAAAAGTGCGATTAACTCAGCTCTCAGCACCAAGAGAAAAAGAGATTATTCTTTGCTGTGTTGTTCATTGGCATTTTTTTCTAATGAGGTTTATATCACTTCCATTTTTCAGAGCATAAATATGAGTGGAAACAGTAGAGCTGGATGAGGAAAGGTAATAATGTATCAGTATCAACAATTTTGAAATTGTTCAAAAGAAGAAAAAAAAAATATATATATATAAAGGTTAGGGATGGTGGTCCAAAAATGTTGCCTAGAGTTAAGAGGAGAGGAAAAAACTAACAAATGACCATGCTCTAAACCCTACCATATAACCTGTCCTAAAAACATCTTGATTTTACTGAGCTCCTATCTCAGGCTACACTTTCTACCCACACACAATTCATAAACGTTTTAGCTTAGAATATAGCACACATGAAGGGTTTAGTTTATCGGGTTCTGAAGGGGAGCAGAATTTCCCCTCTTTTCCCTTCTAGTTCTTTTGGTTGGCAATTAAAATAATATAAAGTAGTTAACAGGAGAAAAAGCAATTTATTACACGCACAGTGAGAATCCACTAAGTATGAAGAATTCCAAAGACAGCAAGGCAAGGTGAGGCATATATTATTCTGGACTAAGGAGAAGGAGGTAGGGGTCTAAGCCTTCAGGGGGAAGTAAGGCAATTGACAGGAAGAAAAAGAGTTAATATTTGGTAAACAAATGTTTGCTGGGCCATACAAAGACAATGGGACACAGAGAGGACCTTGTTCAAAGGGGCTTCGCTAGGTTCCTCCCCATCGACCACACCCCACACTCTACTATAGTTATCTATGGTGCTGGGAGGCCTGGACCAGAAAGAAGCTATCTTAAATTCTTTTAGACAGTGAATTCTTTTAGACTGTAAGTGGAGTTCAGAGGTTCTTCCTGAGTCTTATGGGCCTTGATTGTTTTCAGCTCGAAATAATCCACATGCCAGAGTGGCACATTCTAGGGTGGCCTGTCCTGAACTCCATCAGAAACAACTTAGGTGATTGGTAAAGTGAAGGAAGAGCAAGATCATGAAGAATGATTGCAGGAAATTGTACCCTTCAAATTATACACAGAAAGTGGAGCAAAATTATTAGAAGGATTTAAATTAGCTGTATACAGGGACAAGGATGCAAGACCTCTGTTCATGTTGTAGTGCTATGATGTCTTGATTTTAGGGGCACCTGAGACCGTTCTACTGATGCTGGCCCAGTTAGAGGCACAGTCTGTGCTGGTCCTTGCCCATATATTCCAGTTGGGGTGTCAGACAACAAATAATTAAACGCATAATTACAAATAGCCCTTAAGCACTGGAAGGAAAAGAAACATGGCCACCTGTTTCCACTGCAACCTGTAAATACCACCATCTTGACATTTATTTTGCTATATTTAACTTCAGACATTTATGTTGGACTATCCCCAGCCACACTGTAAACCTCTTCTTGGGAAGAACTCACTCAAGTATATTCTAACATCTAACACAGAGGTTAGAAAGTAATTAATATTAAATGAACTGGGCTGGTTTTTACAGCTCAGTTCAGATACTGGGTCTGTGGTTACCGCTTGTGTCCCCATGTGAACCTGAAGCTGGCCTCTTTATTATTTTTTTTTTAATCTTAACCTGAAACACTTACCAGATCGTTTCCATAGATAAATGTGAATTTCAGTCTATAGCTATTCTCACAATCTTAAAATTAGCAGGGTGTAAATTAATGAGATTTCACCAAAATATATTTTGGGCTGGGAAAGAATTCCTGTGTCCTTCCAAATAAAGGCTTGCTTAAAAATCAGCTGTTAATTTAGATAATTAATGTTCTGTAGGTTTAAACAAAGTGTCTCTCACATTCATCATTGCTGGTGATATCAGACTTTTTGAAAAGATTCACCTTTTTGACACCAGAAGCATTAAAATGTGAGGCCAGAATTAGCTAAACAGTAATAAGGTGATAATTGCTAAGTGTGAAGCCACACAGACAATGCATTTAGCAAAACACTAGCACTTTGAGAGTGAACTTACAGGGCTCAATAGTACCTATTCTTTCCATCTGTATAAGTGATATTTTATCTTTTGAATTTCTCTCAAAACTAGAAGACATATCAATTTGTTTTGCACATTACAATGCTACAGGTAGACTACAATGGACTAAGAGCCTCATTTCTGTAGCAAGCCATTTCATTTATGCTCTACTAGTAAAATCTGTTACAGTAAACACATGTGTTCAGTGGGGACCAAAGTTATGAATTTCAGTCTCAATGGTGGCAGTCTTTTCTTATTAGACCAGTGGTTCTGATATTTCACTAGACATTAGAATCATTTGAGAAGCTTTTAAAAAATACTCATGCACAGGCCCCACCTGTAAAAATTGACTCGGCTACTGGAGATGAGGCTTGAGTATTAGTATTTTTACAACTCAATCAAAAGATGCTCAGAAGACCTAAGTAGACATTTCTCCAAAGAAGACATAGAGATGGCCAAAAGGCACATGAAAAGATGCTCAACATCACTAATTATTAGAGAAATGCTAATCAAAACTACAATGAGGTATCACCTCACACCAGTCAGAATGGCCATCATAAAAGTCTATAAACAATAAGTGCTGGAGAGGGTGTGGAGAAAAGGGAACCCTCCTACACAGCTGGTGGGAATGTAAATTGGTACAACCACTATGGAGAACAGTATGGAGGTTCCTTAAAAAACTAAGAATAGAGCTACCGTATGATCCAGCAATCCCACTCCTGGGCATATATCCAGAGAAAAACCATTGTTCAAAAAGATACATGCACCCCAGTGTTTACTGCAGTGCTATTTACAATAGCCAAGACATGGAAGACCTAAATGTCCATTGACAGATGAATGGATAAAGAAGATGTGGTATATTTATACACTGGAATATTACTCAGCCATTAAAAAGACTGAAATAATGCCATTTGCAGCAACATGCATGGACCTAGAAATTATCATACTAAGTGAAGTCAGACCGACAAAGACAAATATATGCAGAATCTAAAAAAAAAAGATACAAATGAACTTATTTACAAAACAGAAACAGATTCACAGCCTCAGAAAACAAACTTATGGTTACCAAAGGGAAAAGGTGGGGGGGAGGGCTAAATTGGGGGTTTGGGATTGACATATACACACCACTGTATTTAAAATAGATAACCAACAAGGACCCACTTTTTAGCATAGGGAACTCTACTCAATATTCTGTAATAACCTAAATGGGAAAAGAATTTGAAAAAGAATAGATACATGTATATGTATAACTGAATCACTTTGCTGTACACCTGAAACTAACGCAACATTGTTATTCAACTATACTCCAATGTAAAATAAAATTTTTTTTAAATATCTGAAAAAAATAAATAAATATTCCAAAGGGTATTTATTGCACAGACAGGTTAGAAAATCATATTAGACTTTGACCTTTACACTGGGAATATATTTTATCTATAGCTATATTTGACTTACAATTGTGCTGAGCACTTATATCAAATTTCAGTTTTATGAAAAAAATCCATGAATTTCTGAAAGCAGGAATGTCATCTAAAAGTTAGGTGATTCTTTTTCCCTCACCATAGGACTTTTATTTGTCAATTACTGTAGGCTAACTCTCACCCTCTGCTGCTTGGTTTGTGAATTGTAGGCATCTAAGGGCTAAGAACTACTTGAGCCCTGATTTACAACTCTTTTAACACAAAATAGTCACTAAGTATTTTTAAAGTCCTCTTACTAATACAACCTATTACTAAAATATAAATGGAGAAAATAAGAGTAAGTATTGAGCTACACTAAGGGAAAAGAATTTAACAAAAAGAAGAAACTGAAATTGAGAGTAAATCCAATTAACAACTCAGCAAACTGAGTGATTAAACTCTTAGCTTCATAAACAAATCATTTGAGATTTAACTTACTTTTGCATCAGTTAAGATGCAGTTAAGATTTTGCATAACAGCCAACGTTTCCACAATTTGACCTATCACTGAGAAGCAAAGAAAATTAGTAATTCTGAATATATCAAGAGTCATATTATATTCATATCCTTTAAACCCAATAATTCCACTTAGAAAACTTTTTTTTCCAATGGGGAAAAAAGGTCTATACAGTTGAATCTTGAACAGCTTAGAAGTTCATCATCCTATAACTTAGAGTTGGCCCTACATGTGTGCGGATTCAACCAACCACAGACTGGGTAGTACTGTAGTACTTACTATCAAAAAAATCTTCGTATTAAGTGGACCCACAGAGTTCAAACCCATGTTGTGCAAGGGTCAACTGTACATGAAAGTAGTCATGGTAGAGTTATGTTGAGAAAAAAATCCAAACAACCTTCAGTAAAGGGGGCTTGGTTGATTAAATAAATTTATATCCAAGGAAATAAATATTATCCCACCCCTTGAAATACCAAGTATGATAACTACATAGCAGCAGGAAAACTGATTATGGTAACTGGTAAAGCAGAGTATATTATTTCAAATGATGACTGCAATTCTGCATAAAATTGCCTAGGCATTAGAAGTTAATATACACTGAAGTAATATGATACGATGGTGTTATGATAGTTGATTTTTTTTATTTTTCCTTCTTTATATGATATGATATTGTTTTACAAAATTTAAAATATTCCTTGGCAAGCCTTATCTCATTCAGTCCTTCAGTCTTCTTGATACTAGTTGTACAGTGTGGAGCACCCATGTGTCTTAGTAATTGTTTATATTATACTCCTTGCTTCTTAGGTACTATCTGTTCCATCTCTACCAACTTTGGTTATTGCATCATTATATTATTCATTAGACTGTTTTTCCCACCATATTTATTAAAGTGATCAGTTATTTTGGTTTTTTTTTAAATTATTATTTATTTATTTATTTATGGCTGTGTTAGGTCTTCGTTTCTGTGCGAGGGCTTTCTCTAGTTGTGGCAAGCGGGGGCCTCTCTTCATCGCGGTGCGCGGGCCTCTCACTATCGCGGCCTCTCTTGTTGCGGAGCACAGGCTCCAGACGCGCAGGCTCAGTAATTGTGGCTCACGGGCCCAGTTGCTCCGTGGCATGTGGGATCTTCCCAGACCAGGGTTCGAACCCGTGTCCCCTGCATTGGCAGGCAGACTCTCAACCACTGCGCCACCAGGGAAGCCCTATTTTGGTATTTTAATGTGGATATATATGTAATTAGTTCTGCAATACAATAATGAAGTCTCAATTAAATTTTGCCATCACATAATGGCTTCAATGAAATGATGAGGAAAGAATGTTTGACTTCTAACAAATACACATCAAATTAGATTATTATATTTTTTTTTTGGTAAGTTTGTTTAAAGAAAAGCAACTCATCCAAAAAGAATTTTTTAATTTGCTCATTTCTTTAATCAGACCCTGGGTTTTCTCTTATGGGCCCCCAAGTGTCTATTTCTCTTTTCAATATAGAGGATTAATATCTCATTTTCATTTATTTAAAATTTGTTGACTTGTGGGAGTTGGGAACTTTATATTTGACAGTTCCAATTAAACATTAATTTCAACTAATTGCAATTTGAAGAATTTGTTACTATGAAATTAAAAAGCTCAGCAGTGAAACTGACAGAATTTCCTTTGCTTCTCTATGATAAGTCAAATTATAGAAATGTTGACTGCTATCTAATGCAAAATCTTATTTCCATGAGAAATATTTTCATTCCCAGCCACCAGAAAGCGTATGACCTTTAATCAAAGAAAAACTGAAGACTGACAACTGCAATTAAATAATCCAGATTACAATACCCATATGAGTTGATCGTGCTTTGGATCAATCCTCTCCGGTGATCAACTGATTGGATGTAGAGGTGCAGAACACTGAACTATTTTATGTTTTGAACATATATTTCAATGCATCTATTTTGAAGCTTCAGATATGAAATATGTCCAAACACTTATCCATATGGAATTATAGTTCCAAAAGATTCTATTTCAAAGCTGCACAAATTCCATTTGCCAAAGACCTCACAGGACCATGCCCACCATTTATGCTTGGGAACTATATTCCTCCCACAGATGGGGCAACAAATATTAAAATACACACACATACCCTTTCACTCATTCCTGCTCTCACATACAGTACAACACAGCCCATCTTCCCGGTCACAAATGTTTGTTTTCCTCCCTTCAGCATTCAAAAATTTTCACCCTTTCTCCAAGAGAAATTACCCAAGCAACCTTCCAATCACAGCCTTGATCTCAAAGATCTCATATCTATGTCAGATCTCAATACACGTTCTCTTGCTCCAGAATCTACGTACTCAAAAGGCAAGTAATTTATACCCTCCTCCCTCACACACCCAATATACTATAGTGAAACTAGGACAAGAAAACTGCAATAAAAACTTCCATGTAGAAAAGAAAATAGAAAATACTTATGAAATCTAACTTTGCAGATGTTTCAAGGAGCTTCTATTCTGCTCATGGGGAATGCTCCTTTATCTGGCCTGGGTTCTCCTCCCTGATAATAGTTGCCTAGTCTGTAGTTCTCCATGGTCCTTGTTCTCTAGGTGGTCCTTTGGCATTATTCACCATGTCCTTATTTGAATATGGCTCTGGACGTTACTCCTTCTCAGGTGTTGACAGCACACTCAGCCAGCTCCTTGTCCGAGAAGTTTGGAGGAATGAAGAGTTCTTTCAAATCCCGAGAAATCAGTCTATTTTATCCCAGGCTGGAAGCTCATTTGCCAGCATATCTTTCACAAAAACAAGTCCTTTTTTCTTTTGATTCCAGCAAATACCACAGGTCAGCTGTCCCATCTGCAGTTCTCTGGGAGACATTCTATTGTCTCTGAGCTATCTGCAGTTGCCTTGAACCTGTGGGATGTTCTGAGAGAAGCACAATCTCATTCTCTTCTCCCTGTGCCATTGTGTTCAGCTTCAAGGATTTACACAAAATGACCTTAATTAAGAGCTTTTAAAAACAGGCTTGAAGGCCACACCGTTGAATTGGTTCTTGCCTAAACTTAATTGATGTTTATTGTTCAAAGCCATCCTCAGTTTTACGTATTACCATTTGCAAATGAAGATCAGGCCCTGGCAGTCACAGAACTACTTAAATTTCTGTATTATTTTACATATCTCTGAAAATTCGACAAGTCTCTTCTGAGTTCCTCTCTCTCTTAGGCACTTGTCAAACACACCAATAGCAAACAAGAAATACTAGCTACATACCTGTTCATCTAAAAACCACAAGCTCCTTCTGTCCATCATCAGCTTTCCAAGCTATTATAGGATATAATGTACCAAACCTTTCAAGACTCCATAAAATGCGTTGCCATCATTCTAACCTCCAATAAGTTTTCTCACCACCTACTTCTGGCACTGGAGCCAATGTAATATAATTTTACAATGCTGTTTTTGTTTGAATGACCATACCAGTCAGCTTTAGCTAAGTTTTCCTATAGCAACAAACAAATCCAAAATGTCAGTGGCTTATCACAACAAATATTGATTTTTTTTTACCCATGTGGATCCATTTGGGTCAGCAAAGGCTCTGCTCCATATCCTTTCCACTTCAGAATTCATGCTGAGAGGGTGATGTCTACTTTGCACCTGCTGGCCTCATGACATGAGACAAGGCAGAAAAGACACATGGGAAAAGAGGCACAGCAGAGCCCTGTTTGGGCTCATAAAGCCCCTGATGGTAAGCGGCACACGGAGCTTCTGCTCATCAGGCAAAGCAAATGTCACATGTGCCAAGCCTGATGTTGATGACGTAAGAAGAATGATTCTCCTACAGGGAGGGGCAACTAACAGAATCCTTCTTAAGACCACAGCCGTTTTTAAAATTACATGATTAGATGGTTGAATCAGATTTTTGGGAACTAGTACTTTATTAGCCCCGGAAAACTGTGTATTATCACAATTTCCTTGTTGATGATTCAGTCCCAAGCAATTTCTTAAAGCCTATATTGGTGAACACAGAGGTTATTTACCACCACTTGCAACAAATGCTTTTATATCAAAAGTATTCACAGGAATAATGGCTATGATGAAAATAAAAACCCAAAACCACTCTCTTGAGCCTTCCTACTACATTCCTCTCCTGACTTACCCTTCCACGGTCCAGCATCACTACCCATGAACACCATTAAAAAGTACATATATGTCTTCATAAAAAGAGACTTCAAGGATGAAACACCCATGGACAAGTCAGCCTTAGTAAGATCAGGGACGATGTATGAGCCTCACTGGTCAAATAATTCTATTTCCATGTGATGTTATTAGATTAGAAAATCTGGTTTGCTTGACTGGAATAGTTTTGATGAAAAATTAAATCTTAAAATGTGGACTGTGTCCTGTTACTGAATTGCCCCTTGGAAAAACAATTCTGTTTTCTGTTTTAAATTTCCAACTGTTTGGCATTATCTGCAAACAGTCTCTCTAACCAGGGAAGTAATTTTTTTTTTTTAACATCTTTATTGGAGTATAATTGCTTTACAATGGTGTGTTAGTTTCTGCTTTATAACAAAGTGAAGCAACCACATAGCACAGGGAAGTAATTATTTTGCCTCAAAAGTTGTCCGCTAGAAGCAGATGCCGTGCCTGGAACCCCATCTGAAGTAATTGCCGCCATGGGGTGGCAGACGCTATCACACTGACAGTGGAGACCGCTTCTTTCAAGAAAAATCTCTGTGGTTTGTAACTGCAGCTAAATCACACCTCCCTGTTGCAGGTGTACTGTCAAGGTATCCCATTCTTAAACATGCCATAAACCATTAGCAAGCTGACCTTTCACGACAAAACAAGATGCCTACATTCTTTAAACATCAGAAAGCGCTGGGGAGAATATATATATCATAACATGTAATCACAACATACATCATGTTTCTATAATATATAGAATTAAAGCTTAAGACACCAAGTTTTAATGATACCTATGGTACCATGCCTCTCCCCACACGACCAAGCTAAAACATATCTGAAGTTATAGGGCACACATAAAAAATGCGCTACTAACACTACAAAAATGAGCATGCTGTTTACATAATAGTTTCCTCTCCTTACACTTGCACTCTTTTGTTGATTTTAATTTCTAAAAATGTGAAGTTTTTACCTCAAGTAATGCCATATGTTAATAAAAAAGAAAATGCTTTTTCTATGCTATCAAATGCAATTTTGAATCTACGTAACATATGTCCCACTTATAAGATACCTTATTTTCTTTTTGGTTGAGTCCCCATTTTAGTTCTTCTACTTGAAATCTCAGTTTCTTCACTTCGGCCTCATTTTGATCCATGAGGTTGTTGACGTGGGTCATTTCTGCCGTCTTTGCCTGGTGCTGCCTGCTTAGTTTATGGTAGGCATGTTGAAGGTCCAACAGTTCCTTTTAAAAGAATACAGGGATTCCATTATTTATAGTTTACTCTGATAAAGTCAGAAGAATGGCAACTTGTTTGGAAAAAATAGAAAAGCACTTTAGGAAGAATTCAGATTAGGCATCTTTTCACCTGGGACTCTACATTTCTGCAATTAAATATTATGATTAGCATATAACTATATGTGGAAGGTGTATTTCTGTGTGGCTAAAATACAGTACAACTCTTTATGTGCTTGAGGGAATGACCCATTTTTCATGTTATGCAAATTTAGTTTTTATGTATGCTTTCCAAAAGAGGACTCTCATATCCATAAATGAAGAATAAAATATAATAAAAATAAGTACAAGAAGAACTGTTCATCTGCTAAATCAGCCTAAGTATTAAAAGTTAGCAGACTATCTGCTTTTAATTATTTTTCTTAAAAATAAATGTTTTGTGCTGCTGTACTCATGCCGTGAATGGCACCCTCCTGAAACCACATGAATCTGGCTCAGAGACCTGAAGGGGCTGACCCTGGGGAATATCCAGAGTGAATCCACCATGAAGTGATTGGATCTCCAATCAATCTTGTTATAATCAACATTCTACAAGACATGAATTGACAGGTTACATTAATTGGCCTCAGATTATAATTAATGTAGTTTCTAATTTTTTGCTAAAATTTGCTGTGCAAAATTAACAATACTGTCATTGTTGAAATCATCTTTATTAAAACTATGAAGAAAAAAAATAACCTCTAATTCCTCATGATGTTATAATACTTTAAGAAAGTCCTAGGATATTTTTTTAATTTCCTGAAAAATACTGTCATAACACTTACTAGTTAAAAACGCAAAGTTAAATTTTTTTAGGACAACCAGGTAGACAATTGGAGATGGGATCTTTACTCACATCTTATACTACTACTATTTCTAATAAGAACAATAAAAAAAGAATCAGATTTAATAGTAAAAAGAAAAAAGAAAAAAGCCATAGAGCATTGGAAAACATTGGAAGAAAAATGTAAATACTTTTTTCAATTACCAAATAGGGAAAGGTTTTCTAAGTATGATTATGAGATCATAGAATTATAAATTTAATCACAGTAAGTATACAGTTTGTGTATAGCAAATAGTTTGTCCTACACAGAAAATGTTGTAACAAGGGACAAGTCTCTTACTATATGAAGTTATATCAAGTCTGTACAAATTGACTTGATATAAAATATGGAAGGAGAGAGTTCACAGAAAAGCATATAGAATATCTGTTAAACATTGAAAGCTATTCATCTTCACCCAAAACTCAGGAAAAACCTTTCCAATTTCTGTAACATATTGACATGACAAAATTATAGAAATGGCTGCTAGGGATCAAGGGTAGGGAGGAGGGGAGAGAAGTGGGTGTGGCTAAGGGCAGATCAGGGATCCTTGTCTTGATGAAAAGTTCTGTGTTTTGACTGTATTGATGTCAATATCCTGGTTGTGATACCCTACCATAGTTTTGAAAGATGATACCACCGGTGGAAATTGGGGAAAAGGTACATAGATCTCTCTGTATTATTTCTTACAGCTGCATATAAATCTACAATTATCAAAAATAAAAGTATAATGAAAAGAAACACATCAAGATGCTATTCCTCATGTCTTCAGACTGGCAAGATTATGTGTGATAAGATAATCTGTTGGTAAAATGTGAAGAAACTGAGATTCATTCATGGAAAAATGTTGGCAAAACTATTTAACATGAAAAATGCATTAAAACTCCAACCCAGCCATTTTACTTCCAGGAATGTGTTCTACAGATACACACACAGTTGTGTGAAATGCTGTATGCATGTGGATATGTAGCACAACGTTATTTTTATGTTAATAGTGAATGATTGGAAATGAAGATCATCATCATAATATCATCATATGGAGCTGATTAAATAAAAAGCCATTAAGCTTTTTAATGCTTAAAATATAATATGGCAGCCTTTTGTATATTGATATGATATCTCTCAATATTCTATTCAGTAAAGCAAAATGCAAAACAGTGTGAAGCACATGTTATTACAGGAAAAAAAAAAGCTGATGTAAAGTGAATTTTGATATGACACCATTGATTACTGGCAGCCTCTTGGTCTCTATGAAACACAGAACTCCAACCAAACAGGCAGATGTCCTGCAGATGTGCGAAGAGGGTGTAGACAAGGACCTGGAGAGAAATTGCTGACCACCACTCTCAGGATGCCAGGAGGAGGAAAAGGCAGAGGTGGGCTCCCACGCCCACCATCCAACCACCGCGCCTCCATGGCAATCTATCAAATTCCAGGAAACTGAGAGATTCCTGGAATCTTGCTGCTGTTCTGAAAACCCTGGCCCCCATAAGAGTCAGAATCACAACCATTGATATTTAAACCTGAGCAATGCCGAAGGGCAGCTGGGAACAGGCAAGCTTGGACAGGCAGCTAGACCCCTGTTGATGGGACAGGCTCATGGTCCCTTCCCTTACCTCACAGTAACAGTGCAGTTTACGGCTTCATGGCAGTGTTTTATCAAATTACATCACAAACCACATTTAAAATACAAACAAATTTCTCTTTTCTTCTGAGTACAAAAATCAGAGTACAATTTTCCAATGCCAAATTATATACCTTATGATTTCACAGAAAGATATGCAGTAGGGAACACAATTCTATTATTTGGAATGACAATGGAGCATTTAATGAAAGATTTTCTTGATCTGGCAAACAGAATTTGCCACAAAAGTAATGCAGAGCTTAATGGAAGAGTTATAGCAAATCTGTAAAATGATGGCTTTTCCTCAGGAATTATGCACGCAATTACAACTACCTAAAAAACCTTTGCGATTTAGTAAAATTATTTCTCAGATAGTCAGTGATTTGACTTTAGGCTTGTACAATTCACTTAGATTGGTTTAAATGGAGCTAAGTAAACAAAAAGAACCTTTGAGATGTGCATATAGGAAGAGAGGGAAGGAGGGAAAGAGGGAAGGAGGGAAGGAGGGAGGGAGGGAGGAAGGGAGGGAGGAAGGAAGGAGAGAAGGGAGGGAGGAAGAAAGGAAGGAAAGAAGGAAGGAAGGAAGGAAGGAAGGAAGGAAGGGAGGGAGGGAGGCAGGCAGGAAGGAAGGAAGGAAAAACATTGCTGTTTGTCAGTACCAATTCCACCCCAAGCATGTGTCATCTTTGTAGGCAGACCTCTAGCATTCATGCTCTACTGCGTGGCCATTTGCTCGGGGAAGCTCACCTTATTCTCAGGCCCAGGAGGTGGATATGTGTTAGCCAACGTCTATTCTCTGTGAGTGGTCCCCAACCCTGCAGCACCAGCATACCCTGAGAACTCCATCCAAGATCTACTGAATCAGAAGCTCAGGAGTTGAGGCCCAGCAACCTTGGGTTTAACAAGCCCTCCATATGTTTATAATTCAACATAAAGTTTGAGGACCACTAGTATATGCCAACTGTAGTAAACTTTACTCTTGCCAGTAAATGTTTTAGGAGGGTAGATGGAACCTAACCGAGCAATGAAATATGAGACGTCTTCTTGGGTGGGAGGAGGTGATCTAGGATTTTTAAGCACTTAAAAATATACAAGGAAGATGTATACCTGGAGGTACTGACACAACAGTCTGGGACAATAGGAGAATCATGCTTACAACTGAGGTCCTCAGACCTGGCCTGGCCTTGGGCACATTTCATTACGAGAAAATATATCAAACTGTATCTATAGCCAAATCTATTTTCATTATGTTCATAGGATACCTTTTACTTTCTATTCTAAAAAGATGAAAACTAGATTTCAACATAGGAGAAAAAAAAAATTATTTCATTAGTAAAGATATTTTTAAAAAATCAGTTTAGGGTGAAAGAGATTAGTATTAGCCAAGTACCTACTATCACTGAACTCTACATATACCTTCTCTCTCTTGCCTTTTCTATTTTCCCCATTCAGTCTCTGAGAGGCTATACACATTGCTTATGGCCAAACTAGCTATAAATTACTCCTCCTTTTTTCATTGTTTCAAAACAATATCCCGGCTGGCTTAAACCTTGTTATCAGGCCTTATCTTCTAAGACTTCACAGGTTCTTTGACATTTTAATCCATTAGTTCATCAACACCCCCATTTTAGTTTCAGGAGAGAGATGGATTTCTTCCTTAATTCTCAAAGCTATGACCTTTGCTACTATAGACTCATTTTTTTTTTTTGTTATTCTTGTGATGAGATTCCCCCCACCCCCAGTTCTTTCTTTGAATGCATGTTAGAGTAAAGGCACTTAAGGATCACGAACCATAATCCCATGTATATGTTTTGTTTGATGCTTTTATCTGAAATCTCAATTTCCGCTGTAGCTTGCTTACAGACCTCCAGTTGGAAGGCATCCAAATAGATGTTCATTTAAAGAGTTAATAATCTGCATATAAAAAGAGAATAAGTCAATAATAAAGATCCATATGGATTTTTAGAGCAAGCTTATTCTAGTATATTTTTAATGGTAGAAATACATAAAACCATGATGTGATATATTTTATTTTGGCAGAGAAAAATCTGAATAGAAATTAAACATATAAAAATATACAGTACTAGAGAGTATTTGTCAGTATGTAATCCTCTATAAATCCAAAGCTATAAAACTGAACAGTAAATATAATTCACAATCCTTTTATAAGTTATATGAATAATAATGCTGAATCGATATAGAAAATAAGCATATACAATGTGTTTGTATACAGATATTTCTGATAGAATAACATTAGTTCCTCAAATAGATTGACTCTGTTTCTAGTGATGTGAAGAATGTGATAGCAGGTTTTAAATTCTGTATATGGCTTATGAAATCATGAATTGTTTATGCTCTTGTAAGTAAGGATATTGCTTTCTACCTAGAATTAATATTGTAGCCGATACATGAAGTACTGAAGCTTAACTGATTTTGATTGTGCCAAGCTGCCAGAACCAAAATACGTTTTCTTATAATTTTAAATGACATAATGAAACGCTGGTTAAAAATGAATCAAATAAGTTTATATGCATCGATTTGAAGGAAAAACAAAATGACATACAGAAAATTTTAAAGTATTAAAGTATTATTATATATGTTATTTGTTCAATTTTTAAAAAAATCCATAGAAAATTAGAAATTTCGGCATCTGTAATTTCAAACATGCATAACAATACTGTACTGTTATGTAGAGAACCTGAAATTCTCAGTATAATATATGATTCAACTATATTTAATAAAGAGAAACACACAAAATTGGAAATAACTAGCTCATGGTCTGTTGATAGCCTTGTTAGACTCCAGCTGTGAGTAATAATGCTATCAACAAGGGCAGATTTTCTCTTCTCAAAAGTTGACTCAGGCACATTGGGTGGTTACTACAATCAAATCCATCTACTTGAATAAAGAACTTACAAGCTCAACCAAATTAAGTGCATTAGAAAAATATCTTGTACCACCTACTTATTAGGATAAATGTCAGTATCTATTTATATCTTCAATTCTTACCTCAAGAAATACAGAAATCAAAGGAACGTATATTTCTACAGAATTCAGTGTTATTCATAAACATTTATGACACTTGGTGTCAGATAATAGCTTTAAAATGAGAACATTTTTGTGGTCTTAAGTGGCATCTTCAGAGGGTTCATTTAATATCTTATATGTTAAGTATAGAGTGATTTTAGTGCTCGTTGTAGACTTGACACATTATCAGTGATTCATTCAAGGAGCATTTACTGAGTGTCTACCACGTGCCATGTAGACTGGCTTCTACATTCTATATATAAAAGCAAACAAGGCAGACACAATTTTTAACGTCACAGACATTAGAACCTAGTAGAGGTAATAGATTAAGACAATTAAACAGGCAAATTTTCCCACTGTGACAAATACTAAGAGATAATCCAATGAGCTAATAAGATAGGGAACTATTTATGAAAGGTGGGTGATAAGCAGGGAGGACATGTTGTGAGGGGTTGCTGTCCTGTGCCCTCCAGGTTCTCCTTCAGGATGAGAGGATGTATTTCACCAGTTGCTGGAAATGTCTGATCACAGCCCTTTCCCCTTGGCTATAAGGAGCCTCCTTCCTGGGACTTCCCTGGTGGCACAGTGGATAAGACTCCGCACTCCCAATGCTGAGGGCCCGGGTTTGATCCCTGGTCAGGGAACTAGATCCCACACGTATGCTGCAACTAAGAGTTCGCATGCCATAACTAAGGAGCCCACCTGCTGCAACTAAGACCCTGCACGACCAAATAAATAAATAAATATTAAACCCCCCCCCCAAAAACAAAAAACAGCCTCCTTTCTAACTCCACACCCCCTTCCTGGGGCAGCCTGGTCATTTTAGAAGTATGGAGGAACTGCTCTTCTCACCTCAATTTGGGACAGCTCCAAAGATCTATCCCAGCTTCAGAGGTATCCAGAGGTATTACTATTATCACTTCTCCCCAGTCCTACTTCTCCCTCTGCCCTTTGCTGCCTGGCCTCTTTCCCCATGGGTGTTGTACTCCCTAATAAACTTCCTACATTTTGATATCTGTCTCAGAATCTGCTACCCAGGTAGCACAAACGCCAACATCATGTCCCATGGCTGTCACCTGGGGAGATCTATCCTATAGAATTAAATATCATAGTACAAACACCATGGATGGAAAATAGATGATGGAAACTTTACTGAGAAAGTAATGTAAAAAGGGTGCAAAGCCACAATATTGTGGCTACATGGTGGCACTTATATTGTGTGTCTGTGTATGTGTGTGTGAGGCCCATAGACTGAATATCACACATTGGAGTTTGTGTTTATTCAATGCCATTTGTGCTTATTCAGTACCATAGATACATAAGCAATTGACCAAAAAAAAAGTTTGTTGAGCATCTACTAATCTCTCATATAATCAGTTATGTCAATATTCCCAATAATATTCAAGTTTTGTAGAAAATATCAAAAAGCTTCATTAACTTTAAGTCCTAGTTTCCTCATCTGTAAAATGCATACAATAGCAATTTCATAGAATTGTAACCTTTAAAAGACACAATATGTGTAAGTCATTTGTGATACCTTAATTAAACATAACAGGAGAGGTAGAAACACTGGCTAGGCTAGGTTAGTTAGTTATCAAGTGCAATAATAAGGTGAAGTGTCAGTAATCCAGAGGAGATAGAGCCTCTCAGCAAATGCCACCACGGGCTGGGCTCTTTGTATCTTTCTGCTTTGTCACCCTTAGCTCATACGTGGTCTTTGTCCTTAAGCTTGATGTATTATAATCCCAAAATATCTGCTGAATCTTGCTGGGAAGGAAGTAGGAAGGGAACGAGCAAGGATAAAAGTGGTTTTCTCCAAGTGAAACTTCGCCTTTGTGTTGATAAGACGACCTCTCAATGCTATGTTATCGGGGAAAAAGATGCAAAAAAACTGCACAAAATATTGAGCAGAATAAAAATATAAAGATATAGTAAAAGTCAGACATGTTGTAAACAAACTGAGAAACAACAAAGGCCAAGAGATATTATTAAACCACAGACGGATTGTGGGAAATAAAAACTTATAAAGAGAGGAACTAACAGTAAACTTATAATCAGCAACAACAAGAAGCCTTATTAAATACAATAATGTCTTCAGTTGCTGAGTAACCTAGAATTCTAAGCCCAGCTAAACTAATATGCGAGAGGCAGGCCAAAATCAATTTTAGTTTTAGGCAGAGGCAGGATTTTCCATCCACATATTCTTGATGAAAGAACTCAGGATGTTCTCTAGGAAGTTACCTTTCTACAGTTCTTTGAATTCATCAAATCCTTTCCTGTCTCAAAGTATTCGGACATGCTTTTCCTTTCGCCTACAAAGGGCTTTTGCAACTCTACACTCATCTGGCTCCTAATTAACATTCAGGTCCCAGTTTAAATATGATTTCCTCTGAGATGCTTTCTTGATTACTCAAATGTGAATAATGATTCACAGTATTATTTTTAATTATCATTCAGATACCTGTTCATTTCCTTTATAGTCTTTATTGCATATTGAAATTTATACCTGTTTGTGCACTTACTTAAGATTCCTTTATCCTTCTAGTCAATATATATTTAATGCACCTATATCTGTAGAGTATAAACAATTTAGAGTTATGTGGAAATGTGAAAATTACTTAGTTGTCAGGTCCATAGCAAACTGGAGCTCTAATTGTAAAATTTTGGAAATAATGAATATACAATACAAACTTTAGAGAGATAAAGCTGTTACTAGCAGAAAAGATACGATCTCAATTTAACTACAAAAAGATATATATAAAGATATATATATATCTTTGTATATGGCAAGCAATCAGTTCAAACTGTTGGATAAAGCATACCAACATTATCTGAGGAAAATTGAAGGAATGAATTATTAAGGATAAAAATAATTTATTGATACAAATACAAAAAAAATGAATTGATGAAGAATTGGTCGATTGGTAAACAAGCAGAATATTACAGAAAAACTATGAGCTAGCCTAAAGAAAATTTAAAAAAGAACACCTTGAAAATATACAAAATTGGAAATGAATTGGTATTTATATCAGATTAATAAAATAGTAGTAGTTTTGTTAAGCCTTGCCTTTCAATGGGACACTGAGACTAAAGTCTGCCTGATGGAATGTGGAAGGAACTGGTTTATATCTCTTCTAGCTCTAGCAAGGAGATATCCCATGGGAACTTCCATGCTGTCCCACTTCCTGCCTAAGTACCTGGAACTGAAGGGCTACAAGATGACGAAGCTAAAAGCTGACAGTTACAGATCCCTGAGTCACCACATGGAGAAGAAACACCAAGGAGAGCCTCCTGGCTTCACTGGATTAAGAAATGAGCAAAAAATAAACTTGTATCAGCTGCAGAGATCTGGAGTTTGTTGTAGCGCTCTATCCTTACTAACAGGCTAGCACAATAATATTAGGTTACACCAATTGACATGCTTAAAAAACATTTTGATTGACTAATTCACTGGCAGTTTCAGTGCATATCAAAGGTTACTAGGCTTTTAGTCATTTTTAAATTGACTCATTTTACAAAAAGGTGTCTGTCTCTCAGATACACCATCAGGGTTATAGGGACAGAGCTTTTTTTGGTCTTTTTCTTTTAACTGTATAGTTCGTCAATTATCTGAAGTGTGTTAAATAGTGCCTGGAACACTGAAGGTGCTCAACAAATGATAAATGAATGTATGGATAAATGAATATACTTACAATATGTCTGATTGGTGAAGCAAACAACAAAATGTGTTTATGATTCTAGATTGTATGCAGGCTGGATTGTACTGCGCACGGGAAAAGGAACAGTCTCTGTACACTCATTTTCTTTTACTAGCAAGCATTAATCACCAATTCAATCTACACATAATAAAGTTTTGTAATAGTTGGCAATACATTAAAATATTTATTATAATACATATCCTGACTCTGTGTGATATTTAAAGATTTCTAAAGAATTGCAAATACGGCTATTAACCCTACGGCTAAACCATAAGTTGCAAGTACAATTTAGTACTCATACAGCATCCTTTGTCTCCAGAGAACATACAAATATTAAGTTAAACCCTGAATGGTTAGTCACCAAAATTGTAGATGGAATCAGAAGTTCTTTTTCTATTTTCCAGGCCCCCAGGGGGGAACAGAGAGAGAAATCACTGACTCACACTCAGTGGGGAATGTATCACTCCCACACAGTTTTTTCTTAAAGCCATGCACACTTAGCTAAGTAATGCTTTATAACCAAACTTTCCAACCTTCTCTCTACCCACACTGAGAAGAGCCCTGTAATTGTACAAAGCTACAGATGTTCAGAGAAAATACTCTTCTGTGGAAAATGTTTCATTTCATTTGATAAATCAGAGTTTCTCCAGGTCCTCCGTGCAGCCCTTTTACATGAAAGTGGTTCTGCATACAGCAAACTCTCCTGATAGATAAGGGTATTGCTTTTGCTCATAATTCTAGGGAAATAAATAATTTAAATAAAATACATAGACTTGTGTGTTGAGTTTGACAGACCCAATAGCCAAACAATTCCTACTTCCATTCGTGGAAAAGAAAGGGCAGAAGGGTCAATAAAGGCGAGAAAAAGGAAGTGATCAGAAAGGCCAGTAGAAATAAAACCACAGTAAGTGTTCATAAAAATTAATAGGGAATAATCCAGAGATTAAGATAAAGACAGAGAAAATTCTCAGAAGAGGAAATACAATAATCCAAGAAATGAAAAAATATTAATAAGGATATCGATATAGAAATGGTAAGAAACTCTCATGCACCACTGAAGGGAAATGTAAATTTTCATGACATTAAGATAATTTATGAAAATATATCAACAGTTCTTAACTCTGTCCTAGATTTTATAACAAGAAAATTATTCTAGGAAAATACTATATATATATGTATACATATATGTGTATATATATATGAATATATATATGAATGAAAGTTTTATGTTCAAAAATAGTCACTCTGCATTACATCTAACAACAATAATATGTTAAAAAGTAATCTATATGATTGGACCCTTATTGAATAAATTATAATTAATCCTCATATGGTAATATTATAAGCCCTTAAATTATGTGGGAAGAATTTTGATGATGCAACAGTATGAGACTATATAATGTGCAATAACAAAGCACAAGGCACAATTTTATGTACATAATGATTCCAATTATGTATGTATGTATGTATACACCACACACACAGTAACAAGACATACATGAAATAAGGTTTTTACTTTTGTCCAGTTTTACATAAGACCTCAACACTGAGAACAAAGGATTCTTAAGCTCCTCTCCTTCTAAAACAAATGACCAGAAAGAAAAATAAAAGTGTGGTAGAAACCTGGTTCTGCACCCACTAGGCCCTGCCCACCTGGAGGGTGTGTAATGGGCGGACCACAGGTGGAGAGGGAGACCCTGGGAAGGCCTGTTATCTGAGCCCTGGGACAGTTTCTCTCCTCTGTCCTGCGAAATGGAATGGAGTTACCTGCCCCACATGAAGACAAATCAGCGGGGTCCAGAGAAGAATCTTAAAAGTGTCACCTGGTGTTTGGGGGACAGATTGATTCCTCATTCATACTAGAAAAAGTATAAGCAGCCTGTTGCTATAGAGCAGGGAGGTGGTGCTTCCCTGGCAATTGCCTGCACTTTCAGAATTTCTTGGAACAGGAAGGCATAAATGTCTGGGATGAGTCTGAGTGGCCCCTGCAGAGAGGAGCTGGACTTGCATCATTGAAAAAAAAGTCCCCCACTTTAAAGGACCAGTCGGATGGGCGAGATGACACCAACAGAAGAATCCCACATGGAGTGGACTGTGGGAGAGCCCAGGATGATGGTAGGTCAGGGGCTGACTGAAGAGGTGCTATGGCAGAAAGAGCTGTCCTGGAGCACCCGTGCCTGAAACCACTCCAATTCATAGGACTGCTCCCTCCTCTGTCCTCTCTTCCAGCCCTGAGAAGTAGAAGGAAGCCTATCGAGTCGGGGCAGGGGGTGGGGGGCAACGTAGGGAGGAGGGAGTAGCAGATCCCAATCTCACTGCCCGCCGCCTGGCCTGATGCCAAACTGCAGAAAAGCAGAAGCTTCGACCCTGAGGTCTACAAACGGAGGGGATTTAACAGAGCATTTTCCATCTACTGGCCATGCCCTCAGAGATACAAAGTGCATGTTGTAAGAAGGAAGTGGTTTCCTCTTAACTCATTTCTGTATCTTTTTCAGCGCCCGCAATGTATAATATTACATGTGGATGATGTTTCAAAAGGAGTATATCAAGTTGAAAGATGAACTGTTGATGTAGAAAAGATTGAAAAGGGTTTTTTTGCTATTGCATTCCTAAAAAATATTGTATAACTTGTTATTAAATAAATATTAACCTCTAAAATGTTACTCTTCACTGGAATACAAGTGGACCATCATTTTCGACAGTATTTGCTTTGGGAACAAGATGAGAGATCACAGGTGTACAGATTGAGTGTGCCTTTTACTTTCTGTTGAAATAACCAAACTTAGATCTAGAACCCCAAAGCTAACTCAGTTTTCCAATTTGATCTGAGAAAGATGGAGCATATTTTATTCACAACCTCAGATTGTCTCAGAACTCAGGAATTAAACACCTATTCATAGCATTTATTAACGTTTAATCCTCCAGATCGCCTCTATATCCACAAATCATTATCTGTTACTTATATGAAATTATCAAAACTACCCTATAGGTTAACATTAATTGGCACATTAAGGTGATCTCATAGGGAGTCTGGAAATATAAACCAGTTTAATGAGTGATAAATTAAGGCACACAAATAAAACCCTTCAGTGTGGACTAATTGAATTGCTTCTCTCCTCTCACTGTGTTGGTGTTTACAAAAGAGAAGCATTAGAAGCCAAAGTTAGGTAAAACATTAAAATCAAATTAGGATAACAAATAAGTTAGTTCATCTAAAACTAAAAGTAAGTATCCCCATACCTAATTTCCAAGGGTTGCCTCTTGTACAAAGTGGGTCCCTTTGTGGTTGCCATCATGAGTCATGAATTCAACAATGTGGTATTGCGTGGGTTAAGGAATGGAGTTTCTCGGGGAAACAGCAAGTTGGAAAGGTTGGATTCACAACAGAAAAAAAGGCATGGGTCCCACACATGTCAAGGAAAACTGCCGGAGCTAGAAACACTGTTTGGATGTGTCCTCCAGTCAAGGGACGGCCCTTCCTCCTGCTCTACTTAGCGGTGTCTGGCAATTGGAACCTGGGTGCTGGCTGTCGACACAAATAGTAAGTGCCAGTTGCCCAGAACCTGGAACGTTTGGGTGGCTCACAGAGAGCCAATTGATAACTTTTGAAAATGTAGTGAGCCCTATGTTACATGTGTAACACATTCCTGGCCTAAGGGAGCTCACATTCTACTAGAAAAATGAGATGAGTTAAAATACATGAAAACAGAATACGATGAGTGCTGTGTCAGGGCTGGGAATTGTTGCTATAAACACAGGTGGAGAAAATCTGAATAACTTTCCTACACGGAGAACTTATTCTAACTCCTGTTATTCATGTTAAATTTACTTGTGTCACTGGTAGTTGCTATCATCTCATTTGCTTTTTTTAAATTTTGATGCTCAAAACAGGAATTTAAGAGACTTTAACATCTGCCATCACTACCTGATAAATGTCCTTTATTTGTACATGTTCTTGTCATCTTATGAACAGGCCTAAGTCTCAGGAGGGAAGAAGTGATTCTACAAATATGTTTTTGATTTTTTTTTTTTGCAACTTTAAGTATCCTCCCAAGTTCATAATTGAAAATTAGGCCACAGACGTTGTTTTTATACTCTTTTTTTATACTTTCATGCCATAGCTATTCAATAAAAATCACTCATGCAAAGCTTCTGTAACAAATTTTAAATATAACCCTTTACATACAAAATTGAACAGGGTTAAAAGGTCCTATACTAAACATTATACAAAGCATTCTGAGCTCTAGATACTGCTTCATCTGCTCTGTTTAATGGCATATCTTAAATATACATGCTCTGAAAATACTTTGTCAACTACCTATATTGTCAATAGACTCAATATTTATAATTTATAATTTCAACGGAATTCTGTTCATAATTTTTAAATAAGTGAAATATATTAGTGGTTATTTCAGTCTGTATAAGCCCAAGTGTTACACACACAGATACTAACACAGTCTAACACAATTGCAAGAAAGAGTTCCTTCCACCATGAAAATGGTATATTTCTTCCAAAGGCACAAATGCACTTACAGATGCAAAAGTAAGGCAATGATAAATGCAATTCTGTTATACAAGAAGGCAATTTTCTTCTAAATTCCTTTATGTGGAAAATTTTCTTGAAATGCTATAAAATCAATATCATTGGAATTCATTTTGATTTGATTATGACTTTGTGTTATTATTCAGAATAATTTTCCCTCCTTCAAAAATACAGCTGTAATTATTCCCCAGTTAATAATTGTACAAGATCAGTTTCGTATCATCCAAAAATCAGACGACTAATTATCTAGCATTCTGTTAAATTAACTTCAACTTGTAAATATGACATAATGCTCATTTTAAGCCTAAAAAAACCAGTGAACAAGTTTCCTCTTATCAATAATAAATGTTAGCTTCTAGTAAACATCTGGTAATTGAGTATGTAAGGTGATACATCATAATAAAAATTTTTTTTCAGACTTTTCACTTCAAATCATGAAAGAAGAGGACTCGGTTATTATGCTGTTTCATGTGTAGTTGAGAAAAAATATGCATATTGTTGCATATGTAGTTGAGATGGATCCAATCCATCTGGTCACAGGCTTGTAAAATAAGAAAAGTTGAAAACACTTGCTTGTGTTCAAATGTCCAGCTACCCCCATTTTCTGTGAATTTTATAGGGTCAGTTCATCTAAGGTTAGGGATAAACTATCCCTGCAGTCGCATCAAACCATTTGGTCCATTAAGACTTGACTTTAGCTGCCAAGTGACATTTTCCCCTGCATAATATTGTTTGGCATCTGCATTGATCAAATTAACTGGTCACTTGCCAAATGTCCACTTCACTTTGGCACGTAGATAAAGACTATGGGAGTGAGAGAATGATTTACTAAATGTCTGAAAGAATTGATATATTCACCCTAATTACATAAATTATACTCAAAAATAACAATCACCCTTTAGAGTTCCTCTCAAATTAATACTTCCAATTATAAAGAAAAAATACTAAAAATGGAAATTGAATAATCTAGACACAAACAGATGATAAAAGCACTTAGTTTAAAAACTATATTTTATTTATGGTGCAAATCTTTGTGGTTTGTGATGCTGACTAGAAAAGACATGAATACATTCTAAACTTTCTATAGAATAGTTATGTACAATTTTGAAAGAAAATAGACACATATAAGATACATTACTGTGATTTTTCACTAGGTTCTTAGGCATTTAAAAAATGTTATTCATTGGTACTATTCTCAAGACACTGTCTATTCCTTATGGAAAGAAATTGTAATCTAGAAGGAAAGATAACATATTCTAATGACTAAAATACAAGGAAAGCAAATTGGCCTTGTAACCAAAAAAAAAAAAAAAGGAACCTATTTGCCAGTCCTATCCATATAAAATTAAAATATAACTACCTAGAAATATAACTAAATATAACCTAAAATATAACTACCATTAATAGTTATACCATTATTAAACCATAATATACGATATGGTATATTATCATTATTAAACCATAATATATCATAATTATTATTATTAAACCATAATATACCATAATTAAACCATTAGTTTAATTACCATTAAACTAATATAACCTAAAATATAACTACCATTAATTTACTAAAAGTAAAAATGTTTAAGTGTACTAGAAAATAATAATTGCATTGAGATGCAGATGGAGAAGAGACTTAGATACATCTGTTGTCTTTTAAGAGGGATACACAGTCCAAGGGACTTAGATACATCTGTTGTCTTTTAAGAGGGATACACAGTCCAAGGGAATGTGTCTGGTTATAGTAGGAAGAAGAAAACATCACGACGAATGCGTTTAGATACGTACACGTGTATTGTGTGTGTAATTCTTCAAGTTACCATATACATACATACACACACACACATATATGTATGTATTAATTCTGATACATCATAAATTAAAATACCTATATATTGGACTTAATGTTTTCTTACACTGTTGGTGATGAATGAGGATAACATTTTTGAGATATTGGACTATAGCAATTAAGCATCATACGTTTCAACCAGAGAAAATTTTGCAAGAAGTTTTCTCTAGAATAGGCTATAATCTTATCAATAGATAATGGTGATATCTCACACCACATTACCTCTAGCTCACTGACTTTGTTTTTCATCCTCAAAAGAATCTCCTTTCTGTTTGAAAAGTTCTGATATCCCCACTATGTTTTCTAAATGATTCTAGATCCTACTTCTTCTAGAGCTCCAGCTTAAATGTCACTTTCTCATCTCCTGGGCAGGAGGAATAGGTTATGATATAATCTCAGAAATCTCTGCATTGGTTCCTTAATACACTAATGAAACAGCAAGTTTCATGAGGCCAAGGTTCTCGTGTGTTCTTTCACTGTCTAGTTCTTTTGCTGCCAAGTTCTTTCACATAACACAGAAATAGTTATTATAGGCACTAAAATATGCTTGTTTTCTTAATGAGTTAATGGCTTAGTCATAATAAATCTTGATTTCAAATCTCTCTGGTCAACAGGTCCTAACTATTGAGTTCAACTATTCCAGTATTTCTGTGT
Source organism: Balaenoptera borealis (assembly GCF_965194805.1). NCBI lineage: Eukaryota > Metazoa > Chordata > Mammalia > Artiodactyla > Balaenopteridae > Balaenoptera > Balaenoptera borealis. The sequence goes on from NC_138875.1 coordinate 8,102,855, forward strand.
CAGCAGTTCTCTGGCTGTATCAAGACCTCCAAACCATTTGTCAATAATCTATACTTTTTCCTTTACTTCCCTGTTGCCTTCATATCTCTTCTTAACCAGCAAAAGTGCAAATCAGTTCAATAAAACTTCTCCCTTGCAAACAAGATTTTTTTCCTGAGTCTTTCTCACCATTTGTTGGGCCAAATGTCAAATCAACTGTAATGAACACTGCCCACAGCACATTACTGGTAAATTCACTTTCCCAACTTCTAAGACATTTTCTCGTGAAATCTCCACTTTCCTTCAGCCTCAATCTCACTAATCACCTAACCGGAAACATCACAGGAGAACAGAAACAGACAAGAAGTATCTCATCTTTCTGTGCCCAAATCCAACGTCCAACCTCTACCTACATCTTCACCTTCTGTCTTCTCTCCTGTGACAAAGGAAGAAACATGTACTTTGCTATTTAAGACCAACCTCTCCACCTACTCCTTAGGGTCTTTCCAAGGACTTCACTTCTCAGCACAACCCTCTTTTCACCTGCAACATCACTTTTTTCATATCTCAGTAGACAAATCCCCTTGACATATGTAATATCTTTAACACCTTTAAATATTCAAGGATACATAAATATATTTGATATATTTAATTATACTAAGATCTTTATATCATTAAATATTTTAAAGTATCAAAATGCCCTTCCAAGCATCATCCTGGTTTTCCCATCCATATTACAACAAAACTCCTAGAAAATATATACTCACTGCTACCATTGTCTTACCTCTAATTCTATTCTCAATCAATATTAATCAGGGTTTACTGTCTCCATCAAAACAAGTCTCATTCAGATCACTCAAATGTTACAGGTAACCAAGACCCTGGGTAGTTATCTATCCGTGTTCTAATCCATGTAGCAGAACTTGATGATGGCCTTGGTCCTTCTTAAAGGATCTTTTCCCTTTGACTTCTGGGGCAACCTTGTTTTCCTCTGTTCTCCATGTCTCTTCCTCATTTTCTCTTTATTCGTTCTCTACCTAAGATAAAAGTTGCAATGCTCACTAAATTTCCCACCTTACCTTGCAGTTAGTCTGGGCACCTGACTGTCCTGGTCTAATGTTCTGTCAGCATGGTTCAGGGGCAGGTGTCTGCTACAGGGAGCGCTGAAGAATATATTGAGATGGCTCCTTCTCAGAATGGGATGGGGACCTCTCTCAGAGGGTCCCTGAGTGAATATGAGAAACAGAGCTGACCTGCACACTGAGCATGGAGTGAACAAGAAATACTCTATTGTTTTGGTTACTCTCTGAGATTCTAAGGTGGTTGTGGTTATTATTATTATTATTTACCAGCACAGAGGCTAGCATTACCATATAAATGGATAAGTTTTGTGGTAATTGCACTTTACTGTTATTATAAACTTCGTTCATTCCTTTCATCTCTTCCCTTCCCCTCCCTCCCTCAATGTCCATGTTGAATTTTACATTATTTTAAAGACTTTAACTGCACCTGTATTTTCATCCAAAGCAATTATAAGTTCCAAAGGCCTGTAACTAATTATAAGAGTCTAAAGAAAATCATGTCACATTAATTTGTTAATTTACATAAAATCAAATCATAACTCTCCTTTTCAAAAAGTAATCAAGGGGGCTTCCCTGGTGGCAGAGTGGTTAAGAATCCACCTGCCAATGCAGGGGACACGGGTTTGAGCCCTGGTCCGGGAAGATCCCACATACCGCAGAACAACTAAGCCCATGTGCCACAACTACTGAGCCTGTGCTCTAGAGCCTGCGAGCCACAACCACTGAGCCCACGTGCCACAACTACTGAAGCCCATGCGTCCTAGAGCCCGTGCTCCGCAACAAGAGAAGCCACGACAATGAGAAGCCGGCGCACTGCAACGAAGAGTAGCCCCCGCTTGCCGCAACTACAGACAGCCCGCACACAGCAACGAAGACCCAATGCAGCCAAAAATAAATAAATTAATTAATTAATTAAAAAAAAATAATCAAGTACATTAAAGGGTTGCTATAAATAGCATCTTATGTACTGTCACACTGGGTGTAAATCTGACTGTTAAAGTGATGATAAAGTACATTTTCTAAGTTATTCAACAAATCTTCAAATAAAAATGAGCTTTTTCAACTGTATATGGAAGCAAATTAAGTATAAATTGATAAATCCAAACTAAAATAGTAGCAAATTGAATTCATCAGTAAATTAAAATGAATAATAAAACATGACAAAGAAGTGCTTACTCTAGAATGGCAGAAATGTTATTACTATAAGGTTATTTAATTTATTCTGCCAAATACAAAATGTGAGGAAAAAATCCTAAATTGTCTTAATATAAGCCCAACAGCATTTGATTAAATTTTTAAAATGTATTCAAAAAAAAAAATTCAGTAAATTAGAAAGAGCAGGATATTCAGACTCAAAGTCTCCATAATCAATCATCAGATCACCATCATCATCATTATCATGTTTGTTAAAACATTACACTTTGCCAATAAGATCAGGGAAAAACCTAGGATGCCCGTTTTCAACCCTAGTTTTTAGTGAAGACATTTAAAATTTGGCCAAGTAAATATTTTAACATACTTAAAAGTTACAAATATTAAAAATATGGGGACAAAAATCACTATTCTTTGCATAAGATTATAAACAAGTGAACCACAAGATTATAAACTGAATAACATGAAAACACATTAGGGTCAATCTTATTATATGTTAGAAAATAAATATATACAAACCATAGCATCTCTTATAGTCCAGAATTGACCTGAGAGGAACTATAATTTCTAAAAGAAGGTCCAATGAATACAAGCCAAAAAAGATATAAAATATCTAAGAATAGACTGAATAGGAAATTCATAGGAAGTTTATGAAGAAAATAAAGAAACTTCTTTAAAGGGGAAAAAGGACCTGAATAGTGTAAACAGTTATCAATGATGTATACAGCCAATCTCTAAATTAATTCACAAATGTAATGTCACCCACATCAAGGGGATCATAATGGAATTTTCTTTAGAAACACAGAACAATAATATGAAAAGTTAGCTGCCAATATGAGTGTGATAAAAGAACCAAGAAGACCTGAAAAAGAAATACACTGCAATCCTCACTCTATGAGTTAAAATACAGTAAAGTCACAATATTAAAACCAGGTGGTATTATGACAGAAATAGACAAACAGATGAGTTTAAAGAAGGGAGAAACCCAGAATTATGTCTAAATAGTCTTAGGATTTATGTTAGTTGTCCGTTGCTAATGAAAGTAAATTGATAATACTTTTTTAGAGACAACTTGGCAATGCTAATAACGAAAATGGGCCCAACTTTTGACTCAGTGCTTGCAAAAGTAATAATCAGGTATGTGCTAAAGATAACCTAAATATCATTTATTGGGCTTTAGTTAAATGCATTACTCTGGATGCATTATAATGCCTCCATTAAAATCATTTTCAGAAGAAAATGTAATGACTTTATAAAACATTCCTTTTAACGTTTGTGATATTTTCTGTATTTTCCAAAATTTCTACATGAATTCACATCATTTTTGTTATCAAAATAAGACAATTTAAGAGTTGTTTTAAAATAATTACTGTTCGGGGCATACTTAACTAAGTTTTTTTTTAACATTGAAAATTTTAAGATTTGTGAAAATGTGTTAGATTTTTAGTGCAACTTTGAGTTTCATTAATCAAATAGTTGGCTGTTTTTGTATGGATTATGTACAAATAAATAGGAATCTAAGTATCAATTACTTGAAACCTAAACCAAACCTAAGAGAAAATATTTTATACTTTATAAAATTTGGTATAATTTTAGCAATAAAGAGAAAATGTCATTTAATTGAGAAGAGGGAATTTTCTGTGGGCAGTTTCTTCTCAGAGCAAACTTCTCTGAAAGATATCTGGATTTCTATTGAATCCTATGGGCAAAAAACTTCAATTATTGTTAAATATCCCAGGGAAGAAAAGCAAAAAATATTGATTATGAGAAAGTCTGAAGAACTGAGGTCCCATGGGGTTGGTCTACACAGATTCATGGAGGGAAATTTTTTTTTTAATGAGCCACTGTAGGAGATGGGATGTGCTTTTCCTCTGCACGTAACAGGGACGGGGTTTGTGAATTACTGAATGAAAGAAATCACTTGTAGAATGGCCCAGGAGAGTGCAAAATTTCTAGGCAATTGCTTATGATGTCATATTATTAGGTAACAATGATGGTACACAGAAAGCCCGTCAACCTCAGAAAAATTCTCAAACCACGTACATCAACTTGGAAACAGACCTGGAGTTCATAGCCTTAATTTATCATGTTTGTATCCTCTCAATGAGACAAAAATATCCAAAATATTCAAATGATACACTTCAAAAGACTCAGAATCAGTTTGACAATATCTATGATAACAACTGTTAGAGGTTAAATTAGAAAAATTAATTCACAGAGAATTCTCAAACATTATCGTAGACTGCACAGTAGGTATCAACTTCCCACCTCCCAGTATTTGGTGAGAGTCCCGCTATACAATGAATTGCTCCATAATCTCCTTACTGTTTTCTTAAGACAAAAATAATAAGTGAAATATTTAATAAGCGAACTTCTGCTTTCCCTTAACCTATGGGATGCTCATGAGAAAACAGTGATTAGAAATTTTAGCCATAAGAAGACAGGGGCAGGCAAAATTCCCAGAATAATTAATCATGAAAAATTAATCTCACAGTATAAAAGTATAGACAGAGTTGGCATTGGTGTCTTGGGTAGATGCCTATACTTCCCATTTGACTTTGGGCATTGCTTCTTGTAATCTTTCCATGTGACATGTTTTAAATTCTCAACTAATTTGTATGCCCCTTTAGGGATTGCGATGTCTTAGGAATCTTTAAATTTCTCACAGCTTTTAGCACAGTGTTTTTCAACATAGTGTGAGGTTGAAGGAGATAATTTTGACAGATTATATATTTGTCTATTTAAAAAAAACCTATCTAAATGTTTTAAATTATTTCTGGTAAATTTTACTTTTAATAATGATTTCTGGAAAAATATCTGACAGTCTGTTTATTTCAAGTCAACAACTGAAACATTTTTCTTAAAAAAAAAGAGGTATTTAGTAGTTTAATTTTATTCTAAATTTTATTAATAAAATGGTTAAATATAAATCAAATTACCAATAAAAATGCTGATAAAATTTGTAAAATTACCAATGATTCATAGTTAATTCCTTTTTATCAGCTTGAGTATTTTTTATGTAATTTATATAGAGTGGCTCAGGCCTTACAAAGATTGGTGCTGCAGAACTTAAAGATGCAATGAATTCAATGTTTGTGGAATTTGCAAAACAGCAAAAAGCAAATCTGTGATTTTTTTGTGTTAGAAAAAAATTAGTCAGCACTTAAAAACCTAGCTCCTGGGGCTTCCCTGGTGGCGCAGTGGTTGAGAGTCTGCCTGCTAATGCAGGGGACACAGGTTCGAGCCCTGGTCTGGGAAGATCCCACGTGCCGTGGAGCAACTGGGCCTGTGAGCCACAACTGCTGAGCCTGCACGTCTGGAGCCTGTGCTCTGCAACAAGAGAGGCCACAATAGTGAGAGGCCCGCGCACTGCGATGAAGAGTGGCCCCCGCTTGCCGCAACTAGAGAGAGCCCTCGCGCAGAGGCGAAGACCCAACACAGCCAGGAATAAATAAATAAATTAATTAATTAATTAAAAAAAAAAAAAACCTAGCTCCTAAACAATAAGCATCTTTGCCATGATTTTGAAGGTTCTTTTTTCTGAAAAAAAAAAAAAAAATGTTCTTTGTGAAAAAATACACTATTTATGCAAAAATAAAAGGAAAATATACACAAATATACATTTGCTGAGGGACAGGGAGACAAATAGATGAATATGTGAAAGAGGAACTGTAAGGAAGTAAGATGGAATGTAAATCTGAGAAGCAACAATGAGTGATAACCAGTTAGCTAAAGCAATGGTCAGATGAAAAAGTGATTCTAATTATGTACAATTTGAAAATACTTTTGCAAGCACACATTTAGGTCCACATACCAGTAACAAAAAGAAGTATGGAAAAATTGGAGCTAATCAAAATGAATGTGATTAAAAGCCCACTGAGAAAAATTTGATAAAAAAATACTTTAATATGATTTATTACTATAACTACAGACAGTGTTCTCTCTGAAAGTAATGTTTTTATATCCCATATACTTATTTCACATTGTTTTTCTTAAATACTGCTACCTTGACTGTAACCAAATATTTGTATTCAGATTTATATACATATTTTGCTGCACACTAAAATCACATTTAGTTTACTTACCCATTGAGTCAAATTATGAAACTCATGTACATAACAAAACATTCTTAATATTGCATCTTTAATCTAGGATGCAAGGATTACCCTAGGTACCTACTACAGAAATTATTACAAATTCCACACATGTTGTACATATTGAAGTGTTTCATGTTAGGCAATTTTATTAAAAAAATAAAGTATATTGCATTCAGAAAATACTAACATCAATATATTATTAATTACTATGTGCTACAGGCTATTCTATGCTAATTACAAATGTGAAATAATCTAATTCTCAAAAAGCTCATGGTAATATTATATCAAAATTTAACAGATGAAGAAACTGAAATATCACTGATGAATATAGATGCAAAAATCCTCAACAAAATACTAGCAAACAGAATCCAACAACATATTAAAAGGATCATACACCATAGTCAAGTGGGATTTATCCCAGGGATGCAAGGATTCTTCAATATACGCAAATCAATCAATGTGATACACCATATTAACAACCTGAAGATTAAAAACCATATGATCATTTCAATAGATGCAGAAAAAGCTTCTGACAAAATTCAACATCTATTTATGATAAAAAAACTCTCCAGAAAGTGGGCACAGAGGGAACCTACTTCAACATAATAAAGTCCATATATGACAAACCAACAGCAAACATCATTCTCAATGGTGAAAAACTGAAAGCATTTCCTCTAAGATCAGGAACAAGACAAGGTTGCCCACTCTCACCACTATTATTCAACACAGTTTTCGAAGTCCTAGCCATGGCAATCAGAGAAGAAAAAGAAATAAAAGGAATCCAAATTGGAAAAGAAGAAGTAAAACTGTCACTGTTTGCAGATGACATGATACTATACATAGAGAATCCTAAAAATGCCACCAGAAAACTACTAGAGCTAATCAATGAATTTGGTAAAGTAGCAGGATACAAAATTAATGCACAGAAATCTCTTGCATTCCTATACATTAATGATGAAAAATCTGAAAGAGAAATAAGGAAACACTCCCATTTACCACTGCAACAAAAAGAATAAAATACCTAGGAATAAACCAACCTAGGGAGATAAAAGGACTGTATGCAGAAAACAATAAGACACTGATGAAAGAAATTAAAGATGATACCAACAGATGGAGAGATATACCATGTTCTTGGATTGGAAGAATCAATACTTTGAAAATGACTATGCTACCTAAAGCAATCTACAGAGTCAATGCAATCCCTATCAAATTACCAATGGCATTTTTTATAGAACTAGAAAAAAAAATCTTAAAATTTGTATGGAGACACAAAAGACCCCGAATAGCCAAAGCAGTCTTGAGGGGAAAAAACAGAGCTGGAGGAATCAGACTCCCTGACTTCAGACTATACTACAAAGCTACAGTAATCAAGACAATATGGTATTGGCACAAAAACAGAAATATGGATCAATGCAACAGGATAGAAAGCCCAGAGATAAACCCACACACCTATGGTCAACTACTCTATGACAAAGGAGGCAAGGATATACAATGGAGAAAAGACAGTCTCTTCAATAAGTGGTGCTGGGAAAATTGGACAGCTACATGTGAAAGAATGAAAATAGAACACTCCTTAACACCATACACAAAAATAAACTCAAAATGGATTAGAGACCAAAATGTAAGACCAGACACTATGAAACTCTTAGAGGAAAACATAGGAAGAACACTCTTTGACATAAATCACAGCAAGATATTTTTTGATCCACCTTCTAGAGTAATGGAAATAAAAACAAAAATAAACAAATGGGACCTAATGAAACTTTAAAGCTTTTGCACAGCAAAGGAAACCATAAACAAGATGAAAAGACAACCCTCAGAATGGGGAAAAATATTTGCAAATGAATCATCGGACAAAGGATTAATCTCCAAAATATATAAACAGCTCATGCAGCTCAACATTAAAAAAACAACCCAATCCAAAAATGGGCAGAAGACCTAAATAGACATTCTCCAAAGAAGACATACAGGTGGCCAAGAAGCACATGAAAAGCTGCTCAACATACTAATTATTAGAGAAATGCAAATCAAAACTACAATGAGGTATCACCTCGCACCAGTTAGAATGGGCGTCATCAAAAAATCTACAAACAACAAATGCTGGAGAGGGTGTGGAGAAAAGGGAACCCTCTTGCACTGTTGTTGGGAATGTAAATTGATACAGCCACTATGGAGAACAGTATGGAGGTTCCTTAAAAACTAAAAATAGAATTACCATATGACCCAGCAATCCCACTACTGGGCATATACCCAGAGAAAACCATAATTCAAAAAGACACATGCACCCGAATGTTCATTGCAGCACTATTTACAATAGCCAGGTCATGGAAGCAACCTAAATGCCCATCAACAGACGAATGGATAAAGAAGATGTGGTACATATATACAATGGAATATTACTCAGCCATAAAAAGGAACGAAATTGGGTCATTTGTACAGATGTGGATGCATCTAGAGACTGTCATACAGAGTGAAGTAAGTCAGAAAGAAAAAAACAAATATCGTATATTAACGCATATATGTGGAACCTAGAAAATGGGTACAGATGAACCAGTTTGCAGAGCAGAAATTGAGACACAGAAGTAGAGAAAAAAACGTATGGAAGATGGCAGAAGAGTAAGATATGGAGATCACCTTCCTCTCCACAAACACATCAGAAATACATCTACATGTGGAACAACTCCTACAGAACATGTACTGAATGCTGGCAGAAGACCTCAGACCTCCCAAAAGGCAAGAAACTCCCCGTGTACCTGGGTAGGGCAAAAGAAAAAAGAAAAAACAGAGACAAAAGAAAGAGACTGGACCTTCACCTCTGGGAGGGAGACATGAAGGAGGAAAGGTTTCCACACACTAGAAGTCCCTTTGCAGGCAGAGACTGCGGGTGGAGGAGGGGGGAAGCTTCGGAGGCCTGGAGGAGAGCGCAGCAACAGGGGTGCGGAAGGCACAGCGGAGAGATTCCCGCACGGAGGATCAGTGCCGACCAGCAGTCACCAGCCCGAGAGGCTTGTCTGCTCACCCGCCTGGACGGGCAGGGGCTGGGAATTGAAGCTCGGGCTTCGGAGGTGGAGGTCGGATCCCAGGGAGAGGACTGGGGTTGGCTGCATGAACACAGCCTGAAGGGGTTAGCGCACCACAGCTAGCCGGGAGGAAGTCCTGGAAAAGGTCTGGAGCTGCCGAAGAGACAAGAGACTTTTTCTTGCCTCTTTGTTTCCTGGTGCGCGAGGAGAGGGGATTCAGAGTGCCGCCTAAATGAGCTCTAGAGACGGGCACGAGCCGCGGCTATTAGCGCGGGCCCCAGAGAAGGGCAGGAGACGCTAAGGCTGCTGCTGCCGCCACCAAGAAGCCTGTGTTTGAGCACAGGTCACTCTCCACACCGCCCCTCCCGGGAGCCTGTGCAGCCCGCCACTGCCAGGGTCCCGTGATCCGGGGACAACTTCCCCGGGAGAACGCACGGCGCACCTCAGGCTGCTGCAACGTCACGCTGGCCTCTGCTGCCTCAGGCTCGCCCCGCCTCCGTACCCCTCCCTCCCCCGGCCTGAGTGAGCCAGAGCCCCCGAAGCAGCTGCTCCTTTAACCCCGTCCTGTCTGAGCGAAGAACAGACGCCCTTGGGCGACCTACACGCAGAGGCAGGGCCAAATCCAAAGCTGAACCCGGGGAGCTGTGCGAACAAAGAAGAGAAAGGGAAATCTCTCCCAGCAGCCTCAGGAGTAGCGGATTAAATCTCCACAGTCAACTTGATGTACCTGCGTCTGTGGAACACCTGAACAGACAAGGAATCATCCCAAAATCGAGGTGGTAGACTTTGGGAGCAACGATATATATATATTTTTTCCTTTTTCTTTTTGTGAGTATGTATGTGTATGCTTCTGTGTGTGATTTTGTCTGTCCATTTTTTTTTTTTTTTAGTATAGTTTTTAGCACTTGTTATCATTGATGGATTTGTTTTTTGGTTTGGTTGCTCTCTTCTTTTGTTCTTTTTGTTTTTTATTTAGTTTTTTACGTTTTTTTAATAATTATTTTTATATTAATAACATTATTTTATTTTATCTTATTTTATTTTATCTTCTTTCTTTCTTTCTTTTTTCTCCCTTTTATTCTGAGCTGTGTGGATGACAGGCTCTTGGTGTTCCAGCCATGCGTCAGGGCTGTGCCTCTGAGGTCGGAGAGCCAAGTTCAAGACATTGGTCCACCAGAGACCTCCCAGCTCCACATAATATCAAACGGTGAAAACCTCCCAGAGATCTATATCTCAACACCAAGACCCAGCTCCACTCAACGACCAGCAAGCTACAGTGCTGGACACCCTATGCCAAACAACTAGCAAGACAGGAACACAACCCCATCCATTAGCAGAGAGGCTGTCTAAAATCGTAATAAGGTCACAGACACCTCAAAACACACCACCATATGCAGACCGGCCCACCAGAAAGACAAGATCCAGCCTCATCCACCAGAACACAGGCACTAGTACCCTCCACCGGGAACCCTACACAACCCACTGAACCAAACATAGCCACTGGGAGCAGACACAAAAAAACAATGGGAACTACGAACCTGCAGCCTGTGAAAAGGAGATCCCAAACACTGTAAGTTAAGCAAAATGAGAAGACATAGAAACACACAGCAGATGAAGGAACAATGTAAAAACCCACCAGACCTAACAAATGAAGAGGAAATAGGCAGTCTACCTGAAAAAGAATTCAGAATAATGACAGTAACGATGATTCAAAATCTTGGAAATAGAATGGAGAAAATACAAGAAACGTTTAACAAGGACCTAGAAGAACTAAAGAGCAAACAAAGAATGATGAACAACACAATAAATGAAACGAAAAATTCTCTAGAAGGACTCAATAGCAGAATAGCTGAGGCAGAAGAAAGGATAAGTGACCTGGAAGATAACATAGTGGAAATAACAACTGAAGAGCAGAAAGAAAAAACAATGAAAAGAGTTGAGGACAGGATCAGAGACCTCTGGGACAACATTAAACGCACCACCATTCAAATTACAGGGGTCCCAGAAGAAGAAGACAAAGAGAAAGGGACTGAGAAAATATTTGAAGAGATTAGAGTTTTAAACTTCCTTAATATGGGAAAGGAAATAGTTAATCAAGTCCAGGAAGCACAGAGAGTCTCATACAAGATAAATCTAAGGAGAAACACACCAAGACACAAATTAATCAAACTATCAAAAATTGAATACAAAGAAAAAATATTAAAAGCAGCAAGGGAAAAACAACAAGTAACGTAAAAGGGAATCCCCATAAGGTTAACAGCTGATCTTTCAGCAGGAACTCTGCAAGCCAGAAGGGAGTGGCAGGACATATTTAAAGGGATGAAAGGGAAAAACCTACAACTAAGATTACTCTACCCAGCAAGGATCTCATTCAGATTTGATGGAGAAATTAAACCTTTTACAGACAAGCAAAAGCTAAGAGAATTCAGCATCACCAAACCAGCTTTGCAACAAATGCTAAAGGAACTTCTCTAGGCAGGAAACACAAGAGAAGGAGAAGACATACAATAACAAACCCAAAACAATTAAGAAAATGGTAATAGGAACATACATATCGATAATTACCTTAAATGTAAATGGATTAAATGCTCCAACCAAAAGACATAGACTGGCTGAATGGATACAAAAACAAGACCCGTATATATGCTGTCTACAAGAGACCCACTTCAGACCTAGAGACACATACAGACTGAAAGTGAGGGGATGGAAAAAGATATTCCATGCAAATGGAAATCAAAAGAAAGCTGGAGTAGCAACTCTCATATCAGACAAAATAGACTTTAAAACAAAGACTCTTACAAGAGACAAAGAAGGACACTACATAATGATCAAGGGATCAATCCAAGAAGAAGATATAACAATTGTAAATATTTAGGCACCCAACATAGGAGCACCTCAATACATAAGGCAAATACTAACAGCCATAAAAGGGGAAATCGACAGTAACACAATCATAGTATGAGACTTAACACCCCACTTTCACCAATGGACAGATCATCCAAAATGAAAATAAGGAAACACAAGCTTTAAATTATACATTAAATAAGATGGACTTAATCAATATTTATAGGACATTCCATCCAAAAACAACAGAATACACATTCTTCTCAAGTGCTCATGGAACATTCTCCAGGACAGATCATATCTTGGGTCACAAATCAAGCCTTGGTAAATTTAAGAAAATTGAAATCATATCAAGTATCTTTTCTGACCACAATGCTATGAGACTAGATATCAATTACAGGAAAAAATCTGTAAAAAAATACAAACACATGGAGGCTAAACAATACACTACTTAATAACCAAGAGATCACTGAACAAATCAAAGAGGAAATCAAAAAATACCTAGAAACAAATGACAATGAAAACACGATGACCCAAAACCTATGGGATACAGCAAAGGCAGTTCTAAGATGGAAGTTTATAGCAATACAATCCTACCACAAGAAACAAGAAACATCTCACATAAACAACATAACCTTACATCTAAAGCAATTAGAGAAAGAAGAACAGAAAAACCTCAAAGTTAGCAGAAGGAAAGAAATCATAAAGATCAGATCAGAAATAAATGAAAAAGAAATGAAGGAAACAATAGCAAAGATCAATAAAATGAAAAGCTGGTTCTTTGAGAACATAAACAAAATTGATAAACCATTAGCCAGACTCATCAAGAAAAAAAGAGAGAAGACTCAAATCAATGGAATTAGAAATGAAAAAGGAGATGTAACAACTGACACTGCAGAAATACAAAGGATCATGAACAATTACTACAAGCAACTATATGCCAATAAAGTGGACAATCTGGAAGAAATGGACAAATTCTTAGAAATGCACAACCTTCCGAGACTGAACAAGGAAGAAATAGAAAATATGAACAGACCAATCACAAGCACTGATATTGAAACTGTGATTAAAAATCTTCCAACAAACAAAAGCCCAGGACAAGATGGCTTCACAGGTGAATTCTATCAAACATTTAGAGAAGAGCTAACACCTATATTTCTCAAACTCTTCCAAAATATAGCAGAGGGAGGAGCACTCCCAAACTCATTGTACGAGGCCACCATTACCCTGATAGCAAAACCAGACAAAGATGCACAAAGAAAGAAAACTACAGGCCAATATCACTGATGAACATAGATGCAAAAATCCTCAACAAAAAATTAGGAAACAGAATCCAACAGCACATTAAAAGGATCATCCACCATGATCAAGTGGGGTTTATCCGAGGAATGCAAGTATTCTTCAATATATGCAAATCAACCAGTGTGATCCACCATATTAACAAACTGAAGAAGAAAAACCATATGATCATCTCAGTAGATACAGAGAAAGCTTTCAACAAAATTCAACACCCATTTATGATAAAAACCATCCAGAAAGTAGGCATAGAGGGAACTTACCTCAACATGATAAAGGCCATATATGACAAACTCACAGCCAACATCATCCTCAATGGTGAAAAACTGAAACCATTTCCACTAAGATCAGGAACAAGACAAGGTTGCCCACTCTCACCACTATTATTCAACAGTTTTGGAAGTCTTAGTCAGAGCAATCGGAGATGAAAAAGAAATAAAAGGAATCTAAACTGGGAAAGAAGAAGTAAAGCTGTCACTGTTTGCAGACGACATGATACTATGCATAGAGAATCCTAAAGATGCTACCAGAAAACTACTAGAGCTAATCAATGAATTTGGTAAAGTAGCAGGATACAAAATTAATGCACAGACATCTCTTGCATTCCTATACAGTAATGATGAAAAATCTGAAAGAGAAATTAAGGAAACACTCCCATTTACCATTGCAACAAAAGGAATAAAATACCTAGGAATAAACCTACCTAAGGAGACAAAAGACCTGTATGCAGAAAATTATAAGACACTAATGAAAGAAATTAAAGTTGATAGAAATAGATGGAGAGGTATACCATGTTCTTGGATTGGAAGAATCAACATTGTGAAAATGACTCTACTACCCAAAGCAATCTACAGATTCAATGCGATCCCTATCAAACTACCACTGGCATTTTTCACAGAACTAGAACAAAAAATTTCACAATTTGTATGGAAACACAAAAGACCCTGAATAACCAAAGCAACCTTGAGAAAGAAAAACGGAGCTGGGGAAATCAGGCTCCCTGACCTCAGACTATACTACAGAGCTACAGTAATCAAGACAGTACGGTACTGGCACAAATACAGAAATATAGATCAATGGATCAGGATAGAAAGCCCAGAGATAAACACACACACGTATGGTCACCTTATCTTTGATAAAGGAGGCAAGAATATACAGTGGAGAAAAGACAGCCTCTTCAATAAGTGATGCTGGGAAAACTGGACAGCTACATGTAAAAGAATGAAATTAGAACACTCCTTAACACCATTCACAAGAATAAATTCAAAATGGATTAAAGACCTAAATGTAAGGCCAGACACTATCAAACTCCTAGAGGAAAACATAGGCAGAACCCTCTACGACATAAATCACAGCAAGATCCTTTTTGACCCACCTCCTAGAGAAATGGAAATAAAAACAAAAATAAACAAATGGGACCTAATGAAACTTAAAAGCTTTTGCACAGCCAAGGAAACCAAGACGAAAAGACAACCCTCAGAATAGGAGAAAATATTTGCCAATGAAGCAACTGACAAAGGATTAATCTCCAAAATTTACAAGCAGCTCATGCAGCTCAATTTTAGAAAAACAAAGAACCCAATCCAAAAATGGGCAGAAGACCTAAACAGACATTTCTCCAAAGAAGATATACAGATTGCCAACAAACACATGAAAAGAATGCTCAACATCATTAATCATTAGAGAAATTTAAATCAAAACTACAGTGAGATATCATCTCACACTGGTCAGAATGGCCATCATCAAAAATTCTACAAACAATAAATTCTGGAGAGGGTGTGGAGAAAAGGGAACCCTCTTGCACTGTGGGTGGGAATGTAAATTGATACAGCCACTATGGAGAACAGTATGGAGGTTCCTTAAAAAACTAAAAATAGAACTACCATATGACCCAGCAATCCCCCTACTGGGCATATACCCTGAGAAAACCATAATTCAAAAAGAGTCATATACCACAATGTTCATTGCAGCTCTATTTACAATAGCCAGGACATGGAAGCAACCTAAGTGTCCATCAACATATGGATGGATAAAGAAGATGTGGCACATATATACAATGGAATATTACTCAGCCATAAAAAGAAATGAAATTGAGTTATTTTAGTGAGGTGGATGGACCTAGAGTCTATCACACAGTGAAGTAAGTCAGAAAGAGAAAAACAAATACAGTATGCTAACACATATATATGGAATCTACAAAAAAAAAAAAAAAAGTCATGAAGAACCTAGGGGCATGATGGGAATAAAGACACAGACCTACTAGAGAATGGACTTGAGGACACGGGGAGGGGGAAGGGGAAGCTGGGACAAAGTGAGAGAGTGGCATGGACATATATACAGTACCAAATGTAAAACTGATAGGTAGTTGGAAGCAGCTGCATAGCACAGGGAGATCAGCTCAGTGCTTTGTGACCACCTAGAGGTGTGGGATAGGGAGGGTGGGAGGGAGGGAGATGCAAGAGTGAAGAGATATGGGGTTATATGTATATGTATAACTGATTCACTTTGTTATAAAGCAGAAACTAACACACCATTGTAGAGCAATTATACTCCAATTAAGATGTAAAAAATAATTAAATGAAAAATAAAATAAAATACATAATACTGAAATGTAAAAAAAAAAAAACAAAGAAAATGCTGATACTCCTTAGATATAGTTAAGAATAAGTTTGAAAGGTTCTTGGCCAGATAAGTGCAAAAACGAAGGGTAAACATTTAAAAACTTTAATAGCAGTTTGTCAGTGATTTTAAGTCTGTTGAATTCAATTTAAAAGTAAAATGGGGACTTGTATTTTTAACATCTTTCTTCCCCATTCTTTTTAGAACTACTTTGCTAAAGCCACCAATAATCTCTTAACTGTGGAATCCAATACACACTCCATAATGCTTTTCTTCAAAGCTATGTTGAAGTTGACATCCCTCTACTCTCTGAGGCAACCACTCACTCCTGGTTCTCCTCCCATTCAAACTCCTGACTCATTTTCCTCTATCTTCCTCTGAAAAGATAATATTTTTCAGGACTCCCTGACTTTGAGCCTCTCCTCTTCTTACTCTCATGTAACTCTTCAATAATTGCCAGTATGACAACTCTCAAATCTTTATTTCCAGCATAGACGGCCTTCTGAACTCCATTTTGTGGGGTGTTTCTCTACCTAGATATCCCCCCAGGCACTGAAAACTCATATGTTTACCTGAAAACCTAGTGAATTTGCACTAGCTAACTTGGTGAATGGGATGACTGAGTACTAGTCTGCAAAACCAAAAAACCTGAAAATTATTTTAGGCTCTTCCTTTTCCCTCTTCCTCCACATCTACACATTGAAGGGCTATCAATTCAACCTTCTACCAGGGAAATTTAAATTTTGATATTCAAAAGGAAAGAATAATAAAAATTTTCATGCATCTTAACAACTTTTTAGGGTAGCGCATAAGCTCCTCAAGTCAAACCACAAAGGTAGTAATACTCCTTACCTAAGGGCAAATCTCACATCTATTGACAAAAAATACTCAAAAAAACAAAAAAAGAACGTATGGACACCAAGGGGGGAAAGCGGCGGGGGGTGGTGGTGGTGGAGTGATGAATTGCGAGATTGGGATTGACATGTATACACTGATGTGTAGAAAATGGATGACTAATAAGAAAATAAATAAATAGATAAATAAACGTTAAAAAATACAATAAACAGTAAAAGTATGAAGATGTAAAATAGGACATCAAAATCACAAAATGTGGGTAAGGGGAGTATAAAAATGTAGATCTTTTAGAATGTGTTTGGACTTGAATGACTATCAGTTTTAAGCAAGTAGATTTAGTTATGGGTCAACATACTTAACCCCATGGTAATCACAAATCAAAAACATACAACAGATTCACACAAACCAAAAAGAAAGGAACTCAAACATACGACAAAAGAAAATCATCAAACCACAAAAGGAAAAACAAACAAAAAGAAATGAACAAAGAAGAACTACAAAAACAACTGGGAAAACAAGGATTAAAATTCCCTGCAAACAAAAGTCCAGAACTGGATGGCTTCACTGGGGAATACTACCAAACATATAAAGAACTTGTACCTATCCTTCTCAAACTATTCCAAAAGACTGAAAAAGAGGGAACACTCCCAAATTCATTCTACGAGGCCACCATCACCCTGATATCAAAACCAGACAAAGATACTACAAAAAAAGAAAATTACAGGCCAGTGTCTTTGATGAATATGGATGCAAAAATACTCAACAAGATATTAGCAAACTGAATCCAACAATACATAAAAGGGATCATATACCATGATCAAGTTGGATTCATTCCAGGGTTGCAAGCATGGCTCAACATATGCAGATCAATCAATGTGATGTACCACATCAACAAAAGAAAAGACAAAAACCATGATCATCTCAATAGATGCAGAAAAAACATTTGACAAATTCAACATCCATTCATAATAAAAACTCTCATCAAAGTGGGTATAGAGAGAATATATCTCAACATAATAAAGGCCATTTACAAAAAAAAAAAAAAAAAGAAAGAAACAGGTAAAAACAAGTTAAACATTCCCAAGGGCACACTGCAAGTATATGGGAAAGATGGGATTAGAAACCAGCAGAAAAAATAAAACAGTAAATAATACAATTTAAATGATAAAGTCTAAATGTGCATATTTTTAAAGAATAACATATAAGAACCTCAGCACATCATTTTCCCAAGTTTGGTGTCAAACATAAGCATCAGTTGTTTTTCTTACAAGGTATGAAAAAACATTTTTAAAAGAAAAATTATGTTAGATAAAAAAATCATGAATATTTATGCTACTTCTAATTTATGGTAGAAGTCCTTGTTCTTTATGTTTTGATTTACTTAATCTAAAAATAAACTCCTAGCTATATTCTTCTCGTAAGAAATGTGATATCCAAAAAACTTGAAAGATAAAGAAGTAAGTGCTCTTTAAAGATTTACTACTAATACTGTATCTCTGTTTGCTGTTGAAATACAGTCAGTCTATGATTACCATAGCAATAAATATGCTAAATATTTCTCATTTGCTAATATATTTTATGAAAGTCTCTCATTCTGACAGCTTAAAAGGAACCTAAATTTCTCATTCTCAAATTCAATAAGGGAAATAGCCAGAGCTGATAGATTTACATGATATAAGATTTGCTAAAAAGTAATGAAATCGTATTTCAAGGCTATATAATTTGCTCTTACCAAAATGAATATGTATATGTAAGTTACAAAATATCTTTACTCTTGTTGAATTAAATAATTTTTATACCCCCATTGATAGTGAGGGTGCTAATATTTTTGATGATTATATACTTCTCACACTGATAGATGAAAAAGATCATTCATCAAAAAAATCTTGTTATACAAATTAATACAAAAGAAAAATTATAGTTTAAAGTACTAAGTTTTTTGTCAATCTATATGTTGGAGAAAAAAAAATAAGACCCTGAAAAATAACATCAAAAAAATGAATTTTGTGGCACATATTTTATCACTGTGTATATTATGGTAATTAACACATACTGTTTAACTGGGTTAACAAATATTTAGGTAGCTACTGTGTACTAGGCCCTGTGTGGTTATGAACAAAATATAGGAATCGACCTTATAGAGCTTATGGTCGCTGATAGGGCATCAGGAAAAACAACACAAAACAAAAAACTCTACTCCTATGGGAGAGGCAGGAATACATGCTATGTTCAGCATTGTATCTGGAGAAAGGGCAAGAACACTTGAAAAGGCCACTTCCCTGATACTGAGTTCACAGTGCCTGCCTGAGACTGAGGTTCAGTCAGAACCTCAGGAGATATTTCACTCTCCCATCCCCTCAATACCACACATAACAAAATAACAGTCAAACATAGCAGGGAGAGCTGAAAGACAGAGATGCTCTCTGGAGAGCAGTGTAGAGGGATAAACCAAAGTAAAGAGTTGATCAGATATTGAGATGAACCCTCTGACATATTAAGCAGCATCCAAAACACCCAAAATCAGATTAGATTAACATAACTCACACTCTATAGAACTAACCAAAGGAAAGTCTTGCTCATCTCCAGACATAAACAAAAACGTATGTATTTACTGTGCTATTCAACTTGTCCAGCATTCAATGAAAGATTATGACTTATATAGAATGGCTTAAATGGCAAGAAAACACAGTCTGGAGAGAAAGCAATCATCAGAATGAGACAGCTACGTATGACAGAGTAGTTGGGACTATCAGACAGGGATCACTGGTAGACTCTGCACAGCTATGGAAAGAATCATGAAATTGGAGACAGGTCATTAGAAACTAATTGAACTGAAACAGTAAGATTAAAGAAAAGTGGAAAAACAGTATCCAAGAGCTGCAGGAAAGTGTCAAACAGTGTAAAACCACACTAAAGTGTCAATGGAAACCACGGGGTATGTAGTAACAATGAAGCCCTCCACCCGGTCAGTGGGATGGTAACAGAAGAGGCCTCGTGGGGAGCCTGAATTTACACCCCTGCCCAGCGATAATGAGGAACCTCTCACCTGTGGGTGATAACAGACGCTGAGCAGGGAAACTGGAAACTTTCACCAAAACTTGGAAGTACCGAGGTGTTATACCCCTCCATCTCCTGAGGTAGTGTCAGAGACAGCCAGATAAAACAAAAGTTTTAAATGAGATCCAGAGTCTTATAACATAATGCCTCAGATGTTCAAATTTCAATAAAAAAAAAAAAAAAATCATCCATCATATCAAGAACCTGGAAAATCTCAACTTGAATGAGAAAAAATCATTAACAGACATTAGTACTGAGATGACAAACATGTTGGAATTATCTGACAAGGATTTTAAAGATACCATCATAAAAATATTTCAACAAGCAATTACAAACACTTGAAACAATGGAAAAAATAGAAGTTCTCAATAAGAAACAGAAAATCTCAATAAAGAAAGAAAATATATGCAAAATAATCTAACAGAATTGTAGAGGTGAAAAGAACAATAAGTAAAAATTGAAAAAAAAAATCAATGCATGGGCTTGATGGCAGAATATAGGGGACAGAGGGGGGAAAAAATCATTGCACTTGAAGATAGAACAATAGAAATGACCCAATGAACAACAGAAAGAAAATAGGTGGAAAGAAATGAACAGAGCCTCTGGGACTTGTGAGATGAGCACGGAAGGTCCAACATGTGTGTCACTGGAGTCCTAGATAAGAGGAGAAAGAGATGAAGGCTGAAAAGGCACTAGAAAGAATAATGGCAACAGTTATGAACTTACAGATTCAAGGAAGTAAGCAAACACCAAACAAGATAAACCCAAAGCAATTCATGCCAAGATACATCATAG
>NC_138875.1:8723850-9087625 GCF_965194805.1 Balaenoptera borealis
AATATTTAATTACTGTATTAAGAAAGAATTAATATGAGAACTGCAGCAAATACATTGTAGAGAAAGTGATTTTTAGGTTTTAAAAGTGCCTATATCATTTTATTAGCCTCCAGACTGTAGAAATGACCACTCCAATTCTGGGTTAAGGTGTGGATTGAATGCATACGTCTAGTTTTATTCTCTCCAGAAATCCCAGTAAAAGTTATTTTTCTTTTTATCATTGTTACTGTTTTAAGAGATGAATTTACCAAGGCAAAGAAAGTTAGAGAGAGAGAAAAAACAAAAACAAAAACAAAACCCAAAAAACCCAAAAAAAACAGCAACAGAGTTTTGGGAATAAGGTAAAAGATGGATAACTGGTAATTCATTTAGCTGAATCTCAAGCATACAGTGAAGAAAGATGGAAAACCAATAACCAATATATTTACACGGCAGAAAACTCAAAAATTACAAGAACTGGTGGTAACGATTAGATTTGTAAAAGGGAGGTAACAAGGCATGGCTCAAATAAAGATAAACCCCTGTTTTTTGAGAGCAGTTAGATCCCTACATGACTTTCCTTATACAAAACTGCCCTGCTATCCTTCTTCTAGAAAATTGGAGATTTATTCTCTGGAGGGGATAAAAGAGAAGGACTCTGGACTGGAAGGTGTCAGTCATAAGTGAACACATGGGAGCCAAACCAAAAATGGTGAGATTAAGGAACCATAATCTTTAAATCCTGAGGCTCCCACCTTACCAGTGGCCAGAAGAGTTTACCATCCAGGTAGAAGACTAGAAGACCTAAAAATACTGACAGTAGAGATTCCCCAAGAGATTACCCAGGTTAGGTTTGAGATGTCTTTTTTTTTTTTTTTTTGAGTTGTCTTTTTGATGTCCAAGTAGAAATTAAATATTGTAGTCTGATGATCAGAGATAGGTCCGGGAAGGATATAGCCATTTAAGAGTCATTTGTGTCCAGAAACCAGAAAAAGAAACTAATGCAGACTGTCCAGAAAATGTGGTTTGTTCGATACCAAGATTAAGAAAAATTCAAAAGAAAAAAGTGATCAACTGGATCACACGTTGCTGATAAATGAGAAATGAGAGATGAGGGTTGACTATTGAATTTCAAGATATGATGATTAGTAGAGATAGTACATAATTTGGAAACAGTGGACAAGAGTTTTAAAAGCTTTTCCATAAAGGAGAAGAGAGCAATATGGTGGTTGCTGTAAAGGGTTATTTTTTTTCTCTAGGGAGACATAGATGGGTGTTGGCTTGAGGGAAAGATATTTTAATGATGGAGAGAGGGATAATAATTGCTAAGAGTTATCCTTGACAATGTGAGAAAAAATCAGGATACATAAGCAGTGAGGTTAGTTTTTACTGGGGTGCTCACAATTTATTATTAACAGTAATAGAGAAAAGCAAATACATGGGTACCAACACTGGGTGTAATATTTGACATTGAAAGCTTATGAAATATTCTTTAATCCTTCTATTTCTTCATGTAAGGGCTATTAATATTTGAGGAAGATTTCAGTAGCTGGGATTATAGTTTTGAAGTTAATGGTAGTAACAAGGTGTAAGGTACAGTTATGGGAGTGACTGATTAAGGACGACTGAGGCCAAATAACTTACATGCCAGGATTTGGGAAGATCACACAAATGTATACTGCAATAATCAAGAATTAAAAAGAGGTTGTGTTATAGAGATATCCAGTGAACAAGGAGATACGATTTTAAAGAAACAGAGGGAGTGAACCTGGGTCAGTGATAGCTACAACAGGAAAGATTGTAGCTGAGAGTCGAAGCTGAGGAATTTTAAGCAGAGAGGGAGATGATTCTCTAGAAGAGGCAATACAGAACAAGGAAGTAGGAAGTCACATGCTCATTGTCAAGCCAAGGTGTATGTGGGGGGGAGGGGCACATAAAAACTGCTGAGAAAGCAGCCTCCTCAGGGGAGATTCAAGTTTTAATTAAAGCCAGAAGGTAGGGAGCATTCTGAAAAACTGCTCACGATAAAAGACTGTGCTTGATTTCTCAAGAGTTGCTCACACTTACACATTATGATTTCCTAACTCATATTCCTATTTGGAGAAAATAAAACATTAATAATTCAAGGAAACTAAAATTTTGGATTTTTAAGATATGCATTATAAATACATAATATGAATATTCAAGAATATGTTGTAAGCAGAGGAGGTTGATGATATATAAATATATATTATATGACTGATTTTACATATATATAATATATATAACACATCACAGATCCCTAAAACTTTTATACACATTTTCATCTAATGTGGCAAAATGTCTGCTGTATTCAATCAGTTCCTTATTGATTAGAAAATTTTATAGTTTTAAGGAAGTTCACAGTCTCCCATTCTTTAATATAATGTTTAAAATCCTACTCTGAGGCATTTCTGACTTGATCATTCTAAGTTCAATAACTCTCTTTTCCACTATTCCTCATTATGTTTAAAATTTGTTGTAAGGTGATTCAAAGTCTAAGAGCCTACAGCTATGTTTAAATGAGAAAAATATTTACATGGAGAAAGAAATTTCTTCCACTCACCATTGCCAAGTCCAAGTAACTGCTGCAGTCATCAAGATGTTGTTTTTAATGATCAATACAATGTGGTATCTAATAGCACATTCATCAGGGCTTATACCTACAATGTAAAACAGAATACCCACATGCTATTGCGTGTGACTTGTCTTTTAAAGTACTAATCAGAAACAGAGCAGTCCTTGGCAATTTAACACTCTTGGGAATGGCTTCGATTTCTGAGAAATAGCTAAGCATTTATCTATGACAGAATACTATTTCCTAGAAACCAGCAAACACTTACAAGAAATAGAAACATAATAAATAAACATAAAATATAATTCTAAATCTACTGGTAAGTTCTGAAACTAATATCTTTTTTTTTTTCCCCCAAATGCCAGCATTTCACTATGAAACAAATTGAAAGTTGATTTTTTGGGGTCTTTATTTTGTATGTACACAGCAGTATTTTTTTTTTTTTTTTTCTTTATGAACAAAGAGAATTGTTCTGGCTCTGCTCCAATCACTTTAAAAATGAAAAAAAAAAGGCATTCTACATTAGAAAAAGAAATTAAATAACAGGAGTTGAAATGATTACGTTTAAAGAATATTCAATTGAATCTAAAATTGTAATTTCTATTTTTAAGTAAATACATTTACAAAAATTAATATGTAAGAGAATATGTGAATATCTACATTAATTAAATTTTGTGCTAAAAGGAGAAAGAAAACTACTATGTATTTTTGAATGCCTTAGAGAAAATAAGTTGGATAATATAGAAAGTAAAAAATAGTATATGAAAGAGTAAGGATGTTTCTTCATCCCTGTCTCATATCTAGTCCTTCTGTGACCTTTTATATTACTGACAGAAGTCTAAGCTTTTTCCTAATGGGTGTGCTTACACAGTTATCATTGGTTTATAAATATCCCAGAGCAGTCTACCAAGGTTACCTAAATTCTCCTTTGCTAGAATAAGGTTGTCTGAGACATTACCTCCAGAGAACACTTAGCACATGTTAAGTGTTTTATTGGAGTTCACCATGAACTTTAGATCATTTGCTAACATATTTCCCTGAGTATTAGTATACATAAGTATTATTCAAACTTTGAATTTTTTTAAATAAGCAAACCTTATTCAACACCCAAAGAAAATTTAACAACCAGAACTTTTAAAAAGTAAAATTTTACGTAACAGATGCAAATAGAGATAGAGCAATTTAATTAATGAAAGAAACCCTGAACCACATCAATTTTCTTTCTCTTATCCAACAGCAGTCCAGGGGCACTTTAACCAAATCCTAGAGAGGGATGGAATATGGTTTGAAAACTACTAGACTAGATTATTAGGATTAGAAGCCTATTACTATTAGGATTAGAAGCCTATTACTTAGAAGAGAACAGACCCCATTCTAAGAGGGATATGTGAATGGATTGTCTAGAGACATTAAAGACAAAAAAGTGTATTGCTTTAGGTTATTGTTTAAAGTTGAACTAAGGGGTTTGATAAATAGGTAGTCCTAATGAACAAAATGCTCCAAGAACATTTTAAGAAATGTGTTTGTAGATCATCTGACCTGGACAGCAGCTGAGTGTTTTTGCAGTTTGTTTTCTAGCCAACCTCTTCTCTTTCTGGCCACTTTACCTCAACCTCACACAGGCAGTGCATTTCTAAATGGAACCCTGATCAAGTCTGAAAGGTAACACCTACCAGTGTTCATCTATAAATAGATAATTGCCAAAGGATAAGCCACGTCATCTTTTTGAGTTTATAGTAGGACTGTATAAGCCTGCCTTTAGCAAAGGAAAACACATTCACAGAAAAATGTTCAATATAGTTGTGTGGTGTGTATAGACTTTATTAAAAAATTTGATATTAACAAATAATACATTTAAAAAATTTCCCTAAATCAGAAGTTTTTTTTGTTTTTGTTTTTGTTTTTGATCTCTAATCACCCACGCTTGCATACTTAGATGGAAAGACATTCATTATCGGTTTGTATTGGGGCTAGGCTCCAACTCATAGACACATTAAAACATCCAGTTCTTAAATGAAGTAAAGAAACTGTTGAATGGGTTTAGGGCTTGGTCTATAGAGACTGTCATCTTCATAGTTGCTCTGTTGGCATCAAGAGGTTACGGTTGAACAATTGTGCTCTATATGTCTATAGGAGACTAGACTGGGAGAACTCAAGTACACATTATGGTGGTCCATCCACTTACTGCAACTATTTCACAAAAGTTCAATATGCATTTTCCTGCAACTGCATTGATATCAATTCCATGGTGCACAGGGCGCATCCTCTTTTCAAACTTTAATTTTCAAACCTACCACCTCAGGTCAGTGATACATAGATTACTGGGACCCAGTCCCAAATACTTAAATTCAGTAGGATGGAGGGAATTCCCTGTGGTTAGGACTCTGCACTTTCATTCCCGAGGGTGTGGGTTCAGTCCCTGGTTAGGGAACTAAGATCCCGCAAGTCGCGTGGCATGGCCAAAGAAAGAAAGAAAGAAAGAAAGAAAGAAAGAAAGAAAGAAAAATTCAGTAGGATTGCGTGGCCAAAGAAAGAAAGAAAGAAAGAAAGAAATTCAGTAGGGTGGGGCAGGGCTTGAGACTTTGCATTCCTAACAATCTCCCAGCTAATGACGATGCTGCAGGTGTATGGACCACATTTTGAATAACTCTGTTCTAGAGGAATCCTTCTGCAACTCTACGCCTAGGATGATGCATAAAAGTAGGATAGGGTTTTCTGCCATGTGTAAGAACATTTTCTTTGGTGTCTTCTCAATCTCCATCACTCCAGTACATTCCTTCAGTGTCTTTGGACACTGGTATGAAAACAGAAAAAGAGTAAAATCATTTCAGAAATGTAAAACATGTTACAAAAAGTAATATGTAAGGTCAATAATTTTGGGGAAAAAAGGAATCAATATACAGAAAAAAAGCATAAAAATAAAGTGTGGAACACACTGGAATAGTATCAAATGCAAGTGATAAAGGAATTAAATGTAGGTTAATTCATTAACCTTGTGTATAACAACTATTGTGTGTAACAATAGTTGTGTATAACATTGTGTACAACAACTATTCCTATGGAGGAGAATACAATGAAAATTCATCCTGAATTAAGGATGATTACTTTGTATATAGAAAAAAATTAATGTCATGAATACAGAGCTATACTGTTCATTGTTCCAATAAAACTGAGTTCCTAATATAAAAAAAATCTAAGCTTCTGGAAAAAAGACTTTATCTTATGGGTATTTAGGCAGAATAAATACAAGTCCCTAAAGCTAGGGGAAAAATGAACCTGGCCCCACAGTTCTCATAACACAAGATGCTGGAAGATAATGGAAAATCTTATCAGAATTTTAAGGGCAAATAGATATTTCTAAAATTTTCTATCTAGATTTTTTGATGATGGCCATTCTGAACGGAGTGAGGTGATACTTCATTGTAGTTTTGATTTGCATTTCTCTAATAATTAGTGATATTGAGCATCTTTTCATGTGCCTCTTGGCCATATGTATGCCTTCTTTGAAGAAATGTCTATTTAGGTCTTCCACCAACTTTTTGATTGGGTTGTTTGGTTTTTTTATGATATTGAGCTGCATGAGCTGTTTGTATATTTTGGAGATTAATCCCTTGTCACTTGCTTCCTTTGCAAATATTTGCCCCATTCTGAGGGTTGTCTTTTCGTCTTGTTCATGGATTCTTTTGCCATGCAAAAGCTTTTCGCTCTACAGGGTGTGGAGAAAAGGGAACCCTCTTGCACTGTTGGTGGGAACGTAAATTGATACAGCCACTATGGAGAACAGTATGGAGGTTCCTTAAAAAACTAAAAGTAGAACTACCATACGACCCAGCAATCCCACTACTGGGCATATACCCTGAGAAAACCATAATTCAAAAAGAGTCATGTACCACAACGTTCATCGCAGCACTATTTACAATAGCCAGGACATGGAAGCAACCTAAGTGTCCATCGACTGATGAATAGATAAAGAAGATGTGGCACATATATACAATGTAACATTCCTCAGTGACAAAAAGAAACAAAATTGAGTTATTTGTAGTGAGGTGGAGGGACCTAGAGTCTGTCATACAGAGTGAAGTAAGTCAGAAAGAGAAAAACAAATACCGTATGCTAACACATATATATGGAATCTAAAAAAAAAAAAAGAAAATGGTCATGAAGAACCTAGGGCAGGATGCAAATAAAGAAGCACACCTGCTAGAGAATGGACTTGAGGACACGGGGAGGGGGAAGCGTAAGCTGGGACAAAGTGAGAGAGTGGCATTGACATATATACACTACTGAATGTAAAATCGATAGCTAGTGGGAAGTAGCTGCATAACACAGGGAGATCAGCTTGGTGCTTTGTGACCACCTAGAGGAGTGGGATAGGGAGGGTGGGAGGGAGAGAGACGCCAAGAGGGAAGAGATATGGGGATATGTATATATGTATAGCTGATTCACTTTGTTATAAAGCAGAAACTAACACACCATTGTAAAGCAATTATACTCCAATTAAGATGTTGAAAAAAAAAAAAGGCATATGCACCCCAATGTTCATTGCAACACTAATTACAATAGCCAGGACATGGAAGCAACCTAAATGTCCACTGACACATGAATGGGTAAAGAAGATGTGGTACATATATACAATGGAATATTACTCAGCCATAAAAAGGAATGAATCTGGGTCATTTGTAGAGATGTGGATGGACCTAGAGACTGTCATACAGAGTGAAGTAAGTCAGAAAGAGGAAAACAAATATTGTATAATATCGCTTATATGTGGAATCTAGAAAAATGGTACAGATGAACCTATTTGCACAGCAGAAATAGAGACACAGACGTAGAGAACGGACATATGGATACCAGTACCAGTGGGGGGGAAGGGGAGGTGGGATGAATTGGGAGATTGGGATTGACATATATACACTACTATGTATAAAATAGATAACTAATGAGAACCTGCTGTATAGCACAGGGAACTCTACTCAGTGCTCTGTGGTGACCAAAAGGGGAAGGAAATCCAAAAAAGAGGGGATATATGTATACATATAGCTGATTCATTTTGCTGTACAGCAGAAACTAACACAACATTGTAAAGGAACTATACTCCGATTTAAAAAAAAAATCACATCAAAAAAAATTTTCTATTTAAACAGGATATCATCCAAGTAAAAAGGAACAGAATATTGTCCATGTCACGTAAGCACTGAAGAATTATAGCATTCATTACTTGAAAATTTCACTTGAATCCATGCTTCAGGAAATAGTTGAGTTGAAATAAAAATTATGAGTGAAGCAGTCATGAAAGAGCTGGCTGCTCTTTCAAAACAATCTTTTCTTTAAATAATTGTGGCAATTATGCTTACAAAACTGAGGCCTGAAATCCATTAAGTTAATGGTAGGGAATATATGTTTTAAAAATTATACTATTACCAGCAGGTAATACCTATGAAAATGCTCTAAAGGTTACAAAGTAGAGTACTTACTGAAACAACCCTATTTATTCCTATAAAAATCCATCAAACAACCAGAAGAAAAACAGTTACATCTTGTCCCTGGAGTCTATGAAGTACTATTTAAGTAAACTATCATTTTAACCTATATCAGTCAATTCAGATTTCTTAATTAAAACCAGAAAAGTTCTAACCAAGACACATGAATATTAGGGTATTTGAGGGATTGGTAAATAACCTCCTATTTCTGTTTCTTTTCTTTCTTCCAATTCTGAATCCAGTTACAGATGGTAAAAAAAAAATGGCCACAGGTATTCCCTTTCTTATACCCATGCCTTCTTGCAATGTGACATTGCAGTTTTCCCCATACATAAGTGAAGTCTATTTTCCCACTCCTTGACTATGGATTGGCCTTGTGACTTCCTTTGACAGAGAGAACTCATCAGAGCGATAGCATGCCAGTTTCAAGCCTAGGTGTCAAAAGGCCTTAGATACTTTACTTATTTTCTTGAAAGTTTGCTGAGCCACTCTGTGAATAAGCCCCAGCCAATCCTACTGGAAACTGAGACATCATACAGAGGAGAGGCAGTCTGTCCCAGAGGAGGCCATCCTAGGCCAACCAGCCCCAGGTGACAGGACCCCAACCCTAGACACATGTGCAAGCCAGGCTGAAGTCAGCCAAACCTAGCACAGACCAGAACCATCTACCTAAGCTCGGTCCAAATTTCCAGCTCACAGAATTGTAAGCTAAATAAATGATTGTTTTGATCCCCTACATATTGAGTTGTTCACACAACTGAAAACTGATTCAACAGTCATCTGGCTCCTTGCCAGGTTTAAAAAACACAGTCATATCTGGACACTTACTGTGGCCATATCCTTGCTACGATTACTCTTTTAAATGGGGTTTTTGCTCATGAGGGTCTCTTTCTCAAACACAACTGAATTATCTTCTCATTATGCTTTCTCAGTCTAGTCTCTTCTTCAAGGTAAACATACTCTGTGATGGTTTTCTATGACCCCAGGTCACAAAAGCCTATTAGATTTTGTGCTGAAATCTGAAGAATAAAAAGGAGCAAATAAGAACAAAGCAAAAAAGGAGGTGTTAGCTTGATAAGAAATCTTCTAGCAGAGAAAAACAATGCATAAATTATCCCAAAGAATAGAAAAGGCACAGGCTCTAGCAGAATGAGCTAGAGGCAAGTTCAGAATGTTTGGCAGGGCTAAATCATGAAGGTCTTCAAGCACCATGGTTAACATTTTGGTATTTATTCTTTAATTGCACTACCTAGCAATGAAAAGAGTTTACATATGGAATTGACATGACCTGATTTATATTTCAAATATAGAACTATGGTGGTTGTATATGAAATGAATTTTAAGTAGAAAAATTTAAAAAAAGCTAAGCGTCTCCTCCAGTAGTCCAGGGAAAAGAATTTGATGACTTGCATAAAAGTTTTGCCATTGGCTGTAAAATAACACTAAGAGACATTTTTTGGAGATAGAATTGTCAAGAATTGGAAGATTGGATTTGTGGAGTAAGAAAAAGGGCGAAAAGAATGAGTTCAAGTTTTGAGCTTCAGCAAGTGGGTAGATGCTACTACTTATTCCTACAAGGAGGTTTGGAAGTGGGAAGAGTGGTCAAATAAAAGACTCAGAATAACAATTGACCATGAAATCGACATATTTGCAATGTGTTCCATGAGGAATTCAATGAATATTGTAGTCATTTGGGGTCAGACATCCATTAAACGTTATTACTGTGG
This sequence comes from Balaenoptera borealis, assembly GCF_965194805.1. Classification (NCBI taxonomy): domain Eukaryota; kingdom Metazoa; phylum Chordata; class Mammalia; order Artiodactyla; family Balaenopteridae; genus Balaenoptera; species Balaenoptera borealis. Next base: position 8,733,630 of record NC_138875.1, read on the forward strand.
GGATAGCTCTATGGATAGTACAAATTGTGTATTAGATAATATGTTCCATGACTGTAAACTCTGTAAGAACAGGTCTCATGTCTCTTTTAGTCACTGTACTTAGCACCAGGTCTTGAAAGGATGGCTATAATGAGTCATATCTCCAACACAAAAAGATAAAGAAATAAAAATCTAAGAAAAGTCAAATAAATACATGTATAAAGATAAATTCATGTATCAATGAGTTAATATAAAAATAAAGTACATGTGATTAATACCATTCTTTCGATTATGATCTATTTCTTGCTATTTCCAGTATTGTCTTCCTTTCCAACATTATTTCATTGTCTTCTTCAACTTGCTGTTTAAACTTCCATAGGTCATTTTTCTACTATTTTGACTCTATTTTGACCTGTTCTCTGTCTTGGTCTCTCACTGCCTCAGTCACCCTAGCCCTCCCTGTTCTCTCTCACACCAGTGAACATTTTACTCAGAGTTAATTTTTCTGTTTTCTTGACTTAGACATTTCCTTACACTTGGGTGCTCAAGCATGGTGAAGCAGTTAAAATGTGTCCAAGAAAAGTCCAGTTATACATGTTACTGTTTCTGCAACAAAGGAATTAATGTGTGTAAAAGTTAATGATAAATCTTCGTGTTGCAGTCCAAGGGATTGTGGAAAGGAGAGACAAAGTCTAACCAACATTCACCTTCTGATGATGAGGACCGGAAGTTTGAGACCTCTACAGAACACTGGGTAACTTTAGTCATCACCATAGGAGTGTGATGTGTCCTTCCTACTGGAGATGATTTGGTGGATGTGTTTGTTTTGGGAGAAAGCTTCTAGATATCTCAGGGTGGGCTTGTCCCTCCCACATAGACACCTGGTGGAATGCTGCTGCCTAGGTGTCAGGCATACCCAATTTTCCGTCGACTTCATATGGGGTCCTTGGCAACTAAAGCATCCTTGGTTATCTCTGGAAAGGCCATTGTAGGCATTTGTCAAAACACACGTTTTCTCTAAAGGCTTCTTACCCCTTCCTCTTTAATCAGAAAGGCTTCAGCTCTGCAGAGCTGTATCTGTTATCATTCTGAGACAAATAATAACTAGTCAGGTTTCATTAGACCTATTTACCTTTTACTCCTTTCTGTCGCTTATATTCTAAGTGTTGAGGTAGAGCTGTCATGATTCCCAAATCTTCCACACACACAAGACTTCTACTTTTATACTCAAAGAGCACAGGGCAATAGGGTTTGGGCAAGCGTCTTTTACCAGTTATTCATAACATGATTCTGTGTTGAATACGTAAAATAAAGGAAACTGTATTTGCCTTAAAACTTTTAATTGGCTGTAACGGTTACATAGTTTGAGTACAATTGTTTTTCCTTCAAGAGCATCATAGATTCATCATCTTTCAAAACCCACATATAGGTTGTTTGTTTGTTTGTTTTGTCAGTTTGCCTGTTTTTGTTTTGTTCTTATATCTCTCTTGGTAGTCTAAATAGTTGAGGTTTCCTTCACCTGCTTTTGCCTCCTACTTGCTTACTGGTCCTGAGATTTTGTGTTAATCTTCTCCTCTTTATTCATAACTAAGCATGTACTAAAAGTACTCATTTCTCAGGACCTAGTTCCTATGCTTCTCTGGTTATTGTCTTCATTTTAGCTCATCTGGTTTTCTCTTAGGAGGGAATGCAGCCCCCATTACTTTATAATTGCATTTCCATGAACAAAGAAGAACTAATATTTGTCAAGTTTTCTGTAATCAGCATGCTTTTCAAGTCAAAGCCTGGATTTTATGTCTAGTCATTTATCTCTTTATGTTTAATAAAATACCATTTATTCAATAAATAAATCAGGACAAATCTTCCCATATTCCCTGTGATATTTAGGCAACTACACCAGCAAACCTTTACATATAAGGTATAAAGTCTGTTGCAAGGCTTAATACGTTGTGTCACATAGGGTACTTCCTAACATAAAAATCCCTTGACCATTCTTAGAGATTCTGACTCTGTAAGGCCTTGAGTAAAGCCATAATGTTGCTTTTTTGATAAATTACCCAGATAATGTATATGTGGATGGTGTAAAACCATACCCTGAAGGCTGTCGTTTTTGCTTTCTTCCCCATGCCCCAAATTCAACTCTATTTCAGTAGTGCAAGGCCATATTCAGGCAATCATGTGTCATGGTAGTACAGAGCTCTTATATTCTCTAATTCTCCCATTTACCTGTGTGCAAGTAAATGGAGGGCTTGGTTCATGCTTGCTATGCTGTACTACCTTGTAACTCAGTGTCTGAACATTTACAGGATGATTTAGGTGATCTGTAAGTTACCTCTTTATTACTGTAGCAGTATATTAGTTTTTAGTGCCTTGAGAGACAAATTCCACACTATAGATTATCTTCCTGGAAGAAGAAGGAAATGAACATCTTACTTCTAAAAATAAGTTAAAATCACAGGAAGTCTAGATGGATGTGCAGAATAATGGCTCCCAAAGATGCCCACGCCCTAATCCCCAGAACTTGTAAATATATTGTGTTACATGGCAAAGGATCTTTGCAATTGTGATTTAAGATTGAGGACCTTGAGATGGGGAGATTTTCCTAGATCATCTGGGTAATCATGAGTCCCTAAAACTGGAAGAGGAAGGTAGAAGAGTGGGTCAGAGAGATGATATAGAAGAAGAGGCAAGAGAGATCTAAGTGTAAGAGGGACTCAACTCACCATCGTTGACCTGGATTTAGAGATGGAGGAAGGTGGCCATGAAACAAGGAATGCAGTGACCTTTAGAAGTTTGGAATAATCTTCAGCTGAAAGCCCATAAGGAGATGGAGACCTCAGTCCTATAACCACAAATAACCGAGCTGTACAATCTAAATGAGCCTAGAAGCGGATTTTCCCCCAGAGCCTCCAGAAAGGGATACAGATCTACCCACACCTTGATCGTAACCTGGTAAGACCTGTATTGGACTTCTTACATGCTGTGAGATAATAGACTTGTGTGGTTATAAGCCACTACATTTGTTGTACTTTTTAATGGCAGCAATAGAAGCCAACTACAGTGGAGAATAAGGAATGTGCAGAAATACTTACAGAACAAACATTATTATTTTATCCTGAGTGAAATCTTTATAACATAATTGATAACTTAAAGTCTAGTAGTCAGATTCCATTTTCTGGAATAATTGTGGAATAAGTTAGGAGAATATCTTCATACTAGCATTTTGAAGCTTTTGTACTATGATATACAAAATGTTTCAGAGTATGTATAAAGTGTTCATAAAGATTAAGCCAATTCTGTGTGCCCGTGTGTGTGTGTGCATGTGCACATTTTGGGGTGTGAAGTTCTGAATTGTACTATGTGGAGATAAAATGTAAAAGCCTCTGAAGCCAATTTGAAATTACATTTAAATTACATTTCAACGCATCATCTTTGTTTTACTTTTCTGGAAGTCAAGGTAGCTAATATACTCTCTAAACAATGCAATTATCCTTCTCTATCGTGTGCTTTGAGAATTAAGCTTATTCTTTGCAAGTGAAATAATTTGGAGAATTGTGTTACATGGAGAGATTGATTTTTTTCCCCATTTGTAGATGTTAAATCACTCTCCCTCAGTCAGTTAAATGGAGTGGAATTATTCATCAAGCTTTCTTTACATTTCTGCACAACTCTGGGACTTACACTTCAGAGTATCTATGTTGCATTGTATATAAATGACACACTGCTATTTGTGCTGTAACTAAACATTATTGTGCTTGCAAATAGTTAGAAAGCAACTGGTAAAGTCAATAGATTTGGAAGGAGAAAATTTGAGAAGGGACAAATACATTTGATTTCTTGGCGTTGCTATTGTTTTGTCTGAAAGGTGATATATATTAATCTAATATTTTGGTAAGAAGCTCATTTTTATATCAGCTATAATTATTTTTATAGGCATACATAATTGTCTTAGGTAAAGTAAATGAGGTAATAGGCTAAAAATATCAGTTATGAATGTTTAAAACTTTAAGTTGCACCACTTTTTTGGCTTCTTCTGTTGAGAGATTCTGACTATTTTCAGCATATTTCAAAATGAAATTCTTTCATTTGTAAACATTTTATTTTAGTTTCATTTGATAGTTACAGAATGAAACAAGGATGCTCACTTTTACCGTTTCTATTTATCATTGTATCAGAGGCCCTGGCCAGTAAAATAAGGCTTTGTGAAAAGAAGTGAAGAGATAATAATAAAAATTGGAAAAGAAACAAAATTCTCATTACACACTCATGTCATGTTTGCCTGTGTGGAAAATTCAAAAGTGAGTCTGGACAAACTTGTAGAAATAATAAATAAATTTATTAGTGTTTCTAAATACCAGACCAACATACAAAATTAAATTATATTTCTATACACCAGCAGAAAACAAACAAAATCAAAATTTAACAATATCCCACTTAGGATTAATCAATATCAAACACTTTGGCATAAATCTAACAAAAGATGTGCAGAACCTCTGTGTTTAAAAATCACAAAACATTAGTAGATGAAATTAAAGAAGACCTAACTGAATGGAAGAAAAAATACATTCACAGACTGGAAAACTATACATTTTAAGGTTGCAAATTCTCCACAAATTAATCAATAGACTCAAAACGATCTCAATCAAAATCCTAAGAGTTCTTTGGGGAAAGGGGCACAAATTCAAAAAATACAAAACAGCTTGCATCTAGGCGCAGCCATGACAATTTTGAAGAAGAAAACTGGAACATTTAAACTATGCACCTAGAGGACTTCCCTGGCCATGCAGTGGTTAAGACTCCACACTTCCAATGCAGGACGTGTGGGTTCGATCCCTGGTTGGGGAACTAAGATCTCACATGCCCTGCAGTGTGGCCAAAAACAAACAAACAAAAAACAAAACAAAACAAAACCCCAAATCTATGTGCCAGGTCCTATCCATATTAATATCTATTGTGCAAATTTGGCACAAAGACAAAGTGATCAATAGAAAGTAAGAGAGAGTCTAAGAACACACATATTGCATTAGATGATTTATGACAAAGGTGACATTGCAGTGCAATAGGGAAAGTGTGATAATTTCAATCATTGATGATGGATTGATTTTCCAAATGTACCTTGACCCCTAATTTATACCATACATAAAAATACATTTCAGATGAGCTGAAGATCCCAGTGTGTTACCAGTACTTGGTTTCATCAGAATTTTATATTTTAGACATTTAAATAGGTGTGTAATGGTATTTCATTTTAGTATTAATTCCCCTAATGATCAATAATATTTAACATCTTTTCATGTGCTTGTTTTCCATTCACATATATTCTTCGGTGAAGTCTCTTATAAAACCTTCACCAATTCTTTTTGTCTTTTTGAGTTGTGCTTTTTTATTACTTTTGTGATTAGAGAATGATTTATATATTCTGGACACAAGTCCTTTGTAAGATGTATACAATTTGCATATATATTCTTCCATCTGTAGTTTGACTTTTCATTCTACTGACAGTGTCTTACATGGAACAAAAATTTTAATTGTGCTAAAGTTAAATGTATAGTTTTATTTCTTTTATAGACTATGTTACAGTGTCATATTTAAGAACTCTTTGCTTAAACCAACATCATGAAGATTCTATTCTTCTAAATATTTCATATTTTTATATTTTATATTTGTCTATTATTCATTTGAGTTAACTTTCATATAATATGTGAAGAATATCTTGAGGTTCATTGTTTTCCATCTGATATCCAGTTTTTCCAGCACCACTTGAAAAACAAAACTATCTTTTGTTTATAATATACGTTTTTAAGTGATGCTCTTCCTTTTTTTACATAGGTCCATGTTTCTGACCTACATGATTTTCCTTCTTGGTGAAAAATGTTTTTAACATTTCTTACAGGACAGGTCTTCTGGTGATTAATTCCCTCACTCTTTGTTTGTCTAGAAGACCTTTAGTTTTCCTTCATTTTTGAAGGTTAATTTCATTTGATAGGGAACTCTAAGTTGGTGTTTTTTCTTTGAACACTTACAAAATTTAACGTCACTATTTTCTTGCTTGAATTGTTTCTGCTGAGAAGTTTGCTGTAATTCTTATCCTTCTATGTGTAAGCTGTCTCCCAATCCCACAGGCTTCTTTCAAGATTTTTTCTTTGCCTTTCCTTTTCACAGTTTTAAGTTTTATTTATTTACTTTTAAAATGTATGCTTCAGTGCAGTTTTTACAGGACTTTTTTTTTCTGCTTTGTATTCTCTGAGCTTCCCAGATCTGTGTTTCTTGTCTGTCATCAATTTTCGAACATTCTTGGCCATTATTACTTCAAATATTTCTTCTGTACCATTTGCTCTTTCTTCTCCTTCTGGGATTTAAATTACGCATACACTATATTTTTCAAAAATTGTCCCATAGTTCTCGGATGTTCTGTTCTTTTTTTAAAGCATTTTCCCCTTGCATATCAGTTTGAGGAGTTTCCATTGATCTATCATGACCTTCACTGATTCTTGCATCGGTTGTGTTGAATGTACTCATGAGCCCATAGCAGGCATCCTTCATTTCTGTTACAGTACTTTTGATTTCTAGTGTTTCCTTTTGATTTGTGTTTGAGTTCCCATTTCTCAGCTCACCTTACCCATTTGTTCTTGCAGTTTGTCTATTTTTTCCGTTAGCGCCCTTACCATATTATTCATGGTTGTTTTAAATTCACTGATAATTCCAACCTCATCATCTCAGAGTCTGGTTTTGTCTCTTCAGACTTGCTTTTCTTGCCTTTGGTATGTCTAGTAAGTTTTTGTGATGGTTGTTGAAAGCCATATATGTTGTACTGGGTAACAGAAGTAGAGGTAAATAAACCTCTAGCATGAAGATTTGTGTTTATCTGGCTAGGAGTTGCGCTTTGTTTGGTGATGGTGCCAGAGTTGCCATATTTCTCTAATGTTCTTGTTTTTGCCTCCCCCATTTGGGCTTTCCTAAGTACCGCTCCTCAGAGAGAGTCTGTGTCTTGCAGCTCTTTCGTCTGTTCCTACTATTGTTATCCTGGAGCCCTGCTGCTGTGGAGGTGAGGTGTCAGGGAGGATACAAGTTAAATTCAATTACATTTCATTCTTTCAGTGGACCTCTGCCGCTGGTCTGTGAACTTCACACGAGTTTTTTCTTCGGTAGCTTCCCTCTACCTCCCTGTAAATGTGGAATGTTAGAAGGAGCTGGTGTAAGAGGATCGCCTCTCCCCCTCAGCTCTGGGACAAGGCTCTAGAACATCTTTCTTCCTTGAAAATAGGCATATTTTATGGAGAGTCTGAGTGTGTTTTCACAAGGATTATTCTTCTCTTCTCCCTACCACAGCCAGGAGGACATCTTTTGGGGATCTTCACTGTGAAAACCTATTGAGGTTCCTGTAAGTTATCCCATGAATATGTGGGGTCCTCCCTAAGACTGTGGGTCTCAACAGTTTCTCACTCTCATCCTAGTTCACACTCAGCCTCCAGCAGTTTGTCAAAATTACCATTTACATGTTATTACCAGTTAAAGAGTCCAGCGGCTTCTGTTCCAGTTAAGCATATCTTGGCTCTTTCTGAATTTGACCATCTTTCCAGATGCCTAATAGAAGGCTGTCCTGAAACTCAGTTGTCTGGTGGATCCAAGAAATGTCACTGACTTTCAGTTAGTCCAGATTTTTCATGTTTTCTAGGTGGGACTTACAACTTTCAAGCTCTTTACATCTCCCAGCTGAGATCTGAAGCCCCTTTAGCCTTTTGCTAAGTTGTAGTTTGTGGTAGGCTAGCCACACAGAGTCTAAGCTAATATACCAGATATTTTAGCCCATTTACAGTCTAATTTGTTCAAATTGTAGCACTAAGAGTGGGCTCTTTTTACTTCAAACAAGTGGACCCCAACCAACTGGAAACTAAATGTTACAGCTTTTTCACTACATACTATATATGACTATATTATGACTAAGAAAGAAAGTTACAGGAATTTTTTAAATTGGGTTGAATATAGAGATCAAGATATTAACAGCATTCAGGCATTTAAAAACTGGGAATTGAAGGATGAAAGTAGCTGGCAATTATTTCAATTTGTCATGAAAATCAATCACACTCTTAAATTCAACCTAGCATTCCAAACTAATGTCAAGCTATTTTACTTTGGCAAAGTTGCCTCACCTTACTTACAGCTGAGATTTATAGGCTTCAAGAAATTTAGTGAATAATCTGGTAAACAAAGAGAGAACATATTTGTTTATAGGTCCAGTATCAACAATGAGCATGTCCTAAACATCATATCTAAAACAAGAAATATAAATTGCTGTACCAAAAAATGTGTTGACTCAACATCATACTGTGAGTATGATACATTTTGTCCACTGCATTAATAAATTGTCTTTATCACATAATATGATTTTATCTGAATTTGAGCCTATTTTTGGACTCCTCATTAATCTGAGTGTCTACATGCACCACAATTATTTTTATAATTTATTATTTTTATGACAGAGCAAATCTTACTTTATTTTTCATTTGTTTTCAGAACATTTTCTAGCCATATTTATACATTTTTAGGGTAAATTTTAGAGCCATCCTTTCAAATTCAAAATAAAAATTTATACAGGGAGTGGATTTAATTATGGATTCATTAAAAGAGGATTGCTATTTTTATAACATTGGAGCTTTCCATGCTAAAGAAACATATCTCTCTCTTGACTCAAGTCTTTTTTTTAGGTTCTTTAGTGTATAGGCCCTGCCTCTGTTTATTATGTTATATGTTAGTTCTTGATCTGTTTTTTGATCAGATAAAATTTCTTCTCATGTCACTGAGTAAATGCTTTCTTTAAAACTCAGAGCAACTGCATTTAATTTATTTTTGTGGCTTTGTCCAAAGACTTCTTGAAAAGTGGTACATTTATAACCATCATTAAAATATAAATTCCTTATGATATTTTTTTCCCATTAGAAGAAGCCTATATTGGTTTTACTTCCCGTTTGTTGTATAATACAGTCTATATAGCAGTTCTGTTTTGTCCTTATTGACACATTTTTGACCCCTTTCTCCTCCTCCTCCTCCTCCTCCTCTTCCTCCTTCTTCTCCTTTCTTGGATATGAAATCTATCAATAGTACGCTGTCAATCTTGTTTCATTTGTTTTTTTCTTTCTCTATGAAGAACTCTTAATCCTCAGTTCTCACATTGTTTCTCCTGTAGACGTAAGACAAAACCTCTCTAAATATTGCCTATGTACTTTTTCTAGAAGATTTATCTGTTTCCTGCTGTGCTGTTTCTGATGGTAATTTTATTTCATAGGCACACAGTCAATTTTCTTGGGAGTCAGAAATGGTTTCAAATATTAGATCAATTCCTAAGGCTCTTAAACTTGGGCAAATCTCCTAATCCTCCAGTTGATGCTTTTTCTACTTTTTCTTTTCCCTGTTTCTATAGTATAGTTAGTAGGGTCATTACTTTAAATGTACATATAATTTTACCTGTTACATTTTTATGGAAAATAAATTAGGCACCAATATTTTGTTCAGGAATATTATGCCTTATTAAAAAACCTTAGCTTTCTGAAAAAATGCTTTCATTCTCTTTTAAAAATTATAATATCCAAAATAAAATCTTTGAATTCTGTTCATACACAATGGTAACTAATAATTCACTGACTTTCTTTGTATAAATGCTAATGTGTGCCTTTCTTTGGGAAAACTGAAGATGACACAGTGATTGTTAAACTTGCAGTATAGGGTAAGGTTGTGACATTAAATCACACAGTTATATGAATTCAGTTATCATTAATATATTACAATCACTGCAATAAATTTCATTATTTTTTTCCAAAGATGATGGGATAGTCAAATAATTCAGTCAAAGAACTGATGATTCATTAATTCTGGAAGTGTATTGTGAAAATTATATATTTTGTCTATTAAATTGAAATATTGTTTTCATCATACATTTTTACATGGACTTGAGTCTACTTCTGAGCCCCTCATTTATCTATCAACTAGCACAACAGTTGTTTTCACAATCTATTAACTTTGTGCCCATTTTATATTCCCCTCCGCTCATCTGATATCACTGCAACAGTGGTGGTTCTGATGCCACTGCCCTGCCACAAGCAAGCTTCTGCAGCCTCATTCTGCATTTTGTTTGTTTGTTTGTTTGTTTGTTTGTTTTTGACCTGAAGGCAAGGAAAGTCATCCAAGCAGCACAAAGAGACTGCCTAAAATCTTGGAATATTAAGGCCCTGAGAGGTAACAGTCAATCAAATGGGATGGGAGTTAGTGAATACATTTCTTCTTAATGTATCAGAGGAAAAAACTGAGGTGCCTCCTTCCTGGATCCTCAGAGAATCCCCCACAGGAATGAAAACCATGTTCCCACAACAGTGCAGGTCACTTACGCGTGCTTCCTCGTCCTTCCCCTCTTCCCGTCTCACTCTCCTCAGTCTCTCCCGTAGCTCCTGAAATTACCTCCCAAATAATGTGCTTAAAACCAAACTTTTGTTTCAGGCTCTGTTTTTGGGTGCAAACAAAAATAAGGTAGATATAATGAAAGTGGCCTAAGAAAGCAGTCCCTCAGGATGGAGTTATTTTTTGTCCATGTAGTATGTTTTATTTTTATTTATTTATTTTTTGATTTACATTTATTAGTTTCAGAAGTACAACGCAGTGATTCAAAATATTTGTAGTTTATATTCCATTTATAGTTATAAAATATTGGCTTTCTTCTCTGTGCTGCACAATATATCCTTGTAGCTTATTTATTTTATACACAGTGGTTTGTACCTCTTAATCCTCTACCCCTATCTTGCCCTTCCCTCTTCCCTCAAACCACTGGTAACCACTAGTTTGTTCTCTATATCTGTGAGTCTGTTTCTTTTCTGTTACATTCACTAGTTTATTTCTTTAGTTTCCACATATAAGTGATATCATACAGTATTTGTCTTTCTCTGTCTGACTTATTCCATTAAACATAATACCCTCCAGGTCCATCCAAGTTGTTGGAAATGGCAAAATTTCATTCTTTTTTTATGGCTGAGCAATATTCCATTATATATATATGTAAATTAAGCAGTTATGAACATTGGGGTGCATGTATCTTTTTGAATTAGCATTTTTATTTTCTTTGGATAAATACCCAGGAGTGAAATTGCTGGATCATATGGTTCTATTTTTAGTTTTTTGCAGAGTCTCCTTACTGTTTTCCACAGTGGCTGCATCAATTTACATTCCCACCAACACTGTGCAAGGGCTCCCTAAAGTCAATGAGAATGAAAGAATTCTAAATCAGCAGAATCCAGGTGGTGGCACTTACCTGTCAGAGGCATGGTTGACATAATTACTGTCATGATCAGCAATATTGGGGTGTCAGGGAGTGTGGCCTGCAGGGATGTATGGTGAGGTCTAATAGACCTTGCTTGGTGCTCCTACAGATCATGTAGATGAGAAGTCCAGTAGGATATTCCTCACCTGTACAACCAGAAAAAAATTAAGTGCAACTAAATAGAAGACTTATGTCATCTACTAAAAGGGAAGATTGTGAAGCCTTGCCCAGTTTTTCGCCTGAGCCAGATCTCAGGTCTGAGACCCGTTGGTTGTGGATTGGCTGGTTCCCTCTGAGAAATGACCCTGAAATATCATTACAAATAAAAACAATAAATACTCTTTCAAATCTTATCCAAATGTATCTGTGCCCATTAGTCATCTGGATCGCACACTGGAGGAGAAGAATGCCAGGCTAGGTGAGAGCAGTTGAAGATAGAAGGGGGCCCCAAATGCCAGCACAGCCAGGGAGTTAGAGTGGAGGAGATGGCGCTCATGTGTGAACAGAGTCCTGGCTGGAGTCTTTCGCTGTGGGTCCTCTGTCATCATTGCCTTGGTCCTCAAGTACATAATTGGGATGAATCTACTTAGCAGCTAGCAGAGCCCTTAAATTAATTTCCTTTCCTGCAGAGTAAGAGCTGCCACCATAGAAAAAGCCAGTTGGAGGTCCCAGAAACTGCCCTCCCAACCCTAACCATGATGATAAAGCATAGCGATTCCTCATAGCACTGGAATTGTAGTGACACTATCAATGACATTGTCCTGCCATATCTATTCTGCAGCCCCTGCAACTACCAAATAGATGTTTGCATAAGAGTGGGGACTGCTGTAATCTTAACCAAGAGGTTGCTCCAACTGCAGCTGTGGTGCCAGACATGTCTTTTCTGAATCAGATCAGCAAGTTAATGTGGCAAATGTGTTCTTTACAAAGCCTTTTAGAAAATGGAGAAAAGAGTTAATAAATAGCTTTTACGTGGGAAAAATACTGAGGCTATTTAAACTCCTTGCTCTTAGTCACAGTATAGTCCACAGGAACCCTGGTTGTCTTGAAATTTTGAAGAGCATCGTGAAATTCAGCTAATTGTCTCTGCTGTAACAGGAAGTGGCAAGTAGTCTGAATGTCCCAGAAGGACGCGTTCTGGTGCTAGCTTCTGAGGGGAACTTAATTAGTTTTGGTTCTGAAAGTCATAGAGAAACTTTAGTTTAACAGTTGTTACCAGAAGAACTGCTGCCTGGTATAACCGGAGCCTGTTAGGGGGGAGCCTACAGGAATGGGAGGCCGATCAGATGCCACCTGGAAGCAGAGAGGAAGGAGCTAGTGGCTTCTTTCCCCTCCAGGCCTATAGTCCCCCTTTGGCTGTCTTACTAGCAGAGCCTAACAGTAAGCAAGCTGGAAAAACAGGAATGGGGATTGCCCAGGTTACGTGTACAAGGGTGGATTTGGAGCTGAGAGGCAATGGCTTAATCACTGGCACAACCATGCTGTGGCAACTTGGTCAAGTCCACTTTATTGGCTTTCTCTGCTTTCCTGACTCCTTGTCCTCACTTTTTCACTCTGGCCTCTTAGGGTCACCTTCCGAATAAACTACCCATATTAATGTCCTTGCTTTAGTCTCTTTTTATATGGCAGAAATGGCTACAGATTTAGTGTGCCCCTTCAAAATCCACATGCTGAAACTCCCAATGTTATGGGTCTTTGGGAGGTGATTAGGTCATGAATGTGGAGCCCCCTTGTATGGGATTAGTGTTCTGATAAGAAGGCACCTGAGAACTTGCTTACTGTCCCTCTGCTCTCCGTCATGTGAGGAATACAAAAAGACAGTCATCTGCAAACAAGGAAGCATGCTCTTACCTGACACCCCCTCCACTGGCACCTTAATCTTGGATTTTCTAGCCTACAGAACTGAGAGAAATAAATGTTTGTTGCTTAAGCCACCCAGTCTATAGTATATTTGTTATAGCAGCCTGAACTGAGACAGAACCCAAACTAATAAAATAAAACATAATAGTGATTCATATTTAAAACACACAAAATTGCATCCTTCACATAAATAAAAATCACAACAAAAAATTCAGTTTTTAGAAAATAATATTTTCCTTACATAATTTCCAACCAATTATGCCTCAAGTCAATAGTCATCATTCAGTTCAATCAAGCTCTAGTTTACCTGAAGAGATTTACTGGAATGCAGTCTTACATGATATTCAAACTCATCCCATTTTAATTATGATTGAATTGATCAGTGCTTTTTGTCAATTACAAGATGCACTGAAATGAGGGTAAATATTAACCTTAGCATTATTGAGTCAATACCTAACTCTGAGCTCAGCAAACCTTTATAGCAAAGCAGGAAGCTACTTCTGAACTTTACCTTTTCATATTATTCATATTATAAAGAACCCATAGAAAAATTTCATTTGGTGTAATATTTCTGAAGATTAAAAGTCTAGTTAAAAAGCAAAGAGTATTTGCAAGTGATATACTTAATTCTACATTGTAATTGCTTTTACTATCCACCATAAATTCCCACTTTCTTCTCTCTGAAGCTACAGTTCAATAGCTCAGAACCCTTAATGGGAAATAATCCTCTTTGAATTGACTTTAGCTTTTGAGTATCTTGGACTGACTTTTTTTTTTTTTCATGGAGTTAAACTTCTATATTCTACACATAAAATTAAGTTTGCCTCTCTGAGTTTTAACAATTCAGTTTAGTGAATTGAAATCTTCAAAGTTTATCATAGATTTACCAATTTGGTCTTTTCAAATGTCTATTTTGCACTTATAATTGAAAGTGGAGTGGATAAATTATTCAAACATTCAAAAAATACTTACTGATTGGCTGTCTCTAAGGGCTCGTATTCTAGGTCTACCTTAACATTTTCTGCTGGCCAATAACAGTGATCTGATTTTTCTAAATAATTTTGTAAACAAGGAAAGATCTTAAATTTTCTATTTGAATGTTCCAATAATTTTTATATAAAATATAACTTTCCAATATTATTATATTAAAACAGTATGTAAGTTCTATCAGGGAAAGTATTTTTGTCTGTCATTCACTGCTGCATTGCTAACATCTAAAATGAGATACAACAGTTGCTGAGAACTTAATAAACATAGATTTAAAAAATGAATCACTGTCACCTGTATAAATGAAAAAAAATTAATAAAAAGCTCTGCAGTAAGCAATTGAGTTAAATACATTCCCAAATTGGTGGTACATTTTTATCAACCTCCAGAAAGTCTCTTTCTATTTTTATTTAGTAATTTATTTGCTTTTTATCCCATGCCCATCTCCTGTTTTCCTCTTGCCTCTACACATTTATAATCAATCTAATCAATACATATAGTTTAATATGTATCTTTTCTTTGTGTTATTCTTTCAGAAATATTATTTTTTAGTTAAATCATTCACACATGTACACATACATGTATGTATGTATATACACATTCATCATCTGTTCCTTTTTTTTTTACTGAGTACTATACTATATCAGATCCAATCTTGTTGCTATGTGTATATTCAATATTCATTATTATTTCTTGCTAAATAATTTTCCATATAAAACTTATCCAGTCTTCCAGATAGATGAATAGTTAGCCTCTCACTAATCACAACAAAAGGTTGTGCTGCAATAAATAATGTTATTCATATCTCTTTATGGACCTGTGAGAATTTTCTTTGAGATATATATGAGTGTAATTGCTGGATCATGGCTATGTGCATCCTTAATTTGAGTAAATCATAGGAGAGTATAAATTCCTACCAGTAGTTTTTCATCATCAAAGTTGTATATCTGTAAACAAATGTTAGTAAATTTTCAAGAATCTTTTCACTACTGTATTCACAATGTGTCTCATCCAAGTAAAAAATTTTTAGCATTATTGTCTCTCATATTTATCTGATTCCATTTCTTTAATCTATTTAATCCTTCCTATAATGCATTATGTCACTTCAGAAAACATAAGGAGAATTTGTTTTAAAATGTACTCCTATTAGCCTCATAAATTTCACTAATCTGAAACTAAAGTCAGTATAAAAACATCTCATATTCTTTCTTATTCTAAAGCCAGAATAATTTCCTGAGCCACAGATTTTACTACTAATCCCCAAATATTTGTATTTCTATTTTCTTTTATGAGCAAAACAAAACATTTATTTACAATGACTTTTAATAAGCAAAACTAGGTGAAAATATTTAATTTTTATAATACAATACCTTTATTACTGATGAATTCTAGTAATTTTCTGGAGATTACCTTAATGTATAAATATTGCAAAACTTATATCTTCATTAATGAATGAATTAGTAATTCATTAATTCATCAAATTATTGTATTTCTACTTATAATTTTCTATTTACTTTCAGTTCTGAAAAACAAATTAACATTTCTCAGGTTAATCAGCAATAGTAATAGCATACACTATAAAATGCAGTATGACCATTTATTAAATTATGTTTCAGAATAAATTTCATATTCCTCTTATCCCAAGATAGCCCCTCAGGAAATGGAAAGAATCCACGTGATCGCAAGGCAGCAGTTCAAATACCTAAAAAGGAGGTGTTATAATAAATATGTGCCAAGTTCTCATTTATCTCTTACATTTCTTATGTTCCATAATCCTATTGGATTATTTGTAAATCATTGAACTGACAACAGATTGATACATATTTTAATTGTTATATGACAAAAATAAGTTTATTTTAATACTAGTAATTAATTTTAATTAATTATAGTCATAAAACTAGGTTGAACTGAGATTAAACCCCAGGTCACCTGAATTAAAAACCCACCTGTAACTCATTTAATAAGTTTGTGAGTGTCCAATAAGCCTTAGGTTCTATGTCAGGGGCTGGGGATTAAGTAAAATCTAGGTAATTCTCCTGCTTTTCGTAAAGCAGACACATCCCCACACATATGTACATCTGTATAGTAAAGTGTGTAAATACAGGGAAAACAGTACTATCTTTATTCCCATCTTCATTCTGAAGAACAGGACTTTCTGAGTGATGGTTATAGGAATTCTTTGAAAAATAATTTCCATAATCAAAAGGTCCTGGAGGCACTAGATGATGCAGATTAATCAAGAAGAGACAGTTTTAGGAGCTTGAGAACTTGGAAGACCATAAGATTGCTTACTTTGAAAGGTTTTCCTCTCTACTGCAGGAAGTGATTATTATCTGGCATCCTTCATTCAATACATAAATTTGTCTATAAAATAATGAAAAATTATCCTATGTTGATAATGATAATTTTCAATTAAGAACAAACTCACTTTATTCTTGCTTAAACATATTTAACAGATTAATAAGCACCCAGTATATCTTGTAGACATTTAAAGTATTTATTAGTATTATTTTCAAAGGCTTTTATTAAATTATAAAGACAATAGCTTTTTTTTCAGGACTCATCTATATCTGAAGGTCCTGGAAAATTTCAAGAATTTCTATGGATAGTACATAATACTCCTAATGGATACAAAGGATTTAGAAAAGATATACAGGTTTCTTTCATATGTGACTTTTTAGAGTTTTAATTCTGCTAGTACTTTGTGAATAATCAAGCAAGTCCTCAAATTTATTTTAACACAGTAATCTTTTGGAGAAAGGAGTAACTATATTGCAGAACACTGTTTGTAATCTGAATCAAACTCATGTGGTCTGTGCTCAAATAAAACCACTTTTTGGGGCTTCCCTGGTGGCGCAGTGGTTAAGAATCTGCCTGCCAATGCAGGGCACAGGGGTTCGGGCCCTGTCAAAGTTGTATTGTTGCCCTGTCAAAGAAGATCCCACATGCCACGGAGCAACTAAGCCTGCGCCACAACTACTGAAGCCCGCACTCTTAGAGCCCGTGTTCCACAACATGAGTAGCCACAACAATGAGAAGCCCGTGCACTGCAACAAAGAGTAGCCCCCGCTCGCTGCAACTAGAAGAAGCCCGTGTGCAGCAACAAAGACCCAACCTAGCCAAAAATAAATAAAACTTAAAAAAAAGAAAAAAATAAATTAAAGAAAACAAAGAAACAAACAAAACACTTTTAGGAAGCCTCCACTATGGATAATTATTTTCTGGAGCCAGTTGGGTAGGCTACTGGAAACTTTTGCTCATGGCCCAGCTTAATTTTGGGGAGAAATAAAGACAATTCCAAATCCTCATTCCTCAAACAGTTCTACAGTTTTGGTGATAACAATATTTTATTCTCTCAGAGTCTTCTCCAGGTCAAATGTTTCCTATTTACAAAAATATAAATATACAAATTGGCTTCCAATTTTTCATAGATATAGTATATTAAGATAAATTATGATATACTATATATTGTAATATAAAATACATTGCATATATTTTGAAGCCAATTTGATGATATTATATGTAGTCTGGTTCAAAAATGTTAGATATGTCCTCATTCATAAAAAATACATTATAAAATACTTTAATTCTTATCATATATTTTATGTGTTCTGCCTAAAATTTCTCTATTTACCTTTTTAATTTCGTGCCCAAGTACTGTGTGGCCAAATTATCTTCTACAAAGGTTATAATTATTAAACAGTGTATGTATCTTACTGACATTTTCCCTAGGTTATTGTGAAACTAGAGCTTAAAGAGAAGATCACATTACTCTATGATAATTTAATTAATTTTACTTTTTTCATTTCACTTAGGTAGGTTAATTTGCTGCTGATTTTAAAGTATAGATATATGGTAATCCTAATTAAATATAGCCTTGTATTGTTTGACTTGAAAAAATAATTTGTCTATGGAAAATAAGTGCTTGGTAATAAATAATTTCTTGAAAACTAGGACACTGAAAGTTTCATTAAGAAGATCTAAGGAAGACAGATTGAAACAAAAGAGTTTGAGCAAAAGATTGGTTTAATTTTGGATACATTGGCTTTGATGGGTTGGTACGTTTTAATATGTTGATCTATTCAAGAAATACTTACCAGATGCATATTTTGTGAGAAGTTGATATGTCAGAATAACTAAAAGTAAAATAATTATTTTAAAAAGTAAAATAATTTATTAAAATCCTTATTATTGTAAATTTGGAGAGTTGGTGCAAAATTAGAAGAGGCAGATTAGTCACACTTCTTTGGATTATTAATAAAAGGGAAATGTGATAATAATTCTGGAGTTGGTAGAAATAACTATTCAACCCTCATTATTTACAGATAACAAAAATGGATTAAGGTTTTGTTGTTCTGTTTTTAGTTTTCCATACAAACAATCTTACTTCTCTCATTAGATTTAAGTAGGGAATAAAAAAACAAAAAACTTTAAATGGAGAAAATCTAATCATGCATTTTTATTTTACCTGCAATATTAGCTTTCTATTACTGCTGCAACAAATTACCAAAAACACAGTGGCTTTAAACAGCATTATTTTCTTATAGTTTTGAAAGTCAGAAATCCTAAAGTCAAGCTTTCTGCAGGACTGTGTTCCTTCTTCAGGCTATTGGGAAGAGTCCATTTCCTTGTCTTTTCTAGCTTCAAGAGATGGCCCACATTTCGTTAGCTTGTAGCCCAAAATGTCATATTCACAGCCAGAGGGATAGCATCTTCCATCCCTCTCTCTGACTCTGAACCTCCTGCCTCCCTTTATAATGACTCCTGTGCTTAGATTGGACTCATCAGGATAATCCACGATATTCTCCACATCTCAAGATACTTAACTTTTATCTATACAGTCCCTTTTGCCATAGAAGGTAACCTGTTTGGCAAAGATTCCAGGAATTTGGATGTGGACATCTTTAATTGGTTGTTACTCCTTCCGTCACACCTGTGATAGTTAGTTAGGGTGCTATATAATTAACAACTGTGTATTCAAAGCATATTGATTGCTCAATTTTTAATCAAAGATTGGTTTGATCTAATAAGATCAGAGAAAGAGCAGTTTTTTGAATATCTGGTAATAAATATTTATGAGTCTATTATGTATAGCAATTCATTTCTTATTTATTGGCTCTTGTTGAGAAATTCCTCTAAATTATTTTTGTGTTGATTCATCTGAGCTAATTCACGAATTGAACAATTGTTGTATGTGGTAAAGAGTCCTTATCATTACTGCAAAGTAGGAAAATACAACCAAGGGCTAATCTTCAGGTGTCCCTGAGGCTAAAGGGAAGGGCTCAAGATCAGTTTCCTCCATTCTTTATTTTTAAATAGTTACTGAAGTATAATCATGTTTGATCCTAGACAACAGAAAGTTGCCTACAGTGGGTTATTCCATTTAAACTAAATATTAAATGTCAAAATTTCCATGAGAAGATAACTGATACTTCTCACTTTTGCTTGATACTTTTGTTACAGCCAGAAAGATGGTCTTCCTTTCTTCCTCGGTTGACAAACCAGAGTCTCTATAAAAGTCCCCACATGATGTAGCCAATGTTTAGTCTCATTTCTCTCCACTCTACCCCATCTTGCTATTTTCCAGCCAGGCTGGCCTCCTTGCTATCCCATGGTGCCTTTAGCCAAGCTCCAGCTTCCCTGTCTGTGCTTGAGCTATGCCCTCTCCCTGGAAAGCTCATCTAACGGATACTTGAATGACTCCTAGGTGCCTCCTGTCACTTTTCAAGTCCTACACTATGGGTTATGCGTTCCCTGGCTGCCCTGGATAAAATAACAGTGCCCAACCTCACATTACCTCTGTCCTTGGCCATAACTTCATTGCTTTTTATTTAATATCTATATCCATGCATCTACTATCATAGTTTATTTATTTACTGTCTCTCTGACTTTGTTTTATTCACTGTTGTAACTCCAGTGCCTAGGTAAATGTTCCATTAATGTCGGTTGAATTCAGTTACGTATTTGTCTAGCCCTTATATTAATAGTAATATTGCTTAAAATACTTTAGAATATTAACTCATCCATTCTCAAAACAATCTTCTGAGGTAGACACTCTTAGTTTCTCCATTTCATCAATGAGAAAATGAGTGAAGTGTCATTGAGGTACAATAGCATAAAATGTGAGTATAAAAATGATTTTCTGTAAGGGCTCTTTGGTTTAAAAGTGTATCTTGATTTGCTTCTGTTGCTATTTGTATAGTGTTTATTATTACATAAAGAGCTTTTCGAAGAGCTTATTTTTTATATGTTTCTCAAAATCTCTTCCTGTGCTTTTATAAAGCTTTTGGGATGGTGTCATCTTTAAAACCATCAGGTGATAAACCTTGGGATGCTGAGCATTTGGCCCATTAATTATAACTTAAGTTTTAAATAGATTACTTTGAAAAGTTAAATTTGTCTTCTGTAATGCAATACTTCTTTTTAATTAGAGGTCCTCGATCAAGTGTCTTTGATCTTGAAAACAGCCTTTTGTAAGGGGCAGAGCCTCATTAGTGTTGGCTAATAGAGGGATTTCTCTTAATTTTTACTCAGTTGCTGTTTCCATTTTAATTTCATCCCCAGCTGGTTTTTTTCTGTCACAATTCAATTTTATAAATTGCTTAAAAATAAATAGCAACTATTTTAAACAGAATTTTACCAGAAATTAGTGTAATGAAATTTTCCAATTATCATGACTGTGATATTTGATAGTTAAAAATAGCTTCTATCGGGCTTCCCTGGTGGCGCAGTGGTTGAGAATCTGCCTGCTAATGCAGGGGACACAGGT
This sequence comes from Balaenoptera borealis, assembly GCF_965194805.1. Classification (NCBI taxonomy): domain Eukaryota; kingdom Metazoa; phylum Chordata; class Mammalia; order Artiodactyla; family Balaenopteridae; genus Balaenoptera; species Balaenoptera borealis. Next base: position 8,754,527 of record NC_138875.1, read on the forward strand.
TCGAGCCCTGGTCTGGGAGGATCCCACATGCCGCAGAGCAACTAGGCCCGTGAGCCACAACTACTGAGCCTGCGCGTCTGGAGCCTGTGCTCCGCACCAAGAGAGGCCGCGATAGTGAGAGGCCCTCGCACCGCGATGAAGAGTGGCCCCCGCTTGCCGCAACTAGAGAAAGCCCTCGCACAGAAACGAAGACCCAACACAGCCAAAAATAAATAAATAAATAAATAAATAAAATTAAAATTAAAAAAAAATCTCATCCTCTTAGTGTCCAAAGTAATTAAATATTAAAAAAAAAAAAGAATAAAGCTGATACAAACATCCATATGCAGGTTTAAAAAAAAAAAATAGCTTCTATCTTTCTTTTTTCACAGGGTAGTATTAAAAAACAAAGCAAAATAAAACCAACCAAAAACCAAAAAATCCAAGTGGCTGCATTTAATGGTGTCCTTAATGATGTTTTAATAGTTACTTTCTCTTGTATACTCTGCATCAAGGATCGGAAATGTGAATGTCCAGAGATTTCAAAAAGGTATCTTAAATACATGAGTCAGTTTATAAATGCAGTAGAAATTGGTAATATTTGTGGCAAAATGTAGAATGATAGCCAGATCTCAACAATGCCGAATTACTGGAATATTGAGATAAGATCAGGATTATCAGATCTTCTCTGTCTTTTCAAATTAAACTCAAAATCTGGATTTTGATGAGAAATAGTTTGTAAATCTAACAGATATCTATATCAAATGCTAATTCACTTAATTAAAAAATAAAAATCATTCTGTAGAGTGAAAAAGTCTTGTTAATTTTATGTTAAACGTGGAATTATTTGTAAAAGTATAATTTGTCTCACATTTAATAAATACATATTTTATTTAGATTTATAATGTTTACAACTCTTGGTTTGAGACAAATCAAGTGTGACAAAGAAAAATAAATTAAGATATTTTAGAATACTCTTTTAACTGAATTGCAGGAAAGAACTGTATGAATTCTATCACTTTTTGCAATAAATTTTTCAAGACTGAGTTTTTTCCTCAATTTTCACAAAAACTTCTAAATAAAAATAAAAAGCAGTAAAATACCTAACACTGCTTTTAAAGTGGATGATTAACTCTCACTTACATAAAGTCAACATTAGATGAATTGATTTGTATTTATATAGTTCAAAATATATCCTTAACGTGTGATTTTACACCAGTGCATTCCATTCCGTAACAGATTCTTACCTAATTTTTCTTCTGTGACCCACTTCAAAAGTTTGAGGAACAAGATATTTACATAACTTAATTAAAATATTTATTAATTACTAAGGGAAAATAGTTACTTTACAGTGGAGACAGCAGGCAGACACCACTGTAAGCAAATGATCAAGATGAGCATCATCAGTAATAATGGCAGATTGGCATCATGTACCACCAGATAGGGTGTGCTGAGCAGGGCATACTAACTCTGTGGTAGTCTTCTCCCAAATTCCTACCTCAATCGAATAACGAGAACATATCAGACAAACTCAAGCTGAGAGAGATAAACAAAACATCTGCCCAGCATTCTTCAGAGATGCCAAGGTCATGAAAGACATGGGAAGAATGAAGGTTGGAGGGGACTGGAGGAGACTGAAGAGAAGTGATAACTAAATGCAATGTGGGATCTTGGCTTGGATCCTAGAACAGAAAAGGCAAAAAAGTAGAAAAACTGCAGAAATCCTACTGAAGTCTGTCATTTAGTTAACAGTACTGTACCAATGTTTATTCTTTAGTTTTGATCATCGTACCATGGTTTTACAAGTGGCAAACCTTAGGGGAAGGAGCGTGGGTGGTATATAGAAAACCTCTGTAGTATTTTTGCAGTTCTGGTGTAAGTCTAAAATTTCAAAATAAAAAGTTAAATTAACTTATACAGCTCTATAAGTAGATATTAATAAATTTCTTTTCTAAAAACAAAGCTGAAATCTCTATCGAACTTAAAATTGGTTTTGAAAGATTTCTCCTACTGTTCACTTGGAGCACGATCATTACCTAAATTAAATCTAAAAAAAGCCTAGGTCAACCGGCTTTGCTTTTGATGGGAGGAAACACACTAAATGCAGGATAAACCACGAAGGTGTAAATGTTTCATGTCCGTTGCTCTTTCTTTTCCTATTCTGTGCTTTCCAAATCAGTCTATGATGCCAATTGCCTGCCTCAGTCTGAGATGATTTTTTTTTTTTTTTTAACTTTTGCTCTAGAAAACCATTTCCCTTTTGTATGCAAAAAGAAAAGAATCTTTGAATCAGTTCACTGGAGTTTAAGAGTAGCTTTTCTCATTGGTACACATAATTTAATGTTAACTTCCTGTTGGACAACGGTACTTCATCTGCTTTATCAGCTCTTATATAAGTCATTGTAACAGATGGAAAATGTGGCCAAATTCAATTCATATTTCCTTGGTTAAAAATGTCTGTTAACAGCTCATTACGTTTCTTTCCAATTCCACACATCATAGCTACAACTAATTTGTGGCAAATACATTTTTTGTCAAAATTTCTACTGAATGTTTTACATTTGTCTAAAGCTGTAGCTGTTATACTTAATTAGGTTGCACTTTTATTGAAAGAGCTGGAGCTTAAAATCAATTTATTCTGCTCATTTAAACCTTGACCTCCTTTGCTTATAGAACCAAAGACCAAAAAAAAAAAAAAAAAACCCTCATTGTATTTGATAACTTTGTAGTTGTCATGTTAAATATTAATAATGTGAGCTGTTGTGTCTCACAGTGCTGAATGCACTTATAATTGGTTATAATTAATCAAATTTGCATGGTTAATGGAAGGTTTTTTAAAATACTGTACACTTTCTCTTAAATTTTTTTTTTGCTCTTTATTTATATTTACAAAAATTGGATCATAGCATACTGTCTATAGCACGTTTTTATTTTTAACTTAATATAACAATAATTGTGGTTCTCTTTCTATGTATTCCATATTATGTATATGTAGGATTTTATTATATGTCTTGTCCTCAATTTATTTAATCAATTTCAGCATATTTTTCTTTTAGAGACGCTGTTGAAATGAACATTCTTATATCTTTACATGTCCATGGGATTATTTCTTTAGGAAAAAAGCCCTAGAAGTAGAATTACTGTGTTAGAGAGAATGTAAAACAGAGCTTTTAAATTTGCATTTCTTTAATTAGTGAGGGTTAGTATTTAATTTTATTTCTTTTGTGAATTTTATTTCTTCTATTCATGTCCTTTGGGCTGTGTTTCTTATATATTGACTAGGAGTTCTTTTTTTTAATGGATATTAACCATTTTTCTGTAATATAATGCAAATATTTTTCTCAATCTAAATTCTCTTTAGCCACATAAAGGTTTTTAAAAATTTGATGTTATTAAATATGTCAATCTTTTTCTTTATGGTTTACAGAACTCTTGTTTATATGTTTAGATCTTTATCAATGTGGAATTTATTTTTGTTTTATTATGAGAGTTAAATGTCTAACTTTTTTTTCCACAAAGTGGATAGTCATTTGATTGAATGGCATTCGTTCAATAATACAAATCATCATTTTTCCACCTTTATCAAATACTAAATCTCCTTATGTACCCGAGTCTCTTTTTGGATTCTATTTTGTTCCATCATTCCATTTGTTTGTTCCTGCATTATTACTCACAGCTTTAACTCAAATTACAATGAATTTATAGATAAATTGGGAAGGGTTGACATCTTTACAATATTGATCCTTAGTTCCAGAAGCATTGTATATCTCTTAAATTATTTAGATCATCTTTGTAGCATTTTCTTTATTTAGGTCTCACACATGCCTCATTTAGTTTATTTTCACATGTTCAACTGGTTTTTTTCTTTTAAAGATATGTTCCTCCCACTAAATTTTCCAGTTGACTATTCCTGGGATATATTCTAAACTTTCTTAGTTATAATAGTTTTTTGTTTGATTCTTTAGAATTTTCTAGGTTGATAAGTATTCCTCACCAACGTTTATACCTATTTCTAGGATTGGCTAGGAATCCATGGTTTTGCTGAGGAATAGTGGTGAGAGTTGGCATCCTCACTTTGTTACTGACTTTAATGAGAAACTTCTTGTTTTTTCCTTTAATTTTGATATGTGATATTGGTTTCTGCTAATGCTCTTTTATAAATTAAGGAGGCAGATTTTTATTTCTAGTTTACTATAAGTTTACATCAGAGATGATTGTTGAGTTTTATCAAATACATCTATCAAGATAGTAGTATTCTAATGTTGAGAATTCCTGGAAAAACCCCTATTTGTTCATGATATGTTATTCTTCTAATATACTATGGGGTTCAACTGGTAATGTTTAATTGCTAGGTTTTACATATACATTGATAAGTCAAGTTGGTTTAGAGTAATGTTTTTTCCTTTTCTTTGTGGTGTCATATATCTTCTAGCCGAGTTACGGTACTTTTTTTTTTTAAAACAAAGCATACATATGATTATAGAAACAGTAAAATGGCAGGCAAAATAGAAAAGACAAACTGAAAAAAGATAATTACAACGTACATACATGAGAGGGATTACTCATACCACCGTATGAACAAATCTTTTTTTTTTTTTTATACAGCAGGTTCTTATTAGTCATCAGTTTTATACACATCAGTGTATACATTTCAATCCCAGTCTCCCGATTCATCACACCACCACCACCTCCCCCCCCATGGCTTTCCCCCTTTGGTGTCCATACGTTTGTTCTCTACATCTGTGTCTCAATTTCTGCCCTGCAAACCGGTTCATCTGTACCATTTTTCTAGGTTCCACATATATGCGTTAGCATACGATATTTGTTTTTTTGTCTTTCTGACTTACTTCACTCTGCATGACAGTCTCTAGATCCATCCACATCTCAACAAATGACGCAATTTCGTTTCTTTTTATGGCTGAGTAGTATTCCATTGTATATGTATGACAAATCTTCTTTATCCATTCATCTGTCAATGGGCATTTAGGTTGATTCCATGACCTGGCTATTGTAAATAGTGCTGCAATGAACATTGGGGTGCATGTCTCTTTTTGAATTATGGTTTTCTCTGGGTATATGCCCAGTAGAGGGATTGCTGGATCATATGGTAATTCTCTTTTTAGTTTTTTAAGGAACCTCCATACTGTTCTCCATAGTGGCTGTATCAATTTACATTCCCACCAACAGTGCAAGAGGGTTCCCTTTTCTCCACACCCTCTCCAGCATTTCTTGTTTGTAGATTTTCTGATGATGCCCATTCTAACGGGTGTGAGGTGATAACTCATTGTAGTTTTGATTTGCATTTCTCTAATAATTAGTGATGTTGAGCATCTTTTCATGTGCTTCTTGGCCATCTGTATGTCTTCTTTGGAGAAATGTCTATTTAGGTCTTCTGCCCATTTTTGGATTGGGTTGTTTGTTTTTTTCATATTGAGCTGCATGAGCTGTTTATATATTTTGGAGATTAATCCTTTGTCCATTGATTCGTTGCAAATATTCTCTCCCATTCTTTTCGTCTCATTTATGGTTTCCTTTGCTGTGCAAAAGCTTTGAAGTTTCATTAGGTCCCATTTGTTTATTTTTGTTTTTATTTCCATTACTCTAGGAGGTGGATCAAAAAAGATCTTGCTGTGATTTATGTCAAAGAGTGTTCTTCCTCTGTTTTCCTCTAACAGTTTTATAGTGTCCGGTCTTACATTTAGGTCTCTAATCAATTTTGAGTTTATTTTTGTGTATGGTGTTAGAGAGTGTTCTAATTTCATTCTTTTACATGTAGCTGTCCAGTTTTCCCAACACCACTTATTGAAGAGACTGTCTTTTCTCCATTGTATATCCTTGCCTCCTTTGTCATAGATTAGTTGACCATAGGTGTGTGGGTTTATCTTTGGGCTTTCTATCTTCTTCCATTGATCTATGCTTCTGTTTTTGTGCCAGTACCATATTGTCTTGATTACTGTAGGTTTGTAGTATAGTCTGAAGTCAGGGAGTCTGATTCCTCCAGCTCTGTTTTTTTCCCTCAAGACTGCTTTGGCTATTTGGGGTCTTTTGTGTCTCCATACAAATTTTAAGATTTTTTGTTCTAGTTCTGTAAAAAATGCCATTGGTAATTTGATAGGGATTGCATTGAATCTGTAGATTGCTTTGGGTAGTATAGTCATTTTCACAATATTGATTCTTCAAATCCAAGAACATGGTATATCACCCACCCAGCAGTTATGGGATTTGATTCTACTGTGATTGCGCCCCTCCTACCGTTTCGTTGTGGCTTCTCCTTTGTCTTTGGATGTGGGGTATCTTTTCTGGTGAGTTCCAATGTCTTCCTGTTGATGATTGTCCAGCAGCTAGTTGTGATTCTGGTGTTCTCACCAGAGGCAGTGAGAGCACATCCTTCTACTGCGCCATCTTTGTTCTTGAGCTATCTCTCTTAAATTATTGATATAATTTTATTTTACTTAAGAATCTAGAAATAATTGCATTAAAATATGTTTCCTATTGATGAATCACAGTTAGGTAATTGGTTTAATGTAAACTGGGAAGAAAATCTTTCATGATAGGAGCTGCCAGTGGCACCCAGGGAGCCCTACATGTTTCCCAGTGACTCAACACCAGGATCTTAAAACTACTAGTATGACCCCAGGGAAGATTCTTCAAGCTTTATGAATTATTGGTAAGATCCTTCCCTCTCTCCACCAGACCACCCCCACCCCACAGTTTTAGCTTCACCATCATAATTTGGCTACAAGATCCTTCTAATTTATCCTCATATTCCCTGGAATCCAAGAAACCCTAGACTCCCAAGTAATCCCTAATCCCAACAGACATTCATCCCCATGTAGCTCTGTGCCCCATCCAGTATAAGCCACCTTCACAAAGAAACCCTAAATTCTCAAACAGTCCACAGAGTCTGCAGGAAACTCAAACACTCCTTTGCTTTCTTCTTTTCCTTTCCTAGCTACTACCTGACTATCCTCAAGGACAAGGGTATCCCCATAAATATCTCTGGTGACACTATTTTCTTTCCCACAACTCAGATTCAAATACCTGCAGGTGAGAATGATGTTTTCCTTGCTCCTGGCTGCCAATTTAATATTATTTTCCTTCTCTCATTCCTATTATATGGCTTTTCTAACATTTCACAGCCAAATGATTCACAACTCTTGTTGGCCTTTGTTTAAAATATCCATAAGCTTATACTTTCTCACAACTTCTACCATGCTACTTTATCTAAAACACCATCATTCCTCACCTAAAATTATGATACAGTCTCCTAATTGGCTTCCCTACTTATATATTTGATCTCCACAGTTTATTTCCTCCACATGATCTAGTTCAGTGGTTCTCAACCAGGTGTGGGGGTAGGGGAAGAGAGACAGGGGACATTTGTCCTTGTCTAGAGACAAGTTTTGGCTGTTACATTGGGAGCAGGGAGTGCCACAGGCTTCTAGTGGGTACAGACCAGAGATGCTGCTGAACATCTGACAAGACCCAGGACAGCTGCCCACAACACAAATTATCTGCCTAAAATGTAAGTAGTGCCAAGGTAGAGAAACCCTGATATAGGCTGATTATTTCAAAATGTTTTGCTCCTCTCCTCAAAAATTTGCAATAACTCCTTATCCATCTCAGAGTTAATTAAAACTAAAAGACTTTACAAGCTCACGACCCGCAACATCTCACAAGGCCCACTCTTGCCTCAGAGCCTTTATATCTGCTGTTCCCTCAGCTTAGATGGATGGATCTTCCTTCAAGTGTTGATTTCAATAATCTCCTTGGTTAGTTCAGTCTATGTGCAACTATACCTTCTCACAGCATCTTTATCCTTAGCAGTTATGGAATCTCTTTATCACCTGCTCTCCCTCATAGCTATCTAGTGTCACCTCCGAAAACTAAACTATAATTTCTGTGGAGACCGGCACTAGTTTATGTTTACTTCTGTACTTTTAGAAAGTGACTAGAACATATTGAAGGGTCAGTATGTGTTTGTGAATGAACAAATGCTATTATTTAGTTTAATAGACAATTTAGAAGATATAAAAAGTAGAATTCCCTGACTTAGCACATTTACTTTTCATAAAAACAGGTGGTTATATATTAAATAATGTGGGAACTTTAAACATTATATAATTTCCAAGTAAATGATATATGTAAGGATACAAGTATTTAGAAACTCAGAAAAAAACAGAGTTAAGTCTGGGTTGAAATATCAAAAGTGACACTGTTGAAGAATCATAGTACTTTAGAGCTGGTTATTTTAGGATTATCTAGCCAAATGATCTCATTATTTTTATTGTTCCTTGTGCTATACAGTAGGACCTTGTTGGTTATCTATTTTATATATAGTGGTGTGTATCTGCTAATCCCAAACTCCTAATTTGTCCCTCCCTTCCTTTCCCCTTTGGTAACCAGAAGTTTGTTTTCTAAATCTGTGAGTCTGTTTCTGTTTTGTAAATAAGTTCATTTGTTTCATTTTTTTTAGATTCCACATATAAGTGATGTCATATGATATTTGTCTTTCTCTGACTTATTTCACTTAGTATGATCATCTCTAGGTCCATCCAAATAACCTCATTTTTATAATAAAGTAATTCAGGCCAAAGCATTTTAACAAATTTCTGGCATTTATTTAACGCAATTCCATGGCTGACTCCTGTATTCATTTGTACCTATCAAGGAGTTATGGAATTTTCAGTTTTATGAGGAAATAGAAGTATGTTGCTGAAGGAATTCAGAACATGTTACCCTTTAGGGCATATTGATTATTTTTAGTGAAAGGCATTTCAGAAACAGGAGGTGCAATAAGAGCACTCTGACCTTCTTTTTTTATTCTCAAAAGCAGGAGATAAAACTCCCCTTGCGAAAAGTGCCTTCCATGTACCAGGAAGAAGGAAGACATTTTTATCATGAGAGGCGAGGAACAGAGCCTGAGAAAAGTCTGTACAAACCTTGTTAAAGTAACCCTTATCTTCCTACTTTACTACTCATAGCTCAAACCCCTCTATGTTATCAATCCTTCATAAATTTATTGTTTCTTTTTCTAAAAAGTATAATAGCTTTCTTCTCTAGTCACTTCTCCACGTCTTCATTCTCTTGTGAAGGCATGTAAAAATTTTAATAAACATTGTGTGCTTTTCTCCCCTTAATCTGTTTTATGTTAGTTTTGATTCTTAGGCCCAACCAGAGACTCTAAAAGAGTAAAGATGAATTTTTCCTCCCTTACACTGCTGAGATTTCTAATTGACCCCAACATCAAAATGACCCTTCTTCTTTAATAATTGATCTTATATTTAGCTGGACCTTTCCCCCAGCTTTTCTTTCCACTTGATGTGACCAAGTGACTCAGTCATGGCCAACGTCCTATAAATAGAAAGAGATTTTGCAACTTCTTGGAAATATTCTTTAAAAGATCATTGGTGCATTTCTTAATCCATTTTTTATCTCCCTGCTGGCTGAAATGTGGACATAATACCTCCACTCAAACAGACATCTTGGATAATGAGTCTCTCTTAGGAAGACAGGCAAATAACACAGAAAAACACAATATAGGATGCTTGGATCCATGATACAATGGAGTACCACACTAGCTTTGGCTTCCCATGTTTAGACTTCCATGTGAGAAATAATTGCACTTCTCTTTTATTCAAACAACTGATATTTTGGATTTCCTATCAATTGCAGCTAGCCTTACCAGTAAGGTAAGGGAGAGAGTGAGAGAAAGCTGCTCATATGAACCTGAAGGCAGATATGATGTCATATATATGTGGAGTAAAATTAATGGGTAGGGAAAAGTTACTATTGTATATTCTTGAATTTTACTTGTACTTTCAAAAATTTTAGAGCTACAGAATTACCAAGAACAAACCAAAGAAAAATAAATGAGAAATGATTTTTATAGTAAATTATGTATAAACTGATACAGGTGTTAAGTTGGTGATATTAAAGACTTAGGACAATTCTATGAGTTTTGATGAATTTTTAAAAAAGAGAAGAGGGGAAAAGAGATAGAACATAAAAATGCCAGTATTTTGAACATTTTCTAACATGATTATGATTGAAAAATGACTATTATTTTTATGCAATAAATCAACAGAATGAACAATTTTTAAGTAATGAGAGTAGGGAAAGTAATTTTCCAACTTAAATTGATTTTTATTATCTAACTTTTCCATTATATTTATTATATACTATATGTTGATTTGTTTTGTTATAGGCTAGCGCTATCAGACACATGTGAATAGTTTCCAAAAGTTAAGTTGTGTAAGATAATTAAGATCATATTTTGAAAATGTAAAAATGATTACCATTGTACTAGGTTAGAAGTGGAACACCATTATATAAATGTTATAGAGCTAGTGTTCCACAAGAGAAGAATTTGAAAATCAACTTTTAAAATATTTAATTATGTAACCAGGTATTAGAGTTACACTCTGAGCCTTCTGGCTATAATTTGGGTTAGATACTATGTGATGGTATTGTTGTTTGTTAGACATGGTGGGCAGTAGATTTATTCCTGCGGTCATCCAACACCGTTTACTGAGTGCTTACATTGTTGGCCATAATGGGATAGACTGAGATAGATTCTGGGGATTCGTCCTCTATAAATCTTACCCTTTGATCTCAAAGTACTCACAGTGTTTTCTGAGATTCATTAACGGATAATCCAAGACAAAGTGTTTTGAAATATATAGCTCTTTATTATTAACAGAATGAATATATCAAGCAGGATATAGACAGAGAGTTATACAAATTAAAAGTCATATCATTTGAATATTTATTTGTTATAAATTTATTTGCCATAATTTTACAAACTGACATAGTATTTGCAAGATTCTGTGATGAGTTCTATGGCAGATGCAAAATATAAAGCTCTCAAAGATATCTCAGATTTAAGAAAACATGATACAATTTCCTTAAAGTTGGTAAAACTTGACCACAAATTAGTAAATGCCATAAAAATGTTACTTCCATAAATCATTGTATATTTTATGGAGAATGTGGTTTTCAGATGGGACTTGAAGGGTAAGTGGGAATTGGACATAATAAAATGATCAGTGAGAACAGTGAGAGTTTAGCATGAGTTGAAAAAGCTAAAATTAATAAGAGAATGCTTAGTTATTTGCATTGACTTGAGTATAAAGTCTGAAAAAATGAATAAAAGAGGAATCTGTGATAAATTAGATAGGGACAGGTCATGGAGGACCTTAAATGTCAGTCACTGAAGAGCCACAAACATATTTCAGTGGAAACAGTGATTTAAAAAATACTATTCTTTGGAAAATTAATCTGACAACATTTTGGAAAATAAATTAGTTTTGTAAGAACCTGGAATTGAGATATGCAGGTAGAATGATACATGCTGCTGAGGTAAACTCGGCAGAATTTGGCAAGATCTATACATATAAAAGATAATTTACATATAGAAGGTGTTAGGTTTAGCTGGCTCATCTCCTGCTTTTAATAGCACTTTGACCAAAACTTAGCTTTCCTATTTTTCTACGGAAAATTTTAACAACTAGAAAACCAAATTCCTAGCTCAGGGTTAGCTCCATGGCTTTTCAACTTAAACATTCACTCAACATCTTTTCTCCTCATCTGTTCAAAACTGGGGTTTTTCTATCAAAAGGAGTAAACTACAATGAATGACACCCCCCTGCCCCCATTCTCTCTATACATTAACCTTATAAACTGTGGGAGAAACTGGTCCCTTAACCTGGCAGGATTTTCCAGGTTTCTGGGTGTGTTCCAGCTTTGACTTGGGCATGGCGCTTCCAAGAAGCCAGTCAGAGGGAAACACGGTGACTCCTCATTTCCTGATCGCAGTCCTGATGTCTTGATGTCCCTTACACTCTGTGCCTGGAGCGCTGCTGGTACGTCTCCAGCCTTCTGCTTCCTGTTAGGAAAACTTGCCTCTTGACCTTGTTTTCTCATAGAATTTTGTCTCCCAAGACCTCTGCCCCACGAATACTCAACATTTTTCTCTTCTTGACTGACATTTTGCTCCTTCCCTCCACTTCCTGACCCTTGACGGGACAAGTCTCCTACAAAAACTGATTGAGAGCTCCTAAGAGTTTCTTCAATCTTGAAATACCCTCTTTTTAAATCTTATTATATATGCTCAGCTGTGCGTTTTTTTAAACAATAATTCAGGACAACTGTTGACATTTATGCAGCCTGGCTTTCTAACACATCCTATTACTAATGATGATTTCCCAAAGTACGTTTTAAATAATTTAGTCAACAAATATAAGGTAAGTATCATCAAGGCACATTTGGGCACTCCTAAGTGCTAAATGGGATATAAACGATGATTAATATATAATCAAATATCTCAAGAACAATAATAATGAAGAATTTCAAAGTTTAAAAAATCTCACCACTGAGATTTTCTTGGTTTTCTAAGAACCAAGCACACATTTCCTCAGCAGCTGGGAATATAGGCTCCTGACAGCTCACAACCAATTTCTTATCTGCGAATGGCCTTGAGCAAAAGGAACATGCTTTGCTCAAGTGTTAAGTTGAATGTAACTCACATCTCATGACTGGTTGCTGTGAGGGTACAAAGGCCTGACTTCTGTGCCTCAATACAGGGCACTTCCAAAGGGCCCTATCTGATCTAGTGCTTTCCATGGATTCAGAAGAATTCTGTGTCACACTGGATTGGAGATTCTCCAATAAGCTTCTTGTGTACAAGTATCATCTCAGAGCGTGGTTCCTAAGATGTCCCGTCTAAAGCAAGAGCTATGGGTTATAAACCTAAGGATTTTGTAATTTACAAGATGTAACATGACTTGACATGTTAGTTGGATGCATATCTATATTTAAACAGCTTTTGTGGTGTAATTGACATACAAGAAAGTGTACATATTTAACAATTACAATTGTTAAATGTGTAATTACCCATGAAACCATCACAAATTAATGATGATGAGGATACCCATCTGCCTAACATGTTTGTAATCCCTCTGTAATCACTTCCTCTCCTACATCCCTATCTGTATCCACAGGCAACCACTAACTGATTTGTGTCTCTGAAGATTGGCTTGTATTTACTAGAGTTTATATAAATCAAATCATAACGTATGCACTGTCTTTTGTCTGGCTTCTTCCATCCATCATAACTATTTTGATTTTCATCCATGTTATATCCATCAAAAGTTTAGAGTTTATGTAAGATTATTATTATTTCTTCTTTAAATATTTTATAAAATACACCACTGAAGCCATCTGGGCTTAGGTTTTTGTTTGTTTGTTTGGGTTTTTTTTCTTTCACAAATGCTTCTAACTACAAATTTAATTTTTATATTATCTATAATGTTATGCAGGCTATTTGTTTCTACTTGATAAGCTTTTGTATTTTATGTCTTCTAAGGAATTTGTCCATTTTACATAAATCAAACTGAGATTCCCAACTCCTCAAAACTGTGAAATAATAAATGTTTGTCTTTTTAATCTGCTAAATTTTGGGATAATTTGTTGAATAGCAATATCTAACTAATGCAGTTCATCTGAAAATTGTCGCTTTCCATTCTTTTCATTCTTCTTGAAATACATTGATGTCATCATTAGGGTAAATTTTAAATGATTGAGAGAAAAAATATTTTGATATATGTCCAATATACTTAAGAAAAGAATTACTCTGAGCACAGCAGGACAGTGTTTAACAATAGATGGAACACTGATCGTTAACTCCAATTACTCTCTAGTTTATTCTAGTGTCACTCTTAACAGCCAAGACCTCAGTCCTTTGCTCAGCCTCTCAGTCCATACCTGGCCTTAAAATGAACACTTTAGAAGCAATTCGCATTTCACTGGCTCTAAGATACCATTAACTGTAAGAGGCATCAAAATTTTTAGAAATATAGAATGTGAAAAAATTATCTTATAAATGATTAAATATGATTATAGATAGGCATGGGGGAGTCCAATTTAAATGCTTTGAGAATTTAGGAAAATATTTAGCTGACAAATTTATAAATTTCAGGGATCTAATGTTATAATGCCAAATGAAGGCTATATTTAAAAAAATAACTGTTATTTTGTATGTAGTTCAATTCAATCTTACTTTCAATATCAGAAATACAAATAAATATCATTTTATTGAAACAGCAGATTCATTTCTAAAAATCAGTTTATAATGTTATGTACTTAGATTATATTTTGTCTTTTGAGGGTGTTCTATTATGGATAATGATGCTGTAAACATTTTCATACAAGCCTTTGACTAATACTTAATAATTGGATTGTTGGATCATAGTATAAGTTTATGTTTAAATTTATAAGAAATGACCAAACTAGATTTTAATTTTACTTGGGAAAATAGCTTGCACAGTATCCATAGACTGAAAACTTCAAAATATCTCTGATAGAAATTTACCATGCTCATAGATCAGAAGGTTCAATATTGTTTGGATGTCAATTTTGCAAAATTCAGCTAATGAAAAATAGATTCAATAGAAGGCAATTATAATCCAATCAGGCTTTTTCTCCATGGATTCAAAATCATGTAACTAGAAAGCACTTTATAGTTGTGGCCTTGAGCTATACTGGTCATTAAAGGAATGGCAGTCTTCTTATATACTCTTCCAGAGGGCCTGCTTTTTTACAGTCCCAGTTGAAGGTAACTTAAGCACACTGAGGCGAATGCAGAAAACCAGGCAAGAAAATCCCTATTCTTGCTATAACCTCTAACTACCCCCAACACTTGGCCTGCAGGTGGGAGGACGGGCTTTAGAAACATCAGGTATGGAGGAGCTGGAGAAAATGTAGTAGAGTGCCATGCTCCCCTTAACATACCAGGAAAAACAAAAATGAGGTCCCCTTTCAAAAATCTGTGGAAATGATGTTACTGAGTTGTTGGCAGAAACTGAATAGAATAAACTTTGTGGCATTTCCTGGTTCCCTGTAGCCAATACTTGTATAAAATGTAACAAGTCTGTGCCCTGAAGCATTTGATGCTGAGAGGGCTGGCCTTCTGGTAGAGTCATGGAGTTGGAGGGAAGGCTCTATACTGTTTGGACTCTTCAAGATCAGTAGCAAAAGATGAGACCACAGACTCTAGCAGAGAATGTCATCAGATAGTGTTTCCTTGCCCCCCAAAGCCAGCTATAACCAGCCAGACCTTGTGGTCGCCAGGCCATGGAGCTGGCTAGTGAAGAGCTGGTGGTAAATGTGAGCTGAGGATCCATTCTCCCTTCACTGTGAGGTCAGACCATGTACTGCAACACCGCCCTGAAGACAGACACTCAGCCACAGGGGACCCTGAAAAAGTGAGAAAGGGTGCAAGCGTTTCCAACAAGAATGAGATCACTTCAGACACTGTTAAAAATATTGGCTCTGACTGAGACCAACTGGTTGGAATGAATTATTTTTTCCTTTTCTTTCCTCACTTTCTAGTGATATTGAGATTAACAAGGAAATCAGATCACTAGAGAATAAAAGATGAAGATGAACTCCTCAGGAAATAAAGGATCTATGAGTTCTTAACACAATTGAAAATACTATGAAAATATTTTGACCTTTGAAAGAAACTTAAGTCTTAACTATTATGCATTTTTTTTCCTATGGAGGTAATCTGAGAGTGCTTTTCTTACCATTGCTTGAAGCTTGCATCGATCAAAAGAATAGGTAACAAGTATGAAATAAACTCTGTTTTCATGAGGCTTGGGTAGCAGGGAAATGGTGTAAAATTTACTTCAACCTTACTTCCTTTTAATAAATTAATCTCTAAAGAAAGCCAATGCTACCTAATAACCAATGCTACATTCTTTATGTTCCAAGCTGGGATTTTTTAAACTGAATATTTTTATTTCATTTGGGATAAAACATCACAGTAACCTTTTTTTTTTTTTGAAACATTTCTAGTTGTAAGCATTTTGAATTAGCATACTGTCTTGAACAAAGGTTATATTTGGAATCTGCAGGGGAAAGCAGAGTTTTCCTAGTACAAAGACATTGATATACAGTAATGTATTTACACTGTCAAAGAGACTATGCCAATTATGCTGATTATAAAGGTCACTTAGATGGTTCCCTAGTCAGTTCAGGAAGCATAAGAATTCCCAACACCATTCTGTTTAACATTGTTAGTCTCTGAAGTATTATTAATTTTATTTTATTTAAAATAGAACAGTATATTGAGAGAGCCTTTGAACACAGAGGATGTGCATTTTTGAAATGCACATTGAGGTATATGATAGAAATTACACCAAATATTCATGGATATTAATTAAGTTAATATAAGTTGAAAACAAATTAATATTTCATTACAATATAGGTATTCATGTTAAGTTTTCATTTCATATTGAATTTTATCATCACTATATCCAGTCAATTGTTTGAGGAACCTAAAGAAATATTTTGGATGTATATTGAATAGAGCAGTTAAACTAATTTTAATAAAACCTTACCTCTTGATTATTTCAGGCAGGCTTAGCATGAAACATAGCATTGAATACAGCAATATGCGCCAAAGATATTATAAAGGGTTTTAGCAGTTAGCATCAAACTTTAAATTGCAATTTTTCCCCCTTACAGGTGCTTAACTTTTACAGCACATTACCTCATTTTACAGAAACTGATGAAATTAAATAAGTGCTATCTATTTCCATTAAGTGAGATAATGTGCCTTAAAATAATACTGTCAAATAGTTTTTCATAGCATAATTTTTTTTCCTGCCTTTTGTTTGCAATCCCCTTTTAAGACTTTAAATGGGATTTGGTTCCCTACTAATTTTATCCTTTTCAATTGGAAAACAGTAGCTTTTCCCCCCCCTGTGTTTCTAATGGAGCTTGAAATTAACATTGTGCTTTTGTTGTAATTTACGTTTTATTATTATGTTGCTGAAAATTGGAAAATGTTCATAGGGTTTTTAGAAAACATTGCTTAGTGTTAAAGTATGTCAAACAAAAAGAGAATTGTTTTGAAACACTAAACACTGAACAGATTGTGACTTTGATTTTATCAAATTACTTTGACTTCTTCAGAAATGAAATGTAAATGACAGCCAAAAAAGCCATGAATAGGTCAGTCACTTTAACTAAACTTTGGGTAAATTCCTCTTCATTAAAATGAAGGACGTAGACTCCCTTAAATTAAAAGGGAAATGATCCCATTCCCATTCCTCTGTTCAGTCACTCTGCCCGTATCTGGCAGAATCTGAACATTCACCTTCAGAAACTATTATTCTACACTGGCTGTGTCGAGGCAGCTGTTCATAGGATTTTTTTTTTTTTTTAACATCTTTATTGGAGTATAATTGCTTTACAATAGTGTGTTAGTTTCTGCTTTATAACAAAGTGAATCAGCTATAAATTTACATATATCCCCATACCTCCTCCCTCTTGTGTCTCCCTCCCACCCTCCCTATCCCGCCCCCTAGGTGGTCTCACAAAGCACGGAGCTGAGCTGATCTCCTTGTGCTATGCGGCTGCTTCCCACTATCTATTTTACATTTGGTAGTGTATATATGTCCATACCACTCTGTCACTTCATCCCAGCTTACCCTTCCCCCTCCCCGTATCCTCAAGTCCATTCTCTAGTAGGTCTGCGTCTTTATTCCTGTCCTGCCCCTAGGTTCTTCAGAACATTTTTTTTTTCTTAGATTCCATATATATGTGTTAGCATACGGTATTTGTTTTTCTCTTTCTGACTTACTTCACTCTGTATGACAGACTCTAGGTCCATCCACCTCACTACAAGTAACTCAATTTTGTTTCTTTTTATGGCTGAGTAATATTCCATTGTATACATGTGCCACATCGTCTTTATCCATTCATCTGTCGATGGACACTTAGGTTGCTTCCATGTCCTGGCTATTGTAAATAGTGCTGCAATGAACATTGTGGTACATGACTCTTTTTGAATTACGGTTTTCTCAGGGTATATGCCCAGTAGTGGGATTTCTGGGTCGTATGGTAGTTCTATTTTTAGTTTTTTAAGGAACCTCCATACTGTTCTCCATAGTGGCTGTATCAATTTACATTCCCACCAACGGTGCAAGAGGGTTCCCTAGGACTTTGATTAGTGTGTACTTAGTCTATGCAGAGGAGAGGAGACCAGATATTACTGAGTTGCATTTTCGATGCTAAATCTACTGCCCCTTCATTTTCTTTCATCTGTATTGAAACCCCTAATTCCTCAACCTGTTCAACTGGCTGGAAAATGAAATAAAGCTCACTCTCTAGTACAGAGATTCTGGGTTATTCCTGATAATGTATTACTATGCTGTAACATTAAATACTCAGTGAATAGAAAGTAAATGGTTGTAATGTCAATGGGGTATTTATTCTGGCTTCTATTAAGAAATGTATTGGGGCCTCTGATTTTAGCCAAAGGTTGTTAAGAATAGTTTTAATCAATCTAAAGAAGTATTGTGTCCTTGGTGCACAGTAAAATCACCTGGAACTTCAGTAATTACTCATACGCAGATCCTACTAGCTGAAAACCCAATATAATTGCTTTGAGATAGAGTGAGCCATGACCTGCATATCTATATGTACATATATTCAGGTATTATTACTATCATGCAGAAAGTTTTGAGATTCTCTGTATAAAATATTAATAGCCTTAGTATCTAACGGAAACTTACTGAATGCTTGGCTAAATATTTGTGGATCTTGGTGGTCTAAGTGCAGAGCCCTCCATCTCACCCATATTGTAAAAAATCTTGTCTATTGTTCTGGCCTTTTTCAACTTGGAGTGGCCACATCTGTCCTTGACTTGAAATGGGTACAAGATTTCTAGCGAACGGTGGTTAGATCCATGATACTTTGGGGACTTATCAGTTGTCCACTGAAAAGTGATCAACAGTTCCTCTTACACTTACAACATTCCCAGCAAGGCTGAGGACATGACGTTTGTCGTTTTAATTTATTTTGAACATTTACCCAGAGAGGACCTTTATCTTAGGCACTTTGTACACTTTAATAGAATTTGTACATAATGTTCTTTAAAACATTAAATAAGGCCAATTTTTCAGGTAAATTTTGCCTAATGGCGTTAACAGCTGTCCATTCATTGCCGACTTGGCGTATGGATACAGGGAGGTGATGATCAATGAGGTAATTATAGTGAAGGCGCAGCAGTTTTAAAGTAGGTGTCTTGGCAGAATTTAATTACTGCTACCCATCTCCATATGCTAAGTAGGTGAAAACTGATCCAAGTGTCCTTGCCTGTGCTTTATTGGTGGAGTGATGGTGAGGAAGAGCTTCTGATGTCTGAAGGTGAAGTGCAGCTAGGCCATTAGACGGAACATGAATATGCATAATATGATAAGACTCTTTCACACTTTGTTTCTTCTTCATTAGGAATGTCCCCCGTTTCCTTTTCCACCAGCCTTATCATTTTATTTTTTTCATAGCTATGTTAATGACTCTTCACTTCTAGATACGTTTTGCTAACTCTTCCTAGCTATATCCTTTACTTCTAATTATTCTGGTAATTTTAGAATATCATCATACAGAATACAGCTATGTAATTCAAATATGAAGTACAATATTTTTACATTTTTTATTTGCAAATTTCTCTCCTGTGGGACGTAATACACTTAAAAAGAAAGTGTTTTCCATTGCTAAGACATAGCATGTTGTCTGTACTTCATATACAGTGCAAGTTTAATAGGAGTGTCAAGGGAATATTGTAGAAAGAATGTATAAATTTGAGGTTTAAGTATTTCTAAGTGGTTTTGTGAGCTTTATCGTAGCAAACTAATGTCCTCAGAAATCAGTTTTCTCATTTGTAAAATAAGCTTCTTAAACTCATAATACTCTGTTGTGTGTTAGGAACCATTCCTCTGTGATTAGGTCTAGAATGCTATCTATCAGATCTTATACATTTATACATCTGGGCATATACATCACACATTATACTGCAGTGCCCATCAGGGAATAGGCAGACTTATTTCTGAATCTCTAACACTAACATGGTGCTCAAATCAAACTTGAAGCTCGAAATATTATTGACAAAGAAAGTATGCACTTTTCATGATCCTGTAGTTCACAGGTTTGCTGACAGTAAAAGGGCACTTGAAATTTTCCAATCTTTCTTAATTTGTTTCTGGTTTATGAGGCCAAACCACACCTTTTAAAATACATGTGCATGCCAATTTCTTGTTAGGACTGAAGCCATAAAGTAGACTTGAACCTTTTTGACTGAGGTCTTCAAAACCTACATGATTTACAAAAGAACTTTTTCTCAGGTGCTGGAGCAATCCCTGCCCCTTCTCTAGTCACTGGCAGGCTATGAGTTAAATTGTAGGAGTCCTTTGGAAACTCTAAATCCATTACTTGATTCCGTCACAGGCAGATCCATCCTATAAATCATGACCCCACACGGGTCCCACTTCCTTCTCTTTGTTAAACTCAACTGCTCTCCATGTAATATAAGTGCTATCTGTATAAGTGAAGTCCTTAACGTCTTGCTTCTCTGAGTCACTGGCTCCTCTTTCAAAGTCTGGGCCAGGTTGGGGGGTGACTAGGAAAAAGGATATGTAGTGCTTATGCTTATAAATGAAAGACTGAATGAGCCCCATGAGTCTGGAGATTGCCTGCTCACAGGTGGGGACTCAGATACTGGATGGCCATACTGTCCACACTGTTTCCTGTCACCCTAAACTTCCTGTCAGAAGAAAAAGTAATGGTTTCAACTAGATGGAAATTATTATGTAAAAATGAAACAGAAACTATTATTTATGAATTCGTTTGTAATTACATTAACAAAATTCTACCTACTAAGCTGTTCTACTACTTATTTTGATAGCTGCAAACACCTTAGGAAAGACCATGGATATTGAAAGCAATGGATGATTTAAATTTAATTAGATGGGGCACTCTAACTTGGATCATATTACCAAAAAAAAAATGTTTATACAAATTTATCTTAAGGAGAATAATGCATTTGTCTTTTTTTGGCTTTAGAATTAGTTCTAGGACATTTAGCTTTACTTTTCCTCAAGAATGTTGCCATGCTTTAAACATTAGGAATGTATGGCCACCAAAGATGTTTCCCACTGAGACAAATAAAAAATATTTATCACCATATCTTGATTTTTTCAAACAATTCTACACTTCTGCTTGATTTTCCCATATAACATGTGGAAAATATAAAAATGCAATACTTCATCAAACATGAAGAGAGAATACCTTTAATACTTGAAGTTATATGACATCTTTTGCCCCCCTGATATGGCAAGGCAGTTTATATTTTCTCCAATTGGTCTTGAGACACCCAAAGATACTTCGAACATTTTTCAGTGAAAATCATATCTAAACCAATGTATTTTTATGTTATTGTATTTTGTTTGATTTTATCTATCTATCTATCTATCTATGAAACAAATGCTCACAATAAAAATACACAAATAACCCTGGAAAGACCCTGTTTTTTAATGAGGTTACTTTCCCAGATATTGGGGGTTAAGACTTCAACGTATCTTCTTGGGGACACAATTAAACCTATAACATTATTTTTCTGTACTTTCCTGTATTTTTATAATGAAAAAAGTTTAAAAGTATAGGTTTATTAAAATATTATTTTTAATTGAAATAAATTTGAATTTTTAAATCAAAACTTATAATGAAAGATAGAGATATCCATATATAATGTTAAATAGTTATTAGCATTATGGGGTTGATAACTTTTGTTTTTATTATTCTTAGTCAGGAAAACCACTCTCATATTTATAAAGCAACTCAAGATTCTAAAATATATGTTAATTTTCATGATATTTTCTTATTGACATAGAAGTTTGACCTAGAATGAATGGAGAGCCAGTTAAGAAACATTACGAAATTTATTTTGGAAAATTAATACTTTTCCATTTTCGGTAAATGACATTACATGAGAAAATCATTGAGAGGATAATTAATGAGTAATTGACTTGGTTTAAAACCTTTTTAAAAAACATTCAACCGTGTATTGAAAATGATACATAAATCAGAATGATGTTTTCTAACTACAAGTTTAAAAGAGTGTGTCTATTTACGGAATTTTTTTTTTTTTTTTTTTAGTTTTATGGAATATTTTTTAGTTTTTTTTTTAACATCTTTATTGGAGTATACTTGCTTTACAATGGTGTGTTAGTTTCTGCTTTATAACAAAGTGAATCAGTTATACATATACATATATCCTCATATCTCTTCCCTCTTGCGTCTCCCTCCCTCCCACCCTCCCTATCCCACCCCTCCAGGTGGTCACAAAGCACTGAGCTGATCTCCCTGTGCTATGCGGCTGCTTCCCACTAGCTATCTATTTTACATTTGGTAGTGTATATATGTCCATGCCACTCTCTCACTTTGTCCCAACTTACCGTTCCCCCTCCCCGTATCCTCAAGTCCATTCTCTAGTAGGTCTGTGTCTTTATTCCCGTCTTGCCCGTAGGTTCTTCATGACCTTTTTTTTTTGGTTTCCATATATATGTATTAGCATACGGTATTTGTTTTTCTCTTTCTAACTTACTTCACTCTGTATGACAGACTCTAGGTCCATCCATCTCACTACAAATAACTCATTTTCATTTCTTTTTATAGCTGAGTAATATTCCATTGTTATATGTGCCACATCTTCTTTATGCATCCATCTGTTGATGGACACTTAGGTTGCTTCCATGTCCTGGCTATAGTAAATAGAGCTGCCATGAACATTGTGGTACATGACTCTTTTTGAATTATGGTTTTCTCAGGGTATATGCCTAGTAGTGGGATTGCTGGGTCGTATGGTAGTTCTATTTTTAGTTTTTTAAGGAACCTCCATACTGTTCTCCATAGTGGCTGTATCAATTTACATTCCCACCAACAGTGCAAGAGGGTTCACTTTTCTCCACACCCTCTCCAGCATTTATTTGTAGATTTTTTGATGATGGCCATTCTGACCAGTAAGAGATGATATCTCATTGTACTTTTGATTTGCATTTCTTTAATGATTAATGATGTTTAGCATTCTTTCATGTGTTTCTTGGCAATCTGTATATCTTCTTTGGAGAAATGTCTATTCAGGTTTTCTGCCATTTTTGGATTGGGTTGTTTGTTTTTATGATATTGAGTTGCATGAGCTGCTTGTAAATTTTGAAGACTAATCCTTTGTCAGTTGCTTCATTTGCAAATATTTTCTCCCATTCTGAGCATTGTCTTTTTGTCTTGTTTATGGTTTCCTTTGCTGTGCAAAAGCTTTTAAGTTTCATTAGGTCCCATTTGTTTATTTTTGGTTTTATTTCCATTTCTCTAGGAGGTGGGTCAAAAAGGATCTTGCTGTGGTTTATGTCATAGAGTGTTCTGCCCATGTTTTCCTCTAAGAGTTTGATAGTCTCTAGCCTTACATTTAGGTCTTTAATCCATTTTGCATTTATTTTTATGTATGGTGTTAAGGAGTGTTCTAATTTCATTCTTTTACATGTAGGTGTCCAGTCTTCCCAGCACCACTTATTTAAGAGGCTGTCTTTTCTCTACTGTATATCCTTGCCTCTTTCATCAAAGATAAGGTGACCGTATGTGCATGAGTTTATCTCTGGGCTTTCTATCCTGTTCCATTGATCTATATTTCCTGTTTCTGTGCCAGTACCATACTATCTTGATTACTGTAGCATTGTAGTATAGTCTGAATTCTGGGAGCCTGATACCTCCAGCTCCGTTTTTCTTTCTCAAGATCGCTTTGGCTATTCGGGGTCTTTTGTGTTTCCATACAAATTGTGAAATTTTTTGTTCTAGTTCTGTGAAAAATGCCAGTGGTAGTTTGATAGGGATTGCATTGAATCTGTAGATTGCTTTGGGTAGTAGAGTCATTTTCACAATGTTGATTCTTCCAATCCAAGAACATGGTATATCTCTCCACCTGTTTGTATCATCTTTATTTTCCTTCATCAGTGTCTTATAATTTTCTGCATACAGGTCTTTGTCTCCTAAAGTAGGTTTATTCCTAGATATTTTATTCTTTTTCTTGCAATGGTAAATGGGAGTGTTTTTTAATTTCACTTTCAGATTTTTCATCATTAGTGTATAGGAATGCAAGTGATTTCTGTGCATTACTCTTGTGTCCTGCTACTTTACCAAATTCATTGATTAGCTCTAGTAGTTTTCTGGTAGCATGTTTAGGATTCTCTATGTATAGTATCATGTCATCTGCAAACAGTGACAGCTTTACTTGTTCTTTTCCAATTTGGATTCCTTTTATTTCTTTTTCTTCTCTGATTGCTGTGGCTAAAACTACCAAAACTATGTTGAATAATAGTGGTGAGAGTGGGCACCCTTGCCTTGTTCTTGACCTTAGTGGAAATGATTTCAGTTTTTCACATTTGAGGATGATGTTGGCTGTGGGTTTGTCATATATGGCCCTTATTATGTTGAGGTAGGTTCCCTCTATGCCTACTTTCTGGAGGGTTTTTATCATAAATGGGTGTTGAATTTTGTCAAAAGCTTTCTCTGCATCTATTGAGATGATCATATGTTTTTTCTCCTTCAGTCTGTTACTATGGTGTATCACTTTGATTGATTTGCATATATTAAAGAATCCTTGCATTCCTGGGAAAAAAAACCCCACTTGATCATGGTGTATGATCCTTTTAATGTGCTGCTGGATTATGTTTGCTAGTATTTTTTTGAGGTTTTTTGCATCTATGTTCATCAGTGATATTGGCCAGTACTTTTCTTTCTTTTTGACATCTTTGTCTGGTTTTGGTATCAGGGTGATGATGGCCTCATAGAACGAGTTTGGGAGTGTTCCTCCCTCTGCTATGCTTTGGAAGAGTTTGAGAAGGATAGGTGTTAGCTTTTCTCTAAATGTTTGGTAGAATTCACCTGTGAAGCCATCTGGTCCTGGGCTTTTGTTTGTTGGAAGATTGTTAATCACAGTTTCAATTTCAGTGTTTGTGATTGGTCTGTTCCTATTTTCTATTTCTTCCTGGTTCAGTCTCGGAAGGTTGTGCATTTCTAAGAATTTGTCCATTTCTTCTAGGTTGTCCATTTTATTGGCATAGAGTTGCTTGTAGTAATCTCTCATGATCTTTTGTATTTCTGCAGTGTCAGTGGTTACTTCTCCTTTTTCATTTCTAATTCTATTGATTTGCGTCTTCTCCCTTTTTTTTTTGATGAGTCTGGCTAATGGTTTATCAATTTTGTTTGTCTTCTCAAAGAACCAGCTGTTAGTTTTATTGATCTTTGCTATCATTTCCTTCATTCCTTTTTCATTTATTTCTGATCTGGTCTTTATGGTTTCTTTCCTTCTGCTAACTTGGGGTTTTTTTTTTGTTCTTCTTTCTCTAATTGCTTTAGATGTAAGGTTAGGTTTTTTATTTGAGAAGTTTCTTGTTTTTTGAGGTAGGATTTTATTGCCATAAACTTCCCTCTTAAAACTGCTTTTGCTGCATCCCAGAGGTTTTGGGTCGTCGTGTTTTCATTGTCATTTGTTTTGAGGTATTTTTTGATTTCCTCTTTGATTTCTTCAGTGATCTCTTGGTTATTAAGTAGTGTAATGTTTAGCCTCCATGTGTTTGTATTTTTTACAGATTTTTTCCCGTAATTGATATCTAGTCTCATAGAGTTTTGGTCAGAAAAGATACTTGATACGATTTCAATTTTCTTAAATTTACCAAGGCTTGATTTGTGACCCAAGATATGGTCTATCCTGGAGAATGTGGCATGAGCACTTGAGAAAAAAGTATATTCTTTTGTTTTTGGATGGAATGTCCTATAAATATCATTTAAGTCCATCTTGTTTAATATATCATTTAAAGCTTGTGTTTCCTTATTTATTTTCATTTGGGTGATCTGTCCCTTGGTGAAACTGGGGTGTTAAAGTCCCCTACTATGATTGTGTTACTGTCGATTTCCCCTTTTATGGCTGTTAGTATTTGCCTTATGGACTGAGGTGCTCCTATGTTGGGTACATCAATATTTACAATTGTTATATCTTCTTCTTGGATTGATCCCTTGATCATTATGTAGTGCCCTTCTTCGTCTCTTATAATAGTCTTTGTTTTAAAGTCTATTTTGTCTGATATGAGAGTTGCTATTCCAGATTTCTTTTGATTTCCATTTGCATGGAATATCTTTTTCCATCCCCTCACTTTCAGTCTGTATGTGTCCCTAGGTCTGAAGTGGGCCTCTTGTAGACAGCATATATACAGGTCTTGTTTTTGTATCCATTCAGCCAGTCTTTGTGTTTTGGTTGGAGCATTTAATCCATTTACATTTAAGGTAATTATCGATAATGTATGTTCCTATTACCATTTTCTTAATGGTTTCGGGTTTGTTATTGTAGGTCTTTTCCTTCTCTTGTGTTTCCTGCCTAGATAAGTTCCTTTTGCATTTGCTGTAAAGCTGGTTTGGCGGTGCTGAATTCTCTTCACTTTTCCTTGTCTGTAAAGGTTTTAATTTCGCCATCAAATCTGAATGAGATCCTTGCTGGGTAGAGTAATCTTGGTTGTAGGTTTTTCCCTTTCATCACTTTAAATCTGTCCTGCCACTCCCTTCTGGCTTGCAGAGTTTCTGCTGAAAGATCAGCTGTTAACCTTATGGGGATTCCCTTATATGTTATTTGTTGTTTTTCCCTTGCTGCTTTTAATATTTTTTCTTTGTATTTAATTTTTGATAGTTTGATTAATATGTGTCTTGGCATGTTTCTCCTTGGATTTATCCTGTAAGGGACTCTCTGTGCCTCCTGGACTTGACTGACTATTTCCTGCCCATTTTAGGGAAGTTTTCAACTATAATCTCTTCAAATATTTTCTCAGACCCTTTATTTTTCTCTTCTTCTTCTGAGAACCCTATAATTCGAATGTTGGTGTGTTTAATGTTGTCCCAGAAGTCTCTGCGACTGTCCTCAATTCTTTTCATTCTTTTTTCTTTATTCTGCTCTGTGGTAGTTATTTCCAATATTTTATCTTCCAGGTCACTTATCCGTTTTTCTGCCTCAGTTATTCTGCTATTGATTCCTTCTAGAGAATTTTACATTTCATTTAATGTGTTGTTCATCACTGTTTGTTTGCTGTTTAGTTCTTCTAGGTCCTTGTTAAACATTTCTTTTATTTTCTCCATTCTATTTCCAAGATTTTAGATCATCATTACTATCATTATTCTGAATTCTTTTTCAGGTAGATTGCCTGTTTCCTCTTCATTTTTTAGGTCTGGTGGGTTTTTACCTTGCTCCTTCATCTGCTGTGTGTTTCTCTGTCTTCTCATTTTGCTTAACTTACTGTGTTTGGGGTCTCCTTTTTGCAGGCTGCAGTTTTGTAGTTCCCATTGTTTTTGGTGTCTGCCCCCAGAGGCTAAGGTTGGTTCAGTGGGTTGTGTAGTCTTCCTGGTGGAGGGGACTAGTGCCTGTGTTCTTGTGGATGAGGTTGGATCTTGTCTTTCTGGTGGGCAGGTCCACGTCTGGTGGTGTGTTTTAGGGTGTCTGTGGCCTTATTATGATTTTAGGCAGCCTCTCTGCTAATGGGTGAGGTTGTGTTCCTCTCTTGTTATTTGTTTGGCATGGGGTGTTGAGGACTGGAGCTTGCTGGTCGTTGAATGGAGCTGGGTCTTGGCGTTGAGATGGAGATCTCTAGGAGATTTTCGCCATTTGATATTACGTGGACCTGGGAGGTCTCTGGTGGACCAATGTCCTGAACTCGGCTCTCCCACCTCAGAGGCACAGCCCTGATGCCTGGCTGGAGCACCGAGAGCCTGTCATCCACACGGCTCTGAATAAAAGGGAGAAAGAAAAGAAAGAAAGATAAGAGAAGATAAAATAAAGTAAAGTTATTAAAATAAAAAAAATAAAAAAATTATTAAACAAAAAATTTTTAAGTAAAAAAAAAAAGAAGAAAGAAAGAAAGAAGAGAGCAACCAAACCAAAAACAAATCCACCAATGATAACAAGTGCTAAAAACTATAGTAAAGAAAGAAAAAAGAAAAAATACAGACAGAACCCTAGGACAAATGGTAAAAGCAAAGCTATACACACACAATCACACACAGAAGTATACACATACACACTCACAAAAAGAGAAAAAGGGAAAAAAATATATATCTTGCTCCCAAAGTCCACCTCCTCAATTTGGGATGATTCGTTGTCTATTCAGTTATTCCACAGATGCAGGGTACATCAAGTTGACTGTGGAGCTTTAATCCGCTGCTCCTGAGGCTGCTGGGAGAGATTTCCCTTTCTCTTCTTTGTTCATACAGCTCCCGGGGTTCAGATTTGGGTTTGGACCCATCTCTGCATTTAGGTCGCCTGAGGGCGTCTGTTCTTCACTCAGAAAGGATGGGGTTAAAGGAGCAGCTGATTCGGGGGCTCTGGCTCACTCAGGCCTGGGGGAAGGAGGGGTACGGATGCGGGACGAGCCTGCGGTGGCAGAGGCCGACGTGACGTTGCACCAGCCTGAGGCGCGCCATGCGTTCTCCCGGGGAAGTTGTCCCTGGATCACAGGAGCCTGGCAGTGGCGGGCTGCACAGGCTCCCGGGAGGGGCGGTGTAGAGAGTGACCTGTGCTTGCACACAGGCTTCTTGGTGGCAGCAGCAGCAGCCTTAGCGTCCCATGCCCGTCTCTGGGGTCCGTGCTGATAGCCGCGGCTTGCGCCTGTCTCTGGAGCTCCTTTAGGCGGCGCTCTGAATCCCCTCTCCTCGCGCACCGGGAAACAAAGAGGCAAGAAAAAGTCTCTTGCCTCTTCGGCAGCTCGAGACCTTTTCCCGGCCTCCCTCCCGGCCAGCTGTGGCGCACTAACCCCCTTCAGGCTGTGTTCACGCCGCCAACCCCAGTCCTCTCCCTGGGATCTGACCGAAGCCCGAGCCTCAGCTCCCAGACCCTGCCCGCCCCGGCGGGGGAGCAGACAAGCCTCTCAGGCTGGTGAGTGCTGGTCGGCACCGGTTCTCTGTGCGGGAACCTCTCTGCTTTGCCCTCTGCACCCCTGTTGCTGCGCTCTCCTCCGTGGCTCCGAAGCTTCCCCCCCTCCACCACCCACAGTCTCCGCCCTCAAAGGGGCTTCCTAGTGTTTGGAAACCTTTCCTCCTTCACAGCTCCCTCCCACTGGTGCAGGTCCCATCCCTATTCTTTTGTCTCTGTTTTTTCTTTTTTCTTTTGCCCTACCCGGGTACCTGGGGAGTTTCTTGCCTTTTGGGAGGTCTGAAGTCTTCTGCCAGCATTCAGTAGGTGTTCTGTAGGAGCAGTTACACATGTAGATGTATTTCTGATGTATTTGTGGTGAGGAAGGTGATCTCCACGTCTTACTCTTCCGCTGTCTTCAAGATCCTATATCTTATGGAATGTTTTTAGGTTTTAAATCTATGTTCTGAGAGAGTGTAGATGTAGAATTAGCAAAAAATTAAGTCCCTTTAATAATAAGGATATAAATGTAATTTATTAACATTTCTTATGATTTACACCCTATGTTTAACTGTCATTATGTTTTTCCTAGAAGCTGTATTCCAGAAATTGAGTTTAAATCTTATACACTTCTACATGTATTCTGAACAATATAATAAAATATAAAATCTCTGCAATAGAAGCATTAAAAAAAATATTTCTCAGTTATTGAGAAGAATCTCTTTTAGGGTAACACCACATCCTATGTGAAAATGTGGCATAGCATAAATTCTTAGGGGCCCATAAATATTCTAACAAAAATGTTTTACTTTAATGTTTATATTTTAATTATTGATATAATTTATCAAATAGATAAAATGATAAATCATAAAATGTTAAATTCACAAATATGAATGCAATTCTAAACTTGTTTGCACCTAATAGCCTAGCCTCCAAATATGTAGAGCAAACATTGACAAGACTTGCTCTACAATTTTCCTTGCTAAGGAAAATTGACAAATCCTGTCCATTTTAGCTTAGCATTTTGGCTATTCATGAAGTGCCTATTTCCATTTTTTCTCAAGTAATAGAATTGTAGCTGGACACAGGTCCTCTCCCCCTTGCAGGATATTGAGGCCATGTGACAAAGCTCTTGATAATTGAGTGTGAGGAGAATTGATTTGTACAGGCTCCAGGCAAATAATAAAAGTTCCATCATGCTCTTTCCAATTTCCTTGATCCACAACCAAATAGACATGCCATAGTTTCTCTAAATCATTTGACTGCCATAAATTCATTTTCTAATACATTCCTTAGTAAGGCTCATGGGTACACTACTCTCTGAAGTTTTGCATATTTATAACTGATTTTACTGTGCCCTTTATAAATGAAGGACAACCCAGCTGAGTCCAAAATCCTTCACTTCCATTTTTCTTTCCTTGAGTAGTTTGTAAATGGTACTCTTTTGCTTTCTGGCTTAACATATTGCTGTCAGAAGTCTGATGACAATCTGATTTTCTTGCTTTTCATAGGAACTTGGGAAGACTGTCTCACTGCTGAATATTATAGGTTGGATTCTCATTTACACAGTGTGTAATTTTTATTTTCAGGAAAGTTTTAGGTAATTGTTCTTTCAGTTACTTGTTCTTTTTCTTTGGTTTTCTGCTTTGAAGACTCTAGCTATATTAATATCAGATCTAGGGCCAGCTTGCTGGATGTACAACCAGTGCAACTATACAGAGACTAGTGCTCAGAAGTAGTTGTCTTGAATGTTTCAATACTTTTATCTTTGAATTTGTATTTTGTGAGTGAAGCCTCATGGACAACGGAGCAGGTGTCCAAGGCATGGAGCCACATTTCACCAGTCCCACCAATGCAGTCTCCAAGCCTCCCTGCCTCCTTGGATGGATTCTTGGGCTCCAGTTCCTCGACCTCTGACACTCCCCAGCACAGCCTCCCCCTCCCACACTCACCCAGTTACTGCTGCCTTCCGTGCACCTGGCGGGGAACTGAGCAGGAGCAGGGAGAGCCAGTGGCAGGCACACGCATATCTCTGCATCTTGGAGCGTGTGTTGAGCAGGTGGCTGGCTGACTGGGCGACTTTCTTGCTCATCCTTTCCAGTTACCTAGTGAGTCTGGCATGGAGGCTGCGTGCCCTTGGGTTCACCTCTCTATTATAAGCTAGAACAGATGTCACAGGAAGAGAGAATGCCTGGCTGGATTTTGCTGACCCACCAGGAAGCTTGTTGGTCCAGCAGCTGGAAAGGCGGAATCGGCATCAATGGACCGCACATGGCAGGGTATGAGATGGAATGCTGGGAGCTGTGAGGGTCTGCACTGACCTCATGGATATCCTTCTGTCCAAGGGAGTGTGACATTAGATAGTAAATTTTAAAATCACAGGTTGAGAGAGAGACTACAGAAGAAATTTTAGAAGCTACATATTTCAACGCCCTTAACAGCAATTATTTCCTACTTTTTGAACAAGAGCCCCAGTATCTTCATTTTGTACGGGCCCCACAGATCAGTCTATCCTTATATGATCTTTGCTTATCTTCTACATCATTCATTTGCCCTCTGAAGCCTTTTAACTTTTTCATTTATTTTTATCTCCTTCACTTTTTTTCTATTTTTTATTTTATTTACCACATGTCTTGTGGTGTCAGTTTGCTCATTGTATTCCTGCTAATTTAGTTTCCAGTTTTGAAATGTTTTAATTTTTCACTGGAGTCTCCCTAAGCTTTCCTCAGTTCTTCCCTTTTCATGGACATTACTCCTAATTGTCAATGTGAATCGCTGCTGTGAAGTTATAAAACTTGAAAAGAAGATAAGAGAATGGTTCAATTTTGAACCACTTGGTAATTTTGTCAGTTTTTGTTCTCTCTTTGGCATATTTTACTTGTTTGCATGTACTTTAATACATATAAACCAACAAAATGTTTTAGAACTTTGAAATACTGTTTCAGTGATATTTTTGGTGTTAAGTCTCTGTATCATAATGATGAGAAAATGCTTAAATTCCCCTGATGAGTCATGCAGTTAGAAATATACTCAATTTAAAAAGGTAAATATTGTTTTTGTTGCACATTTGCTATAAAATAAACGAAGATGAGACATTATCCTTTTGGAAGTACTGAGTGCAAATTTATTCTCAATTGCTTCAAATTTATTATCTTTTGTTTCAAAAGAGATTTCAAGAGAATAGCAATCTATTCAATCTTAAATTAACCACAGGATATATAGGCATATATGCTTCTACGCAACATGTGGATACAGCAATATATAAATACAAGATAAATAATATCTTTAGCATGCTGTTCTCAGTATAAAAAGTCCTTTACTGATGGTTCTTTGCATATACATCAAATTGCCTTATAGAACTTTTTGGACATTATATTTGCAGTTATTGCAGAAGCTTATCAAAAAGATTGTATAGTAATTTTTCAAAGGATCACTAGAAACAAAATAAATAAGAAGTGACCTGAGGGGTGAGGCTCTTAATGGATGAACATTACATATATTAGACTCCAGAGTAGAAATAATCATGACAATTCAGCATTTCAAAGCGTGCAAGGCTAATACAATTGAAAGGCTGAATTTAAAAGAGGAAAACAAAGCAATAATTTAGATGAAAAAGCATGGATATTTCTCTTGGTGAGATGATTTAAAATAAATGCTAGGGAATGCTGTCTTGATATTACTTTTTTATTAATACCTACCACAAATAAAAGATGAAATAGTAAAGAAAAAATTAACTTGTATAATAATACAATGTAACATTTTCTTCTTTTTAAAAGTTACTTTAGAATTATGTTGTTGACTGTTTTGTAGATTATTATATTGAGAGATCTTTACATTTTGAACATAGTTTTTTTTTTCTTTTTTTCTTTTTTTCTTTTTTTCTTTTTATTGTAATAGAAAAATAAGACCCTACCCAAAATAGGATATTTTTAACTCCTTTTAGAGAAATAAAAGAAAAAATCACATTTAGATCAATGATTGTTTGATCAAGAATTCCCACGTGGTGGTTGCAATGTGGAATATCTGATAGATACAAAATACACTTCTTTTTTTGTTCAAAGAGCTAATAATCTAGTTATTGTGCCTTATTATCACATTTACCTGAATATACCATATTCTTTGACTAATGTTAAGTACCTTAGAAAAAACAGATATTCTGTAATGGCAGACTTAGCCTAATCACTGGCAACTCTCTAACACATTCATAAAGAACATACAACCATATAGCATATACAATCTTACAACATGCAAGTTAAGACATAATACTTAATATTTTAGGAATGGCATAATTATTAAAAACAAAGGGCAAAAGAGATTGGTTTTCAAACACAATATTTAGAAGAAAACAACTTAGCTGATGCAATGATGAACATGGAGTAACAAATAGTTCTTTATAAGACAAAACATTTTCTAGATCTGGTTTCTTAAATTAGGGGTTGGAAAACTATGGCCTGTGTGTCAAATCCCATGCTCCTGTCTCCTGGTTTTGCAAATAAAGTTTTATTGGAACACAGCCACGATTATCTGTTTATGTGTTGTGTGTGCTGCTTTCATGCTACAGCAGCAGAATTGAAATGTAACAACAACAGTATCATTGCAAAGCATAAAATATTTACTGTCTGGCCTCTTATTGAAAGTGTGTGCTTATCCCTTTTCTAAATCATTATAGTATACTAGGGTAGCAATAACAATACAGACATCTAAGGTTGAATTATACTGCACCAGTGTATTTACCAAAAATCTTATCAGAATAATCTTGTTTATATTTTATATTGGTTTGTAAATGTACATTCTGACTGCAGACAGAACATTTGTCTCTATGTAACAAGCCAGTTATCTTGAGTTCTTCAATTTATTTATTTATTTATTTTTAAAACATCTTTATTGGAGTATAATTGCTTTACAATGGTGTGTTAGTTTCTGCTTTATAACAAAGTGAATCAGTTATACATATACATATGTTCCCATATCTCTTCCCTCTTGCGTCTCCCTCCCTCCCACCCTCCCTATCCCACCCCTCTAGGTGGTCACAAAGCACCGAGCTGATCTCCCTGTGCTAGCGGCTGCTTCCCACTAGCTATCTGTTTTACATTTGGTAGTGTATATATGTCCATGCCACTCTCTCACTCTGTCACATCTTACCCCTCCCCCTCCCCATATCCTCAAGTCCATTCTCTAGTAGGTCTGTGTCTTTATTCCCGTCTTGCCACTAGGTTCTTCATGACCTTTTTTTTTTTTTTTCCTTAGATTCCATATATATGTGTTAGCATACTGTATTTGTTTTTCTCTTTCTGACTTACTTCACTCTGTATGACAGACTCTAACTCCATCCACCTCACTACAAATACCTCCATTTCATTTCTTTTTATGGCTGAGTAATATTCCGTTGTATATATGTGCCACATCTTCTTTATCCATTCATCTGATGATGGACACTTAGGTTGCTTCCATGTCCTGGCTATTGTAAATAGAGCTGCAATGAACATTTTGGTACATGACTCTTTTTGAATTATGGTTTTCTCAGGGTATATGCCCAGTAGTGGGATTGCTGGGTCGTATAGTAGTTCTATTTTTAGTTTTTTAAGGAACCTCCATACTGTTCTCCATAGTGGCTGTATCAATTTACATTCCCACCAACAGTGCAAGAGGGTTCCCTTTTCTCCACACCCTCTCCAGCATTTACTGTTTCTAGATTTTTTGATGATGGCCATTCTGACCACTGTGAGATGATATCTCATTGTAGTTTTGATTTGCATTTCTCTAATGATTAATGATGTTGAGCATTCTTTCATGTGTCTGTTGGCAATCTGTATATCTTCTTTGGAGAAATGTCTATTTAGGTCTTCTGCCCATTTTTGGATTGGGTTGTTTGTTTTTTTCATATTGAGCTGCATGAGCTGCTTGTAAATCTTGGAGATTAATCCTTTGTCAGTTGCTTCATTTGCAAATATTTTCTCCCATTCTGAGGGTTGTCTTTTGGTCTTGTTTATGGTTTCTTTTGCTGTGCAAAACTTTTAAGTTTCATTAGGTCCCATTTGTTTATTTGTGTTTTTATTTCCATTTCTCTAGGAGGTGGGTCAAAAAGGATCTTGCTGTGATTTATGTCATAGAGTGTTCTGCCTATGTTTTTCTCTAAGAGTTTGATAGTGTCTGGCTTTACACTTAGGTCTTTAATCCATTTTGAGTTTATTTTTGTATATGGTGTCAGGGAGTGTTCTAATTTCATACTTTTACATGTACCTGTCCAGTTTTCCCAGCACCACTTATTGAAGAGGCTGTCTTTTCTCCACTGTATATGCTTGCCTCCTTTATCAAAGATAAGGTGACCATATGTGCATGGGTTTATCTCTGGGCTTTCTATCCTGTTCCATTGATCTATGTTTCTGTTTTTGTGCCAGTACCAAACTGTCTTGATTACTGTAGCTTTGTAATATAGTCTGAAGTCAGGGAACCTGATTCCTCCAGCTCCATTTTTCGTTCTCAAGATTGCTTTGGCTATTTGGGGTCTTTTGTGTTTCCATACAAATTGTGAAATTTTTTGTTCTAGTTCTGTGAAAAATGCCAGTGGTAGTTTGATAGGGATTGCATTGAATCTGTAGATTGCTTTGGGTAGTAGAGTCATTTTCACAATGTTGATTCTTCCAATCCAAGAACATGGTATATCTCTCCATCTATTTGTATCATCTTTAATTTCTTTCACCAGTGTCTTATAATTTTCTGCATACAGGTCTTTGTCTCCTTAGGTAGGTTTATTCCTAGATATTTTATTCTTTTTGTTGCAATGGTAAATGGGTGTGTTTTCTTAATTTCACTTTCAGATTTTTCGTCATTAGTGTATAGAAATGCAAGAGCTTTCTGTGCATTAATTTTGTATCCTGCTACTTTACCAAATTCATTGATTAGCTCTAGTGGTTTTCTGGTAGCATCTTTAGGATTCTCGATGTATAGTATCATGTCATCTGCAAACAGTGACAGCTTTACTTCTTGTTTTCCAATTTGGATTCCTTTTATTTCTTTGTCTTCTCTGATTGCTGTGGCTAACACTTCCAAAACTATGTTGAATAATAGTGGTGAGAGTGGGCAACCTTGTCTTGTTCCTGATCTTAGTGGAAATGGTTTCAGTTTTTCACCATTGAGGACAATGTTGGCTGTGGGTTTGTCATATATGGCCTTTATTATGTTGAGGAAAGTTCCCTCTATGCCTACTTTCTGCAGGACTTTTATCATAAATGGGTGTTGAATTTTGTTGAAAGCTTTCTCTGCATCTATTCAGATGATCATATGGTTTTTCTCCTTCAATTTGTTAATATGGTATATCACGTTGATTGATTTGCATATATTGAAGAATCCTTGCATTCCTGGGATAAACCCCACTTGATCATGGTGTATGATCCTTTTAATGTGCTGTTGGATTCTGTTTGCTAGTATTTTGTTGAGGATTCTTGCACCTATGTTCATCAGTGATATTGGCCTGTAGTTTTCTTTCTTTGTGACATCTTTGTCTGGTTTTGGTATCAGGGTGATGGTGGCCTCGTAGAATGAGTTTGGGAGTGTTCCTCCCTCTGCAATATTTTGGAAGAGTTTGAGAAGGATAGGTGTTAGCTCTTCTCTAAATGTTTGACAGAATTCGCCTGTGAAGCCATCTGGTCCTGGGCTTTTGTTTGTTGGAAGATTTTTAATCACAGTGTCAATTTCAGTGCTTGTGATTGGTCTGTTCATATTTTCTATTTCTTCCTGGTTCAGTCTCGGAAGGTTGTGCATTTCTAAGAATCTGTCCCTTTCTTCCAGGTTGTCCATTTTATTGGCATAGAGTTGCTTGTAGTAATCTCTCATGATCTTTTGTATTTCTGCAGTGTCAGTGGTTACTTCTCCTTTTTCATTTCTAATTCTATTGATTTGAGTCTTCTCCCTTTTTCTCTTGATGAGTCTGGCTAATGGTTTATCAATTTTGTTTGTCTTCTCAAAGAACCAGGTTTTAGTTTTATTGATCTTTGCTATTGTCTCCTTCATTTCTTTTTCATTTATTTCTGATCTGATCTTTATGATTTCTTTCCTTCTGTTAGCTTTGGGTTTTTTTTTTTGTTGTTGTTCTTCTTTCTCTAATTGCTTTAGGTTTAAGGTTAGGTTTTTTATTTGAGATTTTTCTTGGTTCCTTAGATAGTATAGTATTGCTATAAACTTCCCTCTTAGAACTGCTTTTGCTGCATCCCATAGATTCTGAGTCGTCGTATTTTCATTGTCATTTGTTTCTGGGTAGTTTTTGTTTTCCTCTTTGATTCCTTCCATGATCTCTTGGTTATTTAGTAGTGTATTGTTTAGCCTCCATGTGTTTGTATTTTTTACAAATATTTTCCTGTAATTGATATCTAGTCTCATAGCATTGTAGTCTGAAAAGATGCTTGATACAATTTCAATTTTCTTAAATTTACCAAGGTTTGATTTGTGACCAAAGATATGATCTATCCTGGAGAATGTTCATGAGCACTTGAGAAGAAAGTGTATTCTGTTGTTTTTGGATGGAATGTCCTGTAAATATCATCTTGTCTAATGTGTCATTTAAAGCTTGTGTTTCTCAATTTATTTTCATTTTGGATGATCTGGCCATTTGTGAAAGTGGAGTGTTAAAGTCCCCAACTATTATTGTGTTACTGTTGATTTCCCCTTTTATGGCTGTTAGCATTTGCCTTATTTATTGAGGTGCTCCTCAGTTGGAGGCATAATTATTTACCATTGTTATATCTTCTTCTTGGATTGATCCCTTGATCATTATGTAGTGCCCTTCTTTGTCTCTTGTAATAGTCTTTATTTTAAAGTCTATTTTGTCTGATATGAGAATTGCTACTCCAGCTTTCTTTTGATTTCCATTTACGTGGAATATCTTTTTCCATCCCCTCACTTTCAATCTGTGTGTGTCCCTAGGTTTGAAGTGGGTCTCTTGTAGACAGCATATATATGGGTCTTGTTTTTGTATCCATTCAGCTAGTCTATGTCTTTTGGTTGGAGCATATAATCCATTTACATTTAAGGTAATTATCGATATGTATGTTCCTATTACCATTTTCTCAATTGTTTTGGGTTTGTTTTTGTAGGTCTTTTCCTTCTCTTGTGTTTCCTGCCTAGAGAAATTCCTTTTGCAATTGTTGTAAAACTGGTTTGGTGGTGCTGAATTCTCTTCACTTTTGCTTGTCTGTAAAGGTTTTAATTTTTCTGTCGAATCTGAATGAGATCCTTACTGGGTAGAATAATCTTGCTTGTAGGTTTTTCCCTCTCATCACTTTAAATACGTCCCGCCATTCCCTTCTGGCTTGCAGAGTTTCTGCTGAGAAATCACCTCTTAACCTTATGAGGATTCCCTTGTGTTATTTGTTGCTTTTCCATTGCTGCTTTTAATTTTTTTTCTTTGTATTTAATTTTTTATAGTTTGATTAATATGTGTCTTGGCATGTTTCTCCTTGGTTTTTTCCTGTATGGGACTCTCTGCACTTCCTGAACTTGATTGACAATTTCCTTTCCCATATTAGGGAACTTTTCAACTATAATCTCTTCAAATGTTTTCTCACGCCCTTTCTTTTTCTCTTCTTCTTCTTTGTCCCCTATAATTCGAATGTTTGTGTGTTTAATGTCCCAGAGGTCTCTGAGACTCTCCTCAATTCTTTTCATTCTTTTTTCTTTATTCTGCTCTGTGGTAGTTATTTACGCTCTTTTATCTTCCAGGTCACTTATCCGTTCTTCTGCCTCTGTTATTCTGATATTCATTCCTTCTAAAGAATTTTTAATCTCATTTATTGTGTTGTTCATCATTGTTTGTTTGCTCTTTAGTTCTTCTGGGTCCTTGTTAAACGTTTCTTGTATTTCCTCCCTTCTATTTCCAAGATATTGGATCATTTTTACCATCATTACTCTGAATTCTTTTTCAGGTAGACTGCCTATTTCCTAATTTGTTTGGTCTGGTGGTTTTTTACCTTGCTCCTTCATCTGCTGCATATTTCTCTGTCTTCTCATTTTGTTTTACTTACTGTGTTTAGGGTCTCCTTTTCGCAAGCTGAAGGTTCGTAGTTCCCATTGTTTTTGGTATCTACCCTCAGTGGGTTGTGTAGGCTTCCTGGTGGAGGGGACTGGTACCTGTGTTCTGGTGGATGAGGCTTGATCTTGTCTTTCTGATGGGCTGGACCATGTCCGGTGGTGTGTTTTGGGGTGTCTGTGAACTTAGTATAATTTTAGGCAGCCTCTCTGCTAATGAGTGGGTTTGTGTTCCTGTCTTGCTAGTTGTTTGGCATGGGGTGTCCAGCAATGGAGCTTGCAGGCCATTGGGTGGAACTGGGTCTTAGCATTGAGATGGTTATCCCTGGGAGAGCTCTTGCCAATTGATATTATGTGGGGCCGGGAGGTCTCTGGTGGTCCCTGTCCTGAACTCAGCTCTCCCACCTCAGAGGCTCAGGCCTGGCACAGTCCGGAGGACCAGGACCCTCTCAGCTACATGGTGAAATTCACAAATCTGAGCAGGAGAAGTGCTGGAAGTAACTCCTATGCCTGTGGCTCTGCTTAACCATGTTAATACATCCTGAGTGGTGGCTGTTCTCCAAAAGCAGTGGAGAACTGAGAAGAGTAAAGTCACTCACTCGACAAATAATAAGTCCATAATACATATGCTTTTGCCTATGTGTACCACCCTTTCTCTTTTCAACCTCTGCTGTGTTCTCCCCTTCATTGAGGACAGTTAAATTGACTGGTGGTTTTAGTAAATTAACTTCATTTCCTTACTACAGGGTTTTTGAGAGCCTTTGATCTATTAATGTACGAAAGAAAAATACTGTGTACTGTGACATTTCCAGACATCTTAGAAGAATAGCTCTTTTCTGAGAGAAGTAGGTCAGGAGTAAGTGTTCACCAAATTACCCTGTGAGAAGAATTTTCCTGGAGTAGTCCTTCTAAAGCCAATATTTACCTATTTGCTGAAATCTAAAAAAAATGATCCCTTAGTAAGCTTCTTCTATTTTGAGGTCAACTTTTAATAGCTCTATTTTCATTCTTTCTTCATTATTGTGCTTTCTAAATTTCCTGTGAAGAGTTTGCATTAATTTTATAATCATAAAAAGTAAATTTAAGAACCTAAAAAAAAATGCTCTAAGGGAATCTTTTACTTTTTGATTTTTTTTTTGTTGGATTGTTTTTTCTTTTGCCTTTGGAGAACTTCATTCTTTCCACTAAACCTGAGTCTGGCAATGCATACCTAAGTGATAGCCCTCCTTCTACCAGAAGGAGAAACTGGCATTTAGGAGATATATAATAGCTGTGAACTTATTTCCACAATCTATGAACTCACCTATACATAATATAAGTTTTAAAATGTATTTAATAGATCTTACTTATTTCAAAAGACTCATTTGTCCCAGAGAGCAGAAAATGAATCTAGAGACTTCAGGGTAAAATCCAATCAATTCCTGCTTCATCCTTTTTTTCTTTTTCTAAAGTTACTGAAAGTTTAATTCAATCAATTAGGATTTTCTCCGCACCATTCCCTTCTCTGAATTGATTCCAAGCTGAACAATCTTGCAATGTCTGTAAGTATCTGCTGAGGTATAAATCTGTGTCTTCGGAGATCTTCTCTGGGTCTGCAGCCCTCTGGTCCCTGCCACCAGGATTAGGTCAATCTTTTTTGCAAACTTTGTCTTATTATACAAATTAGGGTCTATCTCCAATCTTTTGATTTTTAGGATTCCATAGGTCAGTGCTTTAGCAAGAATATAATCTTGAGAGCTCACACTCTGTTCTTAAACCTAGATCTTAAATGTTCTTACCACAAAAACTAAATGGTAATTATGTGACACGATCAAGGTTTTAACGCTAGGGTGGTAATCATATTGCAACATGTAAATTTATCACATCAACTCATTGTACACACATTTACACAATGCTATATGTCAGTTACAACTCAATAAAAAATGAAGATATGTAGTTGTTTTTTCACATTTTGGGGGCGGTTAGTTCCATTTCTTCTTCCCACGGTCCTTTCTCTGGGCTCCATATCCTCTGGGCATTGTGTTCTGTTTTTTATCATTGCTCCTAGGAATGAGAGTGCTTGATTATTGTTTAGGAACTCCCAGATTGCCATTCACTGTGTGCCAAGACTTTTCCCTGTAACAGAGGTATAACCCATTTGTTATATCTTTTCTCCTTTCTTTTGCCCATCTTATATTTAAAGCCATTAACTCATTAAGAGACAGACTATACAAACAGACAGTGGCCAGATCCTATATAACAACTGAATTCTGACCCACAATCTCTGAGCAACTACCCTGGGGAGCCAAATCACAACTTCTGTAGCAATCCATCCCAAATTAGCAGGACCTGATCAGAAACTGCTGACTGCTCTAAGTTTTGCCCCCACTTTCAATTTAGGATTAAGCAGAGAAAATAAAATATGTACCCCTAAACAATCTCATAAGATGTCCCATTTCTACGTAACCCATTTTCAGTTTCCCCAATTAGGAAATTGGAATTTTCAGTCCAATTAGGGTAGAACTGACACTTTCCTTTTTTTTTTTTTTTTTAACTTTAAAACTTTCCCACTTGCCTACTGCCTTTGGGACTTTGTCAAACACGAATGATTGTGGCTGACCCCCTTGCCAGAGCAAGCTCCTAATAAATAGTCTCTGTTCTCATTTGGGTGGTCTTTATTCATTCCCACATCACAGTTATGATTCCAGCCTATGATGGCAACAATGGGGAACAACACAGGTCTACGCAGCGGTGACTGCAAATGAGCCCCACTCTATTTTCCTAATTTAGTGATTTGGTTCTTGCCATAATTCCCTATGCCCAAACACTTGCTTTGTAACAGTTTTAGAAAACGTATCTTGGTCTGAATAGGTTTATGTCTGACTCTCTTTTTTGTCCTTGTTACTTCAGGACTGGGATTATGTTTTTCTTCCTTATGATAGGGACGGGACTGCATTCAATCTCTGGGTTTTACCTCCCGTGACCATATTCCACTTCCAGACCTCCCTGAAACTAACTTCCTGATTATGCTGGATTTAGGAAATTACTTTCTTTCTGGAACCTTCTAATACTAAACTCCCTTCTTATCTTGGAGGTTTGGCTGCACTGTGGACTTTCAGAACACCTGCTTTCCCTTTAGAGGTCTATATAATTTTGCATTAATAACTGACTCTATAGAGTTTGCTGTTTAATCATTTCCATTTCCACTTATATCTTCTGATTTAAGTTCTTTAGGCTACTCTAAATATCTGTTAGCTAAGCAATAATATTTTCTGGTCATTCCTCACTCCACAAATATTTTTCCATCTACTATATGGTTTTAACTTGGCTCTAAATTTCCTAAGACACATTATTTTTTTTTCTTCTGAGAATTCATCTGTTACTTCTCTCTTTGACTGTTTTGTCACTCCTGTACTCTTGCTTCCTGTTTAACTCTTTATAAGACATATCATCAGCCCTTTATTCAGTTGCTGCTCTAATAACACAAGCATTCTGTGCATTGAAAACACTTTTCAACTTCAGAATGAAGTGACACTCTCCACGCCAGGTATTGGTGACATTCCTTATCACTAAACTTAACTAAGTTTCTGGCTATCAGCCTTTTTCTCATTGAATTTGTCACAGGCAGGCAATCTCTTCTTGAGAATCTATAAAGTAAATACCAAAGGTTGTGGTTTTAACAGAAAAGTTAATCAAACTCAGTAGAAACAACATTATCTCTGCCATTTTTCTTGCCAAGTGCTAAATATGCATCTCTGTGTCAGAATCTAAATGTTTATAGAGGTAAGTCTGATTCTTTTCAATGCTGAATGTTGACTTTCATAAACCCCCCTCTCCACATTTGACTCTTCAAATGGCTTCTCTTGGCTGCAGCACACAGTTTATTAGTGCATGATATAAGGTTTCTGATGAATCATTTTTCTCTTGAACCAGTTTGTAAAACATGTATAAATCCAACTTGGGGTTTTGATATATGTTAATAGGCAAGTGATGTTTATCATCTTAACTAACTACAGACATGAAACAATAATAAAAATAGTAATTATTGTAATATTATTATTGCAAATAGTGAGATGACTCAACCCTTTGAGAATTGTGTCAACCAAGATAATTTTTCAATGCCTACAACATCAGGAAGGGAAATTCTGTGAAAACAATCACCTCTCTGATTCAGTCTTCCTATCTTTTCTCAAAGATTCCCATGTTCAGAAATTAGTCATTACTGTTTTTTCCGTATTTTTTTCCTATATTCTAGCCATCCCAATGTTATTAACCCAAGCCAAGACTAATTGAAGAGAGGACTTTATGTATAGTTACTTCCTGATAGATTGGCTACTTATAACTAATTATTGCTTATGAAATGATGATAAGGTATATTCAAAAGATTTCTTTAGTAAGTAGGAAGCTTCCACAGAACTTCCTGTGGATGTGGGTGATGTGAATAACTCTAGGAATTTTCTCATAGCTGTAAACATTATGAATGTGGCTTTCAAAGATAATTTTAATTTGTAAATCAGTTGTTGTTTAATGTAAATTAAAAATCAGATTGTTGATAGTAAACTATAAAGCAGTTATGCATATGAATGCTAATGTAGTGTTTTTTAAAGAGTTGGCATTTAGATGAAATGGGACTTGTGTAATTTAATATCTTTAGATATCTATGCACATTTTTATTGTAGATCAGTTCAAAATGTCTTAACACATGAATCTCTATAATTATAAATCTTATTAAAATTCATCACCAAATGATTCTGATATAGTCTTCATTGATTCTTTTTGAACAAACAATTCTTCTCTGATGGCAAAATAAGTGATTTACATGTAAAAGTTTTCTCAAGTAATATGCATTATCCTCAACAATAGGAAATCATAGATGCCAATAAATTGCTGTCTGAAATTTCCTATTCTTTTGTTTTCACAAGAAAATTTCAGACTTTAAAACTAGCATAGTTTGAAGTGTCTGTACTCTTTTTCTGGGGTGACACAGGTTTCCTGCTGATGCTCACCTAGCTTCAAATCTCAAAAGTTTTCCTGGAATTAATCATGGTGAAACACAATCGCACACATATTGACCTGCTTTTTTCTTTTTTTTTTCCTTTAAAAACAAATGAGGAGCCATCTTCAGACCGAAGCCCAGAGCCTGACACATTAAGTTCTAAATGAATGTCTATGGGATAGAATAAGCAGCATATACTCTAAAAATAATACTTCCAGTGAGATGTTTTCTATTAATTTTATTAGTTGTAAGTGGTGAAATGTTTCCCCACATTAACAAAAACTAAATGTATTTTTTATTCATTTATATTTGTTGATATATATAATTATGTGCCGGATAGGTACACATTAATCATTTGTTTAGAAACCAAGAGTATACTAGGAGAGGTCTCACTCAGGAAGTACATATTAACTTTGACTGTAATTTGGAAATTGCGTAGTAGATTTTGATAACAACAATATTTTAAACAAAGCCTGGTTTAAGAATATATACAAAGCAGAGAGTATTCTATTGTGGAAGCCAGCACAGACAGGTATCAACTTAAAAAGAACCCACCTTCTCCAGCTGGGAACAGGAGCACTGCAAGGGGAAAAAAGAGAGATAGAGATAGACAGAGGCAGAGACAGAGACAGAGAGTGAAAGAGAGTAAACTCCGTAGGATTATCATATAAGAATCTGCTTGAAACTTGATTCAGGTTTGTCCAAAATTTACACAGCTCTTCTTTTTTTTTTTGGAGATATATATACCATATATATGTATATATATGGTATATAATCTACCGTATATATATATATATATATATATATGGTAGATTTTAAAGAGTGATATAAGATCAATAATAACCTTTACTTTACTTTTATTTTGCCTGACTCAAACACCTCTGGGAAAATAGAAAAAAAAAAAAAGGAAAACATGCTTTGAGCCTTAATTTCTTAAAGATTTGTAAAGACACAGTTTTGGAAGTGGGCACAGATTGGAAACAGTATGAAATGACAATAACTAGATGTGGGAGGGATTCAAAATGTACAGAGTATGGAGACAGGAATAAAAAGGTTTATGTAGGAAGAAAACACATCTCAGATTGCA
Organism: Balaenoptera borealis; assembly: GCF_965194805.1. Classification (NCBI taxonomy): domain Eukaryota; kingdom Metazoa; phylum Chordata; class Mammalia; order Artiodactyla; family Balaenopteridae; genus Balaenoptera; species Balaenoptera borealis. The sequence continues at coordinate 8,799,371 of NC_138875.1, forward strand.
AGATACTAAAGAGAGTATCATTATGGAGCAAAACATCCAAACTCCTTGTGTTTGATGATAAAATTGACTGGAAAATTACCAATGCTCTCCTCATTTTGTGGTGGATATACACAAATTAAGTCACTATGGGTGAACAGATCTTTCCTAAAAATAGCTAGTTTCTCAGGCTTAATTTAGTCCTTGGTAGAATATTCTACATGAACCTCATCAAGTAGTAAAATGTCTTATTTAATTGCGCAGAAGTCAGATGGAAAAGCCCTTCCTTCCTTCCTCCCCTCTTTTTTCCCTCTTTCCCTGTACTTGATTGGATAAAACTAGTTTTGGTTGAAGTGTACACTTTGGCTCACCGAACATGGAATATAGAGCAATTAAAATTTAGAAGAGGCATATGGAGGTGTTCAGAGCACCAGAGAATCCCAACCTGGGATGTTCGGCTGAGGAGTTTCACTTTTTAATGCGTGCCTTGAGGTGATGATTTCTTTTTCTTTTTTTTTTTAACAAGGCATTGATTTTTTATTTTTTTGGTAAAAATCATAGATGTCTCCTAAGAGTATAAAAACAAATGTAAAAATCAAATGCAGGAACAAAATTGAACCAAAATAATTGAAAATTATTTGTTTTATAACTTGTTTGCTTGCTGCTTTAGGTGATCGTTCTATACGTGAAATTTCTTTCTGAATCATTGGCAGATTCCAGAGCTTTTTCAGTTGTGTCCATAACACATCAGAGTTTTTAGGGACTCCTGTGTGCAAAACATTTTTAAGGTTTCATGAGGAATATAAAGAAGAAGGTGAAATTCTTGGTTTGAACTGTTTAGAATTTAGCAACGAAGACAGAAATGACTCATATAACAGCAGGAGGGGAAATCTTGGAAATTCAGTAAGTCTCTTTTTTCTCAAGTACTCCGAGAATCCTCACTGTATTACAGAAAGACCTGTAAGAGCCAACATTACTGTGCTGTGTATTTATAAATATTATGGAATTAACTGCCAACATCAATCTCTATGTCAGAAAGCTTTTCGCAAAGAGCCAATTTAAAGAAAGTACTTTAACTTTGATCCCAATGCAGTACATTATGGTGCTAAGTTCCTTCCTTGTATTCTGTGGATCCATACCCTGAGATCTGAGAAGCAGAAAAGTACTACTTGCACCTATAATTGCTTTTCAGAAAACAAAGAATTCATTTAAAAACATATGTCAAGAGCTAGAGCTAAATGATTTTTTTTTATGTTCAGCTCAGATTAAAATGGCTTTTACTGTAACAAAACCCCCTTTAATACCATGTATTTCTATGCATGACTTTAAAGCCATATTCAAAGTGATGAATAAACATTGCAGAATATAGACTATAAAGGAAGGTAGACTGGAACAATAGCAATATCATTATGCATCAGCTTCAATCTTTTAGAAAACATAAAATAGAAAATATAGGTATAAGTTATTTAGAGAATTTAAATAGATGTTTCATAACTTTTCATCAGAATTTAAAAATTGAATCTCCAATATTTTGATCATTCTAAACACCATATATATATATGTAAATCTATTTGTAATGAAATAATATAAATTAGGTACAAATAAAGAGGGATATTGAAGAATAGTACCAGTAAATCAGTAAATTTAGAATTTTTATTTGGCTGAATAATAAAATTACTTAAGTGAGTCAGATGTCCAGAATATACACATTTATATTTATTTTTCTTTCATCACTGGTTGCATTATATCTTAGATTTATGGTTCAACTTTTTTTTTTTTTTTAATTATTTATTTTTGGCTGTGTTGGGTCTTCGTTTCTGTGCGAGGGCTTTCTCTAGTTGCGGCAAGTGGGGGCCATTCTTCATCGTGGTGCGCGGGCCTCTCATTATCGCGGCCTCTCGTTGCGGAACACAGGCTCCAGACGCGCAGGCTCAGTAATTGTGGCTCAAGGGCTTAGTTGCTCCGCGGCCTGTGGGATCCTCCCAGACCAGGGCTCGAACCCGTGTCCCCTGCATTGGCGGGCAGACTCTCAACCACTGTGCCACCAGGGAAGCCCTGGTTCAACTTTTACATTAATTTTTTTCCATAAGACTAGTGTCTAAAAAGAAATACAGGAAAGACAAAATCAATGGTCTATAGAGAAATTTTTAAAAAAACACAGGGTTTATATTTGGCATTCCTTTTCCTTTGAAGTTTTAGGTTTGGAGCTTAAGATCTTTATTTTTATGCCATGTGAGATGGTTACTCTTTGAAATATTCTGAATGGATCAAATAGTTCATCTTGTGAGAGCTTTCAGAAGTGGGGTTAGACACCTGATATTTCAGAGGATCTAAGTTCACATTACTTTTTTATATTTTAAAGGTTATCTCAGCTCTACCCTTATATCCATTCACTCAATACATATTTACTGAGTATGGAATTGGTAGTAGGAGCATGTCGTGATAGGTTCTATGTTTACCTTGCTTATGTCTCATAAGAAAGAAAATGTGCAACAATAAATATAATAAAGGGATAAGGACAAGCTAAAAAAGGATAAGGACCAGAAATAGAACAAACCCCTTTCTAAACTTATCCATCATGTCTCTGATTGTTAGACTACTTCTTTCAAGGCAATAGGTCATTGTATAAACTAGACAAACTCATTCTTGTTGATATGCTATTAGGAAAACAAATCTCTTCTCCTTCCACACTAAATCTGTCCCACTTTTCATATGAATACATAATATCTGGGATATGTGGCACATCAGAAAATCCAGCTCAAACTAGCTGAAACAAATTGTGTGTGTGTGTGTATGTTTAAATAACTGATAAAGACTTTGCGGGATCCATGAACTCCTATTATAATGTTCATTGTATTCTTTTTTCTTTCTCTCTTGTGTTCTGGCTCTCTCTTTGTCTCTCAGTCTTGCTCTCCAACCCCAAACCAGAATCTGTCCCTGTTTCTTTCTGCAAAATGGTCTTATCTTCTCTTTCTGCAGATAGACCTTCTCCAGCTGTCAACACATGTGATTGCAGGTTTACGTTATCTTAGGCCTCAGTAAAAAGAGTTTATTTCTTCCACTAAATAGATCCACAATAAAATTCCAGGGAAAGTCTTGGTATTGACCTAGATTGAGTTACATACCAATCCTTGAACAATCACTTTGGTCAGTTACCTAAGATACTCAGCTTGGTTAGCCATGGCCTGAGCACCCATTCCTGTGGCCAAAGAGAATGGGGGAAGTGTGACTAGCAACCAGGCATGGAATAAGTGAAGAATAGTTGCTCAAATGAGGTGGCCAGTTTGGTTACCAGGATAAAAGTGTTCTGTCTTAAGTTGGATCCATCAAGGATTATGTCATTTATTTGGGAAGGTGTCTTCACCTGCAAAGGCAGATGGGCCATAACAAATTGGCCTTGTGTTTATGATGTCAAGACAATGACCACCATCACCATGGGTCTTTGTTCTCTTGTTTGCTTTCCTAATCTGCTTGATAGCAAGCATGCACTTTGCACTACTGTCCGCTTTGTGTTGCACTGTTGAGTCCTACCAAGCCTGTTACAGATTTAGCCAGACTAAGTCTGATAATTACTTGGCATTTAGGTATGGGAGTATGGGATTGGAGACTTCCTTAAAGTGACCCTCCCTGGGTCATATGCATCAGCCAAAACCTACCTCCTGTGTTTTAGAATAAAGCTGTGGCTGATGCTAGGCTCAAGGGGAAACTGTACCCTGTGACAGATTGGTTATGCAATTCCATCAGGTGTTGGCCCCTGATCTGTAGATTGTTCAGAGGAAAAAATGCCCTATGGGAGATGTGGGCCCATTGGGTGATCATTCACAAGGAGCAGTTTTTAGGGTGGAGAAAGAGAGAGAGAGAGAAGGAGAAACAAAGGAGAGAAGAGAGAAAAAAAAGCTGCCATGAGGTGAGACCCATACTCTTAATCATGGGTGGTTCACCAGGACTCTTAAATATTTCTGCTGCTGTTGCTATCTATAATTCTATCATGAAAAAGATCCTCACCCTCTGCGTTATGCAGAAATACATACTTGGCACACCTGTGGCATAGCAAAGAGGCCGATTCAAACCTACTTAGGTCTGGGGGCTTTAAACCCTATAAAGCACCCATTGCTGTGAGGGAGGCCCCTAAACCTGACAATACTGATTTGTGGCTTCTTGGAAGAAAAAAATTATAAAGGCAAACAGGGTAAGGAGGCTCACCCTGGAATAAATCTAGTGATTTTAAAAAAACATCGAAAAGATAGAAATGAATGAAAAACAAAAAGAGACCTGGATACAGGGGAAGGAGACATGAAAGCAACAACAAAACTAAACTGAAGGTCCACAATTTGATCTAACTGGAAATCCAAAATTTTAAAAATTATACAATATAAAGATAAAAGAGTGTCGAATGGCTTCTGCACCTCTGTGATACAGGTTTTGAATTAACTTTAACATCTACAGAAAATAAACCAACTGCAAACTTTCTTGTCCTTAATACTGGGACTTAAATTTGGATGAGGAGATTCCACTAAATTTAAACATGGTGCCCCCTATTAACTTAGAGGAGTTACTGGGTATAAAATAGAGGATACACAGGCATGCCTCTTCAGAACTATTGCCTTGCTTAAATTGCCCATAGTCCTAGCATCCATTCCCCTAAAGTATCTTATAGAGGGCATGGATGCTCTGACCTAATGAATAATGTATTAAAATTAAATTACGTCTCTGGCACTTACAAATTAGCTTGATAAAATGTAACGCCATGGACCTTACCTCCCAGTTAAAATAGTTAATATGGTCTAATATAAATTAAACAGGGCCGTCAAGGTTTGAAACTTATTATATAAGACCTAATTAGTGAAGGTGTAAATATCTCTACTGCTTCTTTACAGACCAACTTAGCCTATTTTTTAAACCCTGAAAAAAATAAATGGTACCTCGAGGTGCAGTATCGCAACTTTAACCCTATGGATTCCATTATGGTTGCCACACCCAATATTATTGAAATTATCGACTCCTTCCAATTAGCAACCAGTGAATATTTTTGCATTATATATCTGGCCAATATATTCTCTTCAGTGCCTATTTCAATAGCCTCTTAGCTGCAGTCGCCTTCATTTCCAAAGGGACAAACTACACATTTCCTAGGCTACCACTGGGGAACCTCCATAGCCTTGCCATGATACACAAACTCTGCAGGAAAGATTTTAACTGCTTCAGTCTTTCTCCAGGAGCACAGATATGACATGACATTGATGATGTCGCCCTCTAAGGACATTCATTTGACACACAAATTAAGGACATACAGATACTCACAAAAGAGCCTACAAAAAGGGACTAACAATTGCCCCACACATAGTGCAAGCACACCTCCCACCAATTCAGTTAAATTCCTGAAAATGTTTCGGTCAGTTGAAAGCTGCTTCATCCCTGACACCAACAAGAAACAGCTACTGACCATCTCAGTACCCATACAGTGTCAAGGCACGCACGCAAGAGAGCTTTCACCTCCCTTCCTGGCCTCAGGCCTCAGTCACAGAGCGCCACAATGACGCACACCAGTAAGCTCAAATGCAATTAAATAAATATTGTTACATTTCAGTCATCAGTCAAACATTGGTGTGAACTGTAATAAAGAGTCTGACCCCATTTTTGAGGTCTGAATGCTGACAACTTTTATGCCTCATCCCTCTCTCTTTCAGCCTCACATGTGTGGGAGGTGATGAGAAAGACCGGGTGCTCCCCTTTTGGCATTGCAGGAAGAAGGTTCAAACCACGCGAGTGTTGCAAGCCTCTGTTGGGTGGGATTGCTCATCTTGGCCCCGCCCTTAAACACAATACAAATCCAGGCTACTTTCCTTTCCTTGCTTTCTCAAGCAATCTCAGACCTACTTGAGAGGCCTGCTCTGCTCTCCCCCACGGACCTCAATTATGTAAATATTAATCTTTTCACATCCTCTTGATATCGGTGAGACATCATTTGCATTGACCCCTGAACAAAACTTTGGATGGGGGTCCACCTACCTCCTGGGATGATCATAGCAGAGGGGATCCCAGAAAGCAAAGCTATGGCAGCAGGAAAGAGAGACTAGAAAGGAAGCTAGAAAAGCACTATGTCCCAATGAGCAGGTTAACACTGGTCACCTGGAGCCCTCTCACTGGGGCCTGTGCACTGCCACGTAGAGTATGCCTTAGAGGTGTCCTGACCGAGGGCGCAAGAATCATGAGCCTTACCTACCAATTCCACTGTTCCATTAGGGCTGCTCACCTAGTACTTCCTACTTCCCTTCCACACTGGATGGAGCACACTGTCATGGCCAGAGAATGCCTTCATGTAGACAGTTGCAGATATTTGAGTAAAAGTCTTGTAGTGAGATAAAAGGTGGGTACTCAGGAGATAGAAAGTGGGATGCAAACAGCGTTCGTTACAGGGAGTGATGCTGGTCAAAATGTACATATTTCACCACTTCCAGACGACTCTGGCCAATTTAAAGAAGGAACTCTTAGGAGAGAAATTTCAAATACTCTGCCTTTTAGATATGCATATATTCATAAAGCTCACTTCATTCACGAAACTCCTTCCATTTAAGCTTTGCCAGTGAAATTGGTCCCAATGGGTTGAACATTTTAGTATCTATGAGACACAGGTCTTAAGGAGTTGCATCCTTCTTTACCAAGTGTGCATCCCACTCAGAATCTTTCCTTAGGCCCCTATTTCCCCCATGTTCAACTGAGTGTGAGGTTATTAGTAACTCTGGCTAGCTTACATACTTCGTAAAGCTTACATCCTTCATAAAGAGATTCATTTGCATTGCAGAATTTAACAAAAAGACTCCAAAACACTTTACTATCCCTAACAGCCATGCCATTGATACACAGTCCCAAGAGCAGCCCTATACCTACATCAAATGTGGAGAGTATTATGTCCTCTTATATTCACCCAAATTATCAGGGTTAGTGGAGTGATCCGTAAATTATTTTCAAGAAATTTGGATATCCAGAATTTAACATTTTATTTTGGAACTAAAACTTGTACTTTGGATTTTTTCATAGAATTAACCACATTACCTCTTTGGAGATCAACATCCTTTTAGACATGAAAAGTTTGTTAATGATTTCTGTTCCTCAACAGAAATGTTGATTACAGGACCTGACCAGCAAGCAGTCAATAAATGTGTATTAAATAAATTTGGGGTGTCTTCTGGGTGAATCCTAAACCAGGGATAAATGCAATTAACCCAGTCTAGGGCAGTAGTTCTGAAAAATCACTTTGAGTAGATTTTTATGATTTTAGTGGAAAACCTGTGGTCCTGAGAGGTACTTCTTGGAGTATACTTGTAAATACCTGTGAGGGAGACCTACAAAATATTCTATGAAGTAACTCAGATGTAATTTCTCCCATTCCTCTATTTTTACCAAGTTAGGTAGAGAAACTAACACTGTATGAACTGGGAAAGGAGGAAGGAGGGAGGGAATTTTTACTTAGCACACGTCTCAGTGGTAATAAAACCTGGCATGAAACACACTTCTACTATAAAAGAGAATGTACTGGGCTGAGGCCTGTGTTAGGATTCTCACTAACGAGAAGAGTTTCAAGATCCTGAAAATGCCCCTGATTATGCAGAAGGTAGGGGGACTACGAAGACATTCTTTCCCTTTGGTGGATGTGAAGTCTGAGATAATACGTGTGAAAGGAAGCTTCCTTTCTTCCTTTACTTTACTGTGCTTCATTGCAAGGGTGTGTTGTGTGCATGTGTATGTGTGTGTGTGTTTGAACCAAAGTCACTTTAAAGTGTAAAAAGCATATAGATCATGGCTTATATCAACATAGAGATCAATGGAATAGATTGAGAATCTAGCATGAAGGACTAACACATGCTTCAACGTGGATGGACATGAAACATTACGCTAAGTGCAAAATGCCAGACACCAAAGATCACCTATTTTATGATCCTCTTTATATGAAGTGTCCAGAATAGGTAAATCCACAGAGACAGAAATCAAATTAGTGGTTGCCAGGGGCTGGGAAGAGGGAGGAATGGAAAGTGACTGCTTAAAGGATATGGTGTTTCCTTTTGGGGTGATGAAAATGTTTTGGAACTACATAGATGTGATGATTGCACAATATTGTGAATGCCACTGAGTCGTACATTTTCAAATGGCTGATTTTATGTTATGTGAATTTTACCTCAATTAAAATAAAACCTAGGGACTTCCCTGGTGGCGCAGTGGTTGGGAGTCTGCCTGCCAATGCGGGGGACACGGGTTCGAGCCCTGGCCCGGGAAGATCCCACATGCCGCGGAGCAGCTAAGCCCCTGCTCCACAACTGCTGAGCAACCCCCGCTCTCCACGACTAGAGAGGGCCTGCGCGCAGCAGCGAGGACCCAGTGCAGCCAAAAATAAATAAATAAAAATAAATTTATAAAAATAAATAAATAAAACCTAAAAAATAAAATAGAAGAGAACCAGTGTTTAGTGGGAAGGTCACCTTGAGTTAGATAGACCTGGGTGTGAATGGGCAGCTGTCATCAAACAATGTAAATATTCATTACACATAAAGTGATGAACAAAGTACTTCGATTATAATAAGTATTCAACAAATGTTGAATTATTACCCTCATTAAAACTTTTGAATAAAATGCATTAATAGTGAGCAAATAATAGGTTATCTCTGATAGGATTTTCTAAACACTAAAAATAGAAAACTTTTATCTGTTCTTTAAAACGATGTGGGACGCCAGTATACTACAGTAGAATTATGCCCAGATTTAGCATTCAGATGTCTGTGTTTCACCATGGAACTCACAGCTAAGTTGTCATGAAAAAATGTGCAAGTTAGTTAATTCTAGGCCTTCATTTCCCCTTCTATAAAATTAATATTGCATCAGAGGAACAGTTAATTTTCTTCCAAGTTTAATAGAATATGACTCAATTATATAAAATGTACAGGGACAAATTAAGAAGCAATTCCTGTGATTTGGAATCTGATTTCCTAAAAGGATAAAGATGGTGGGGGAGGAGTAGCACCTTAGAGGTGAGAGATAATCTGGGTGATTTAATGAAGATACAAAATAAGTCGTGTCTCTTGTGCCAGCTCATGTTGATGAAAGTAGCTAATTGTTCTGGAGGACGGTGCTGGGAAGGATTTCATGATACATTCAGCAGGAAACGATGCTGTGAGAACCAGTGGTATCTGCCATGGTTGATTAAGCCTGGGAAATTGGGGGGGCAGGTAGCAGGCTGGGAGGGACTGCCATACAGATATCATCTATTTGGTTTCCTTGACTGAAGATGAAAAATAAACCCATCAAGGACAGAAACAACACGTATGGTCCATTAAGGGAAAAATAGATGGGGGGACATTATTTTAGCTACTCCCATTGATCAAGAATAGTAAGTTGTACTTTACGCCCCAATTTCGCATTAACTAGTGTCTGAGTGTGAAAATTCTGAGAAAATAAGTAGATCTGCCCGTTTTTTATTATAGAAATACTAGAAATTTCTCCAGTTATGGTTTTACTCTTGTCTCTGAAGAACAGGTAATTTCACACTCATCAAAATTTCTCTCATTTCTTGCAAGTTTATTATTTGAATGTGTGTGTGTGTGTGTCCGTAAGATTTGAATTTGATTTCGGATTTTCTTAACTCCTGTGAGCACAGCTAAAATCCAATAAGACTCAGCAGGCATGCCAAGCCATCTCTAATTTTTCTTGCAGTTTGGTGTTTAATGAAAAGATCCAATGGCATTATGCAGATAAAAAACAATTTTGAAAATGCCATATGGCAACCCCTGCTAATCAAGTTTCTGAACCACTGGTGGTTAATAAGATCTCCTCCCTCAGAAAGGAAAGAAATGTTAATCATGTTTGGAATGATGTGAAAATTGGGGAGCACCGAGGTGAGAAAACAAAAAGGTGAAGAGGTTGGCAAGAAGGATACAGTAATGGAGGAATGTTCCTTCTGAGCGGAGTTCTCTGATGTTCAAAATGTCACAGATGTCAAAGAGCTAGTGTTGTTGTCAGAGTTGGATGAGGATTTATTCATCTTTCAGGCTATTTTTCACATCGTAATTTATATAAAAAAAAGCTACTTTTATCGTAGCCAATGTTTACTAAATTCAGCTTCTTTCAGGAGCCTAATTTCTTAAGGTAAAAATATACATGATATATTTAAGTAAACAGAATATAGAATTTAAAAGTCCTGTGGGAGAGTTGTAAATGTAGCTGTATCTGTGCTGAAGGAGCAATGTTCTCCTAGCTCACATCTGGAACTTTAGCCACAGTCAAGGCTGGATGGTCCTCAAGAGAGAAACACAGGGTCTGGATTTCTAATTAGAACAGTTAGAAAGCCATAGCAAAGTAGTTTTTTGATGTTTTCCCTCGTTACCCTCAGGTTTCACAATGATTAGGAACTCTTGCAGAACCTTTATTGGAAGGCTGTGACTACAGTTTTGTGGTGGTGGCTTGACTCTTTGGAATATTTCCCTTGCAATTCTGAGTTTTTGGAAATTATACGGCTCCAGATGGCACATGCTTGCCTAGAGGCGTGAGGCTCTTTCAACGGAGTGAATGCCTAAGTGATACATATTCATGGATATTTTGAGTCTTTTCACACCACCTTGTACGCTGTTTAAAATCATAAAAACCCGTAAGCAGTTAAATTTTTCAAAAAAATAAAAAATAAATGGGAGTCAATCAAAGTAAATGATCTCTTTTATATAATAAACGAAGCTCTATTAAATTGCATTCCAATCGGGGGAAGAAATACTACAGTTCTGTTGACTCACCACCTGGTCTTGCCCACTCCACTTGGAGAGGAGCCCTGTGCATGGTGGCTGGGGAGGTGTGGTCTACTGTTTCATCGTGGGTGTGTGGGCCGTGTCTCCCCACTCTGGCAATTTCAATGTCTTGGAACTCACTAGTGTTTTTGACAGCTTTCCTGTGGTATTCTTTCTTGTTTTACACATTTTCAACTCAGAAGTGTCAATAAAAACAACAGACTTAAAGAAATAAGAGTTATATCCCTTTGACACAAAAATAAATACCCTTTGTAGTAATCTTATAAATAATGGACATTTTTATTGTGTTACCCCAGCTTATACAGCCCACTCAAATACATGATTTCACTGATTGTCAAAACAACCTGTAACATGTGTATGGTTAATGCCATCACTTATCACATGTCATAATGCATATGGGTTTGGACCTTGGTGGAGGGTAGAGGAAATAAATCAGAACTAAAGTCACCAGTCCAGCTATAGGCTTGGTTCCCCAGATAGATTGGTAACTCTTGGTCTAAGTCAGAGTATCTGAATGGACACTAGCTTTTATCTAGACCAGTGTCATGATCCACTAACTTCAGATCCAGTAGTTGGGGTTTTGTAGAAATCTCTGAAAAATGATAATACTCAAAATCAGATGGGGGAGCATTAAATGTATCTAAGGTGTCTGTTAATTGTGACAAAAATAGTCAAAGATAAAAGGCACCTTACCAAATCATCAGGGAGAGTAGTTCTTTAGAACTAAGTGGGCAGGTTTTAGCAATATGTATAGGTATCTCCAATCAAGCAAATGGAATATTTATTAAAAATTAAGGCTGAGATTGAGTTATGTGGATTTGACAAGGATTTAAATATAGACTTAATAGTAAGTAGAAAATAATTCAAATTAGGTATCCTCTGTACCAGCATGAAACCCTCAAACTAAAAGGGCTTAGCTTTCTATTCTATAATATATGTTGATGGCCTTAATTAGGAATGGCTTAGCAACATGATAAATTATAACTTTCAGAGGGAAGGGATCAGTGTTTACAGTCAAGAGGAGGGGAGAAAAACAGATTAATTCTGCACAGGGCATATGATATTTTACAGCAGCCAATATCACGTACATAGTATGACACAGATGTTTTGAAAATGAAATATTTGACAGAATATAAAAGACCCTTAAGATGAGCTTCTCTTAAATTATAAAGTTATACATTTTTGTTATTTTCCTAAGCTTCATTTCTTCCCTGCGAGCAGCTCCTTTAAAATCTCTATGCTTGTTGAAAGCTTTGTGTATTGTGTGATTTTCTTTCTCCTTGTGATAAGTGATACTCTTATTTTATTTAAAAATCTCAAGTCAATGGATTTTTTTTTTAATTTATTTTATTTATTTTTATTTTTGTCTGCTTTGGGGTCTTCGTTGCTGCACGAGAGCTTTCTCTAGTTGTGGCGAGCAGGGGCTACTCTTCATTGCGGTGCGCGGGCTTCTCATTACGGTGGCTTCTCTTGTTGCGGAGCACAGGATCTAGGCATGCGGGCTTCAGTAGTTGTGGCACGAGGGCTCAGCAGTTGTGGCTCGCGGGCTCTAGAGCGCAGGCTCAGTAGTTGTGGCACACGGGCTTATTTGCTCCACGGCATGTGGGATCTTCCTGGACCAGGGCTCGAACCCACGTTCCCTGCATTGGCAGGTGGATTCTTAACCGCTGTGCCACCAGGGAAGCCCAAGTCAATGGATTTTAATTGTATAGTCACAATCTATATTGATTTAAATTTTATTTTTGTCTTTTAAATAATTGTGAAAATTACACATATTACATACAATCACAACTATCCTACTCTTGCGCACAGGACTTTCTATAATTTTACTTCATGATTTTCTTAAAAATGTGTTCATTTATGACTGACGATAACTTTTATAGAATATGAAACCTTGTATCCAAGTAAGAAGGGTAGAATGGCTTTTATATCATAACAAATATTGTTAAGTATTCCCTTTATGAGAAAAGCCATATATAGTTAAAATATTGAGAATATTTTTATTTATCTTCTTAACTTTATAATATTGGAGTTAACTGGTAGCTAGGCAAGAAGACACCACTGACTATTGGAAGTCAATAGTTTGAAAAACTGGGTTAAAATCTATTTTACTGTTGAACTTGGATAGTGTGTTAATTTGAAAAAGAACAGCTATGGAAGCAAAGCAAGACTATTTCATATCTTGAGAATTTTAACAAATTAGCAATAGAAAATTGACTCAATCTCAAGTTATGAACTTATTTTAAAATGCTGCCATATTGTTAGAGCCTTCAGCAACTGGAAGCACCAAATCAAAATCCTCTCTGCATCAAGGCACCTTTATTCCAAGTCTGAAACAAACTCCACCAATGGTTTTTCTAGGACAATGGGCATCAATATTTATTTGCATTTACCCACAGAATTCCCCTCATCCCATTGCTATTCATTCCTTTCTTATCTTCCAGCTTCCACCTGAGGTAATTTTCTATATGCTGAAGAAAACCTTTTAGTATTTCTTTTAGTAAAGGTCTGTTTGCTTATGTTGCTGTGTGGGTCTCCTACTCAAGAGGAAAAATTTGGTTTGGTGATAACAGGTGAGAGCTACTACTAAGAAGGTCTAACATATGTGTAATTGGATTTTCAGACAGAAAGGAGAGGAAGAAGAAAAGTATTATTTGAAAAGATAAAAACTAATAATTCACTAAAATGCATGAAAGATACCAATTTACATATTTACAAAGATCTACACACCCTTTAGCAAGATAAATAAAAATAAATTTTTACCTAGCCACAACATAGAATACAATTAAGATGCAACGAAGGCAATTGCATTTTGCAGTTTCTAGCCAGAGGAGTGAAATTCATGTGTATTGGTATGCTTGATCAGAACGATGCAATAAGCTCCCTCCTTGCTGGTTCTGAGTCGGCTCTTCACTATTGGACCAGTAAGGCTCTTTCTGAAATTGTTCTCTTTTCCATAACCCAACCACACTATACACTCTTTTCTTCACCTCCTAAAAACTTTTCTCCGTAGATTCTTATATCAGTATTCGATAGATTAATATGACTTTTCCAGTGATGTTTAATCACTAAATTTATTTTTCTCGTTGAAGTGCAAATGATTTTTCTCAGCTGTAGGAATATCAGGCAGAGACTAACTAGGCTTAAATTCATATGATACCCCAATTGGTAATGCTTTTCTCATCCTGCTTATGCAGCCTCTTTCAAAAGGATAGAGAGGAGCTCTTGAGAAAGTAGTACTCATCAGGATCATATAAAATGTATTATAAACAAAGTCCCCAGAAGAATAACAGCTGGAAATCTTTTATGGACACATATATATCTTACAAGTACTCTAACCTTCTCATTTGTCTCAATTTAACTTTAACCCTACACCTCTGCTCCTTCAGTATCTGAATAGTGAAAGCGCATGTTATTCCGAAGACCTTTGAACTGGATGATGGTAGCTGTGAGTTACGGTAGTGCAAGTAATAATGAGATTATAAAGTTGTGAAAAACATCAATCCTTAGCAAGTTACATATTTGAGTGTACAAAAACTGCTAACTAAGTTGTTTTGAAATGCTTCTTTTATGAAAGAAAATAGAGGTACTCATATGAAGGTGTCCACACCAATATACTGTTATGTAGTATACATACAGGACATGGCCACTAACACAAATTCAGTTCATTCTGAACATACTTTTCTGCATAGTTTTAATATTACATCATTTGTATTCACTTGCCATCCCTGCCCAAATCTTATTACATTTGATTGATTGATTGATTTACATTTTTATCGCTAAATATTAATAATCATTAACCACATCAGTGACCAGAGCTTAGCACAAAATTTGGTTTCAAACTACTTTGGATTCTGAACGTATTTGCAAGTTTAATCAAGTTATATAAAAATAAATGCACAGAGTAAGAATAGTCTAGTATGTGGAAGGTAAGACTCGAAACTAAATAACAACCAGAGTTGAAAAGGGGCAAGTACTGATAAGGAATTTCAAGTTTGTGCCAATCAAACCAGTATCAACATTGGTAAAATGCTGATATATTTTCAGACAATTTGGTCACTGCTCCAAGCTTTCAAGGTGCCCTTCCTCCACAGCCCTGTCGAGGACCTCACCAACTTCTCCGCAGTTGATTACCACATAGGACTTCCTATAAAGGAGGATGACATATGGAAACTTTGAGGCAGTTTAATGATGGAGGAACCCTAGGATATATGGAGGTGTTTTTTATCATCTGTTCAATTTCACCTCCATTTTACACTAACAGTTCATCAAAACTCACAGATTAGGTGATTATAAACAGCGATGAAAATTGATTAATTTTACTTACAAACACAATTAATTTTATTTATAAAAATAAGACCTAAATATTTATGTTGTGCTAAGCAACTTTTAAATTATATGTAAATTTATACAAGTAAAGCTGGGACTTACAAGATGACAAAGAGGATGAATTTCAGCAACATACTCTGTTATCTTATTTCGGAAATGTGATTAATATCTGTAGTATAGAAGCCTGAAGGGAATCATAAAATGTATACTAGCTATGCTTGAAACACTTGCAAGTCTCCCCAAACCTATTAATACACCTAATGTCTATTGATTAAGTAGCTATGAACCCAACTCCGTGAGGTTTATTGGATAATAAATAAATCAAATTATTTTTAGCTGGAGGATTACCTGCCTGACTATTTCTCCTGACTGTGATTTTCAGAGCACCATGAATATATATCAGTGATGACACACATAATTGTATAAGACTCCCATGTTCTGTGTAGGACTAGTCTACACAGTGGAGTTCTAAGTGGGAAGCTAAAGTTTGCATATTGACATAAAATGAAGGCTACTTAAGGATAACCTTCCTGGATACCTTTTTATGCCTGAGTTTCCATTAACTCTTTAATCATTTAGGAAAAATAAATAGGAAGTTTGTAAAGTCCCAGTCAAATTAGATATGTGTTACCTGGGGGAATTTTCAGCAATATTATTTTCATTTTTCATATTATTTACAGAGCCCCTGGGCATGGAAGAAATAAAATACAAGGCAAATCAGTTTTATAATAGATTTAGGATATGGCAGTACTAAAGCCTCCTGAAGGCTTTGAATTAGAAGTATTATTATAAGGAGGAGGGAGGGTACTTTGGTGTCAGAAAGTCGTTAAAGAAAAGTTTTATGTTGATTAGACACATAGGATATATCTCAGAAAGACCTGGGAAAGTGCTAAATCTGCTGAATATTCACAAATTAGGTAAAATAATAAAAAAATCAGACGTATTATCCTAACCTGAACACCGGTATACTTGTAATTAATATGTATGTTAATTTTATTTATGAATTATGCATAAAACTATGAAAGTTTTACTTAATAGAATCTAGTTTGAGTTGATGAGTTTTTCCAATGATATTTTCCAAAATTTGAAAATGTTCTAATCAAATATTATTTCAGAGAAACTAAAGATTTAAGCCCATTATGCATCTGGATTACATGATATAGTTTTGAGAAATTTATACATCATCTTTAATTGATTCTTTAATAATCACATTTTTTCTACTCTCTATATTAAAGAGTTGAAGTGCAACTGTTTTTTTTTTTTTTTTTCTATTTTAGGAGGCAGGGTGGCAGAAAGATCACAGCCTTTAAAATCATACAGGGATCTGATTCCCTGCTTGCTGGTACTAACTACCTCTAAACCCACTCCCCATCTGTAAGATGGGGAAAATACCTAGCAGGAGACAAAGTAGCCAGTGTATACAAAACACTGTACATGGTCCATGATGGGTTTTCAGTAAATTATTGCCACTATTATTAGTTATGACACTACCAGCGTGTTAAAGGAATTTTTTAAAAATCATATAATGGTTCTTGGGATTGACCCATTTCTAGAATTTTCTAACCGATTTGGTGATGAGAGACTGAAAATCATGGAATGTGTTTGGTGTAAAGGAAAACATGTCCCCCTGTCTGGTATTCTCCATCAGCAAAATATGATATATATCTTCTATCTTTATTAGTTTAGGTCATAAATTGTGTCAGGTCAGATATGGTTCTTCTCTACTAAGTCTTTTGTATTTAAACTGATTTTTAAAAGAGACATTTTGGCTAGGGGTTAAGAGTTTATTTTAGATTTACTATTATGATTGTTGATAAAACTTATATTATGCTATTGTAATATATAATATATAAAATATGCTATTGTGTGTATGGAATAAGATTTTAAAAGCAAACCCAGGAAATTGTTTTAGTCTATACTACTCAAATCAACTTTCATTTTGGTGCTCAAAGTTTCTTATTCGAGTCATGACCTTTTCACAGGGAAAGCAGATTATCCAGTAAATAGCCATGAGTTTAATGCGTTTAACTAAGTGCTTTTGGAGTTTTGAGGAAGCTTTTATTTTTTATGAGAATTATAATATACAATGAACAGTATTCTAACAATAGCAAAACTGAGCAAATATGTTACGTGTTCTTTTGGATGTAGAGAAAACATAAAGACACATCTTATTTTATCTTCTAAATTAAGAAAATTATTTTGTAGAAAAGAGAACAAAAGTTGGTTTTAATTCCGATAGGACTGTTTTTGGTTTTTTTTTTTTTCCATTTGTTCTTACTCTTCGGCTTATAATTTTTTTCAAAGTTCTTTATTTTGACTCTTTTTTCTTGTCTACCAGTCCACACACAGGGAACTGGATACTGTCTATTTATCCTTGGCCCACACTCCCCCCTTCTACATTCCTCCTGGACCACAGGGCTTGCATTCCATACAAAATGTTCGCAGATTCCATTGAAGCTAACATTCTGGATATGCTTTAGCTTTTGGAAATGACGTGTGCTCACTGATATTTAGAAGACTGAAAGAATAATAAGCCAGGTGCCCACAGAAGCCCATGGACACCACATTCTACCATCTAATCACCAGTGTTTCGTTGTGGGCAGCTCTGAGAAGTGGTAGTGGTGATTTCAGAAGTTCCAACGTCTGAATTCAGCTGCTATGATGTCTTTGGGGTCAAAAATCCAATGGCAGGGTCCTCCCTGTTGGTGCAGTGGTTAAGAATCCGCCTGCCAATGCAGGGGACATGGGTTCGAACCCTGGTTCAGAAAGATCCCACAGGCTGCGGAGCAACTAAGCCCACGCGCCACAGCTACTGAGCCTGCACTCTAGAGCCTGTGCGCTCCAACTACTGAGCCCATGTGCCACAACTACTGAAGCCCGTGCGCCTAGAGCCTGTGCTCTGCAACAAGAGAAACCACTGCAGTGAGAAGCCCGCACACCACAAAGAAGAGTAGCCCCCGCTTGCCACAAATAGAGAAAGCCTGCGTGCAGCAACGAAGACCCAACACAGCCAAAAAATTTTTAAATAAATAAATAAATAAATAAATAAATAAATATCCAATGGCAAACCCTGGACGTTTTACTCCTCCATCCTACCTACCACTTACCTAAGCACTTTATTTATTTGATTAAATTCTTTTTTTGCTCTCAATATTTAAAATGTTTTCTGTTTCTCATACTGAATTTCCACTGGTGTGTTCAGTAAAACTTGATAGCAAAAACTTTACAGTTCAGGATCTATAATAAGTAAGATCAATAACTTTACCATTTAAATTCATACTCAAAATTCTTAATATACTATTTGGTCAATTTAAGGAATATTCATTGAGATTAGATACTATAAGATTCAATAACAAATAGATACTATGTAGTTATTCCAAGAAAGAAATTATTTTAAAAACATTTTTTCTTAGAAGAATGTTTAAACATAGATAACAACAGAGACAATGGTATAAAGAGGTCCCATATATCTACTATTTGGCTATAATCATTATTAATATTTGGCTGTATTTGCTTTATCTGTATTTTTCCCTTGCTGAAATATTTTAAAGCAAACCCCTGATTATCTTATTCCTATATAGCTTAGTATTAGCTCTATAAAACTAGAACATTTTCTGACGTAACCAAAAGAACAGTATTGCACCTTAAAAATTACAGTTCCTTAATATTATCAAATACTTCATCATTATGGAAATGTCCATGTTTGTCTTAAAAGGGGTATTTTTACATTTGATTTGTTCAAATCAGCATCTGAAAAAGATGTAAACCCTGCATCTTTTATGTCTCTTAAATCTCCTTCAGTCTAGAATAATCCGTACCCTTTGTTTTTCATGGCATTAATTGTTGAAGACTCAAATGGTCCTATGTTTGAAGATTTGAAGATTTACGGGACCAAGATTTCCTTATGGTATATATTTTTTCACCTTATGAAGTCGTTGAGTCCATTTGCTGACAGTATGAGATGAAGGCTGAATTTTGAAAAGAGTGAAATGGTTGAAAATGGAATATGGACTTCTTAAGTACACATTTTCCTCATACTAGAAGTTTGGTAATCATCAATTTATGATAGGTTTTTATTTTTTTTCTAAGGAGCAGCGGAGATAAAGGAATGGAGAAAGCAGTAGTTTGAAAACATCTTATTTTTCATCCCCACGGTAAATGAGAAAGAAAACGGGACCAGGAAATTAAGACTCTAGACAAGACAGCAGTTGAATACATGGACAATGTGATCTAGATTTACAGGATTTATGTGTCCAGGCTGCACTGGGAAAGGTATAAAGACTAGAAGGAACTAATGGAGAAACAATTTTTTTAAAGGCTCAGTGTATTGCCTTTCCTGATCAGACTGAAGAACAGTGTAGCCAAACAAGCAAGCTGGAAGAACAGAATAATGGGAAGAATAAGAATAACAAAATGATAACAGTAGCTATAATAATGTTAAATTATAAATGGCTGAAATAACCTTTCAGACAGGGTGATTGATATTAAACTGATTATTTCACATAGAGAACAAATTTGATGCATGGTCATGAGGGAGGTTCACCGAAATGAGTTGATGGGAAAGACAACAGATTTTAGGAAAACGGAGGACAAAAAGACCTGGATGTAAATGGTCAACCATGAACCATGTTGAAGGTGACTAGAATTGTGGCAGGATTTGTTGAAGAAAGGACAGCTTATTGGCACTGTCTTCAAAAATTGGGGAGGAGGATAACAGTCAGTGAGTCATCATTCTGAAAGAGATGCTGGCACTGTACTTGTCCATTCACAGTGTGCAATTTTTTCCCCTCCAACTATCAGTTTGGGTACATATAATTCAGGCAAAATTATTTATATACCACCACCTAAACCTTTGCTGCTGCTGCTGCTGCTGTTCTTTAAATTCTGAACTTCAGAATGATAACCCAGATTTGAGAATATTCTTATGGGATAAAAATGTTTTGGGAAGTTAATTTGTGCATGAATGGAAAACAATGAGCTACAAATGACGTATAGGATGACACACTTGATATCTCCAGTAGCATCTCCCTAAGGAAGTAATGACATAGTTGACTATATGTAGCTGTAGTATTATTTCTGTCCTGATAATATCCATATTCTCTTTTGTTATTGGTCTTCATTATTCATTTATCTTCTGCTTCATCTGTATGTGTGAGAAGAGTTAGTTAATTGTTTCAGGGCATTTTTAGTAGCTGCAGATCATTTAGAATTTGTCTGCAGTTGTACAAAAAGAAACTAAGTTCATAGCCTTTATAGACTCATTATATAGCTTAAGCTAATGTTGTCTCTAACTGCATAATTTTACAGAATGTAGTACAAGAGCTTATGGTGGTTTACTCCCTTCCATTTTATTCTATAAACAATTCTCACTACAACTGACTCTTAACTAGGAATGCCCCTGACGTAATTAAAAAAGATTATACATGCTTCTGAATAGTTTTTTAACTCTAACTTGAAAGTACCTCTCCCTATTCAAAGTCTTTTCCTGTGTATCACCTTATGTTATACTATCAACCTTCTTAACTGCCTGCCACTACTTGTTTCATGACCACTTAACATATCACTTCAATTCCACATTCTTAAACTCAGTAGAACCAAAATAAAACCTTAAATTCCTTCATGTTTTACCAGTAATCACAGTTTTTAATCCAGTGGCAAGTCCAGAAAACTTTACATATCCTTCTACCTTTCCTCACACTGTACTAGACCCCCACCCCATCTCCTACACAGGGAATTCTAGCATCCCTCTGACCAGCTCTCACTGTCTCTAGATATAAGGTAACACCTTTGTGATATCTATCAGATCACACTATTACCACCTTAAAATCTTCAAGTGACTTCCTATTGCAATTATTTATATCGTGATAGATGAGTTGGTTCGTGCTCACCTTTCTGTTGTCTTCTCTAACGGGATTCTTTCTCTCCCTTACACAAGCCATGCTGTTCCAATTCTCAGAGCCTTGCAAAGACTGATCCCACCCTTTGGAATTCTTTTACCACAGCTCTCATATATGGCTCATTTTCATTATTCAAGTCACAAACCAAATGATACCTTCTCATGATGCCTTCCCTAACACATAGAAATGAATTTCACCCATACGACCTTTAATCCTCTTTCCTTTGACCCCATTTTATTTTTCTTCATAGAGTTTATCATGACTGAAAGTAATCTTATTTATATGTTTATTGACTACCTATTTCAACTGGAGAATAAGTATGGTCGTTGACCTTTTCTGACTAATCTAATCATCCAAAAGCATACAAGAGAGCTTATCATACAGTAAGAATTCAATAAATACTTGAATGAATGGATAGATGACCAGTGCATTTGGATTACTTTGTGATTCAGAAACAAAGTAATTTTAAACAAACTTGAAATCATAAACATTTCCTTTATAATAAATTTATGTATTTTTTTGCTCTTTTACAACTAAATAGGGGATGCATGCCAGATACGATAATGCCATCATTAATATAAGATTTGAAAGTGTTATAATCACCTTAAGCTCAAAAAATTTATTATTCATCTAGATATAATTAAAGTGGTAATAATGCGTATTGAATGCTTTCATGGTAAGTCTATGCTACCAATTTCCTTTTACATGACAGGTACTGGAACTTTATAATTACATGTGTCTTACTGCAAGAGAGACTGTAGGTTTGTAGGCATGTGTGTGTGTTCATGTATGTGTACATTTTTTGCCCTTTTATGGCAGTGACGAAGTACTAGGATTATTTCCAAATAGATATATTTGAGTTATAAAGCACTTTAAAATCTATTTTGAAAAATAACACTTAAATATTTATGAAACCACACAGGATTTTAAAAAGCTGTGGTTAAGAATTTTAAACTATTCTTTTTACTATGAAATATTTCAGACATAAAAGGTATGATGCGTAACATAATAAATACCCATACGTTTAACTCCCAGCTTAAGGAAAAAAAACTATAAATAGAATAGAAGCCTGTGTGTACCCCTCTACAATCACAACCTTTCTTTAACCCTGAAAAAAGTAAGCGTTATTCTGAATTTGGTATATTTGATTCCCATGCTAGTCTTAAAATTTTAAGACCTTTTTTTATCTCTAGACTACATATATTGTTTTGCATGCTTTTTTAGATTCTTTAATGTACACTTCAATTTGCTTTTATTCTTTGCTCAAAATTTTCAGATTCATACAGATTGATTGTTGGGAGTTGTAGTCCATTTGCTCTCACTACAGCTTAGTGTTCTGTGTGATGCCTTTAGTAAACCTTATCTAATTTCATAACTAAATCTTAATGAACATCGAGGTTGTTCCCAGTTTCCACACTTACAACAGTGCTATTAGCATTCTTGTTCATTTCAATCACATTCCCAAGAGTTTCTCTAGGACACAGTTAGCAATGGGATCTTCACTTACTTGATATTGCTGAGTTGTTCTCCAAAGTGATGGTCCAATTTACACCTTCATCAAAAATGTAGTAGATTTCCTGTTCCTCCACACTCTTGGGAAAAGTGTTACTTTAAAGCTTCCTCATTTTTGCCTATCTAAGGAGTTTTAAATGTATCTCTGTGATTTTAATTCCCATTATCCAGATTACCAGTGAAGTCGAGTATTTTCTCATGTTTACAGGCATCATTTCTTCCTCTACACATTGTATATTTGTATGTTGTCCTTAATCCTATATTGAATTATAAATCTTGTATATTAGCTTAGAGAAGTTCTTCATATTTTTGAATAGAAACATTTTACTCTGTAGTATTTCAATTATCATCTAGTCTGTGATTTGCCTTTTTTTAAAGTTGTTTGTGAATTGAATCAAAGTTTTCTTTTAATATAATGACATTAAATTTAACAATTTTTCTTTATTTTGCATGTACTCATTAAGAAATTCTTCTCTGTCTTGTTGCTATAAAGACAAGCATACAAGAATGTAATTGAAATTGATTTTGTGTGTGGAGTGAGATAGTAATCCAATGTTTCTCCGTATGGCTAACAAACTGTCCCTGAATTATTTGTTCACCCATCTGCAATGACTCTTTTCTCATATTTCAAATATCTATACATATATATATGATGGTCTATTTTGTTTTTTTATTGTTTCTATCTGTTTATTTATCCTTGCACCAACCAATGCTTTCATTAGTGTAGTTTTACAATTAGTTTTGATATCTGAAAGGATATATCACTTAGCATTAAATTCTCTTCAAAACTGTCTTTGGTATTTTTAGCTGTTTGCTCTCCCATATGAATTTAAAAATCAGTTTATCAAATTCCACTTAAACAAAACAAAACAAAACTCTCTAATGGGGTTTTGATTGAAATTTTATTAACCAAGAACTAATGAAGTTTTTGTGCTTGTGTTAAGCTTTCCTCTGCATTTATATAGATACATTTAAAAAATGTGTTTAGTACCTTTGTATCTGTTTCTGTACACTTTTGACTCATTTTGTTATATTTTTTCATATGAACTTTATCAATTTTAATTAGTTGTATTTTCTTTTTATATTCATTTGTATAGTTTTTTGATTATGAATGTATACAGAATCTTTGCTGCACTATCTTGATATTTTCAAATATTTGCATATTCTCTTCCATTTTCTGTCAATTATATTTTGTCACTAATTGTCACTTGTTTGTAATTTTCTACTCTTGACATCTAACATTTATTGTTTATTCTCACTGCGCTCCCTTGTGACACTAGTGCACTTTTGCAAAGTAATTTTGATACTAGGTATTCAGGAGTGATTACTGACTTTTAGGTCAGCTTCTAACACAACACAACAAGCTACAGTACAGTGCAATTAAATACAACATTCTTATATGATTTGGTAGGTTCTCTGTAACAATTAAATAATTTCCTTATATGACTAGTTTGCTAAGAAGGCTTTACTTTTCTTTTTATCATCATGAGTTGAAATGGAATCTTATTCAATTATTTTCCCTGCATTTGTTCCTATGGTTACAGGGATTTTCCTCCTTTACCTTGTTAGTGTGCTGAATAATGTTACTAGATTTTCTATTAATGAACCACCTTTACTTTGTGTGATTTTTCTCCATTTTTATTTTTATAGATTTTTAAAACACTAATTATAAGATTCAGTTTACTACCATTGTATTTAGAATTATTGCCCCTGAGTTATTGATTGGAATTAGCCTGCAATTTTCTTTTATTAGAGTCTCCTTGTATGGTTTTCATATTAGTATTATATGAGGCAGAGAGAGTAAGTTGGGAAGTGTTCCCTCTTTATATTCAACTGTAGAATCTGTAATAGCTTGGATTTGTCTCTTCCTCAGATGGTTAGTACAATTTTCTTTTTTTATTATGCAGACCTGATACGTGTACATGTTTGCTTTAATCTTGCTAGGTTTTTAAACTTCTGATTTAATTTATTTCTTCTCGAGTCATTTTTATTGAGCAAGATTTTCCTATGAAATCGTTCATGCCGTCATAGGATACACAGTTGCTGACATAAATTTGATCACAATATTATTGCTGTTTTCATCTTCATTATAATTGCACCTGTATCTATTTTCTTCCTAGTGCTACCTCTTTTGCCCTCTTTTCTACAGATAAATCTTAGGTGGTGCTTCAGTTATATATTCTCACAGAATCTCACTTTGACTTTATGAATACTGGTTTTATTAGATTGTAAAATAATTGAGTTGACTATTTGTGGGAATATTCTGAGGCCTGTTTTAAGGGTGCATTCTTCCAAAACAGTATCTATCTATCTATCTATTAATCTATGTAATAGATATATAATAAATAAGTGTATATATGAATGAATATATATATTCAACTTTGGGTTTCTTGACCAGACCCTCCCATGAGTGTGCATGTGCGTGTGTGTGTGTGTGTGTGTGTGTGTGTGTGTGTGTGTGTGTGGTCTTTATTTTTAAACCTACGTGCTTGAGGGCAGACCTAGACTTTATTTTTTTCCTTCACATTAGAGCATAGACCTCATCAGAGTAATTTCCTTTTTGCTGATTATACTTAGCCTATCCTTTCCCTGGAAAGAGAGCCCTCAAAGGTTTCTGGCCTACCTGGAGCACTGATTATATTGTATTGTGGGGACCTAAAGCCTTATCTCCTGTCTTCTGGCAGACATTAAAACCTCAAATTGTAAATTATGGAGATCAAGAAATTCCCAAGAAGTAGCTAGAGAGTGAAAACATTCTCTATAACATGGTTTTGACTCTCATTGTTTTTGGACTTGACTAATTTCTCATACTTTTATTGCAATGTCCCCTGTTCATTTAAAAGACGTGTTTTTATATCTTCTCCCACGTTTGTGTGTCTTGTAGAAGAGTATTTAGATTTAATTGTTGACCATGACGCTAAAAATTGCACTCAACCTACACTTACATATTAAGTTTCCTTTCTTAGGTTAATAGATATAAAATGTCAAACATCAGTAACTCTCAAATTTATATTTTAACTAGTGACTTTTAAAATAGTGGACATTATTCCCCAGTGTCCATAATTTTTAAATTTCATTTGTTCCTACAATATTTGCCTTCAGATAATGTTCTAATTTGGTTCATTTTATATCATCTAAGATATTCCTGCTTTTTTAGCCATGGGATATAAAACCAAAAATAACAAAAAAATCAATCTCTTTTATAAAACAGTCTCACGTGGGGATCCTTATTTGAGGCAAAGGATGAGTTCTAACAACCTTCCATCTGTAAGTTGTTACTTCCAAAATGGCTTTATAGACTTTCCCAAACTTCTTGTTTACTCTTCCTAAGTAGACTATGAGAATTTGGAAAGAAATCACTTTACTTAGCTTATGTTGTAATACTTTTAAAGATGCTACTATAGACTGAATATTTGTGTCCCTCCAAAATTCATATGTTGAAACCTAATCCCCAAGGTGATAGTATTTAGAGGTGAGGCCTTTGGGAGGTGATTAAGTCATGAGGGTGGAGCCTTCATGTATGGGATTGGTGTCCTTATGAAAGTGACCCCAGAGAACTCCCTTACCCCTTCCACCATGTGAGGAGACAGCAAAAAGATTCCCAGATTTTCTCACATATTTATAATAAAATAAAATCATTATTCTTCTCTAAGTGATGTTTAGCTTATTGGCTCATTTAAAAAATCTTACACTTTCATTCTTGTTATTTATACAAAACTTCATAATTTTATTTGTTTTCCTAAAATGCTGCAAATAAGCATTGCAAGTAATATACTATAGTTAATAAGTTATCTAAATTATATTAAATCATTTAACTTGCAAAACAACTTTGTAATTATTATAAATTATTATTATAAATATGTTAGAGATAAATAAACTGAGATTAGAGGAATTAAATGTCATGCTCCAGAATAAGCCTAGTCTTCATTTAATAGATAGATAGATAGATTTAATAGATAGGGGAAAAGAAGCTCTAAGAAGTTAAATGACTTAGTCAAATACAAATAGCAAGTTGAGGTAGAACCAGAACTGGAATCCAAAGTCAGTGCTAGTTCCACTAAAATGCATAACCTTTTACACTAAATAGATGTGAACCTGTCAAACTACTCTACCCGATTTCAGTGTAGCCTGAGTGTGAAGGTCTGTAGGTCCCATGATATTTTAGCTGATAAACAAACAAACAAAAACAACCAATAAAACCAAGAAACATTTCTCTTGCTTTTTATAACTGCACTTGTTTCATTATGTTTTTTTTTTGTTTTTTTTTTTTTTACAACCCTTACTTACCATACATCTCCTAGTCAGCTTCCCACAATTTATTGCTCTTTTTTTTTTTTTAAACATCTTTATTGAAGTATAATTGCCTTACAATGGTGTGTTAGCTTCTGCTTTATAACAAAGTTAATCAGTTATACATATACAATATGTTCCCATATCTCTTCCCTCTTGCATCTCCCTCCCTCCCACCCTCCCCATCCCACCCCTCTAGGTGGTCACAAAGCACCGAGCTGATCTCCCTGTGCTATGCGGCTGCTTCCCACTAGCTATCTATTTTACATTTGGTAGTGTATATATGTCCATGACACTCTCTCACCCTGTCACATCTCACCCCACCCCCTCCCCATATCCTCAAGTCCATTCTCTAGTAGGTCTGTGTCTTTATTCCCGTCTTGCCACTAGGTTCTTCATGGCCTTTTTTTTTTTTTTTTCTCATTATGTTTTAAAATTGATCTTAAATGCAAGTAAAGTCATGGATCCAAACAATAATAACGTGCACCTAAAATATAATGAAAATGTGTTTTTGTCAAGAGAAATGCACTATTTCACATTGTATAGCACTGAACCTAGAAGGAGTTGCCATCTTAACTTTTAAGTCCCACTTTGGGTTCATAAATTATGGTGAAAGGTATTTTAGGACTATAAATTAATGGATTGTAATGGCCCTCAGGATGTGCTTGCAGTACTCTTGTGTAATTGAGGTAAGCCAAATTCAAGGTCAGAAAATAATGTGTATATGTTCCTAATCTTCCTGGCGCTCTCTGCCTGCCCTGCTGTCAGACTTAATTCTTTTCGATCATCCCCCCACTCACCTTACGTCTCAGAAAAAAAAAAAAAGTGTAACAAGTAGCATTTTATTGGTGTGTGTGGGGGGGGAAGAGAGCCCTGCAGTGATAATACCATGATGTACAGCTCCTTTCTTATATGTTGAACATCCTCTGCTGGCATTGATAATAGAGGTCAGTGTTGGAAAGAATAGATTTCAAATCTTTGTAAATTAATCTCTGTGGAATATTCCAAGTTCTACACTCCTGGGTTTGAAACATAAGTCTGGCAGTTCTATTTCTCCGTAGGTTTGTAAAACTTAACATTAATTCAAACCGTGAAAAGACCTCAACTGGTAACATCTACATGTTTTGCCATCCAAAGGTCCTATTTGCCAATTCTCTGTGGAAGCATATTTTTACCTTCATAAGACAATACATTTCTTCCGGTAGCTAAGCACGTTGGCTTATGTACCTAGAAGCAGTCTCTGCCACATATGGCTACAGTGCACATATTTTGATTTAATAGAATAAAACCTTACATCTTACATATATCATATTAAATTTGGGGGTAAATAGCTAAGTTAGTGCCTAACTGAATATCTCTTAAATACTCATGAAAATCTTAGTAGTAAGGTTATAAGAATAATAGAACTACAAAGCAATACCATTTAAAATAAAAAAGTTCAGTTTTATTATATTTTTACAGTTATATTGTAACTGTTATTTTTAAGACTGTATTTCCTGAAAAATATAGAATATTGCTTTTAACTATAACATTAATTTAGGCTGCAAAAGTAGCTTTTTATTTAACCAGGAAAAATAATTTGTAAAATTAGTTTATCTTATATGTTTATTAGAGTTCAAATCCCATGATCTTTGACTTTGCAACACTCTTTCCTTGACTTCACTCTTACCCACCTTTTTCCCCTCAAATCAAGAGGATTTCATCCTTCAAGTAGAGTCATTTGCTTCTTTAGCCAGATGGGAGACTTGGGAAGATTATGAAGTAAACATTCCTTTCCTGATACTCACTACATTATAATCCTACTTAGGCAATTAGCTAGAATTTGCACAAAATGTAGTGGTGTGTCATAGCATATGCCTGTTCTATTATTTTTATTATAAATTTATTCTTATAGAATAACAACTATTAGCAATAAACTATTTTTAGTTGATGGAAATATAATAATTTTCTTCAGGCAATCTTTTTTTGCTCTTTACTCTTGCATTCACAACAAAACCCCCCAAACTACAGAAAATACATTTTAGGGATCAATGCTGTATCATTCTTAATGTGAATTAGTTTAGTCATTATAATGAGGTAGATAAAACATTCTTTGTGAGAAAGTATTGTAGCTGGAGCCTTAATATTAAATCTTAGAAGTGAAAAAAATACATGATATACTTCTTAGTACACAATAGTTGAATCAGTCCTTCTGCCTTAGTTAACAGTTGTGTCCCATATCAGTATCCTTGAAAACTTTATTTGGGAGAATGCTTTTAGCTTTTGTGATTATAAAAGCATTATCTTGAGTTTAAAAACACTTTTTATTTATTGAATTCATCATTGAAAGTTTAAACATAAGAAACCCTACCCACTTTCTATTTCATATTTTTATATCAGAGCTAACAACAAAGGGATAGATTTTTTAAGTTTCCCAGGGAAGGAGATCATCAGGCTACACGTAGAACAATGCTGCTAAGAAACAGTACAAAATGCTATCACTTCTAATAATATTATACTAAAAAAGCAGATACATATTTTTTATAAATATAAATGACTCTATCCTCAGAAATGCAGAAACAATCAAAGCATTAATAAATTTCTAGGTAAAAAGAGAGAGGAATGGAAGTGGGATGTGTAAACAGATGAATTACAGAACACAACTTATTCTGTAATGGAAATACAAAGATGAGGTGTTTTTGAAGTGACCCTTGAAAGATGAGTTAGAATTTATCTGGTGAAAGATTATGGAGCACCGACAAGTATGTGGTGAAGAGGTTTAGAAAAGCTTTTCATGTTCAAGAACAGTGAGAATTTCAATGTCTATGATGCTGTCAAAAATCTAGAAATAGCAAAATTAAAACCACCAAATCAATAAATAGCATTTAGAAAGAGACTATCGTGCATATAAGAACAATTCGTAAAGTGGAAGCCTTTAAATTCACAGACTGATATGAAGCTCTGGGGCATGAAGTTACTGGATGGCTTATAACGTGAAAATGAGGAAGTTATTAACCCTTTACAGTAATTGCTTACAGTGGAGGTTTCCAGATGACAGGGGATTGGTTAAAAGGGATTATCTCATCCCACTTTTGGAAGTTGACTTAAGCTTTTATTATGATTGTCAGAAGCATTTACAAGAAATAACCTAAGTGAAGTTTCACTTATGTTTATGAAATAAGAGATTTAGTTTCGCTTATGTGGCTTAAACGGTTTTGTCTGCTCAGGAAATTCTCAAGTCCAGTCTCCATTTTGTATTTAATTTTAACGATGCTTAGGCTTAAGCCGAGAGCTATTAGCAGCCGTCACTGGCAAGAGGTTGAGAATGATGCACTCGTCAGGTAAAATGGATCTAGTAGGGCAGCAACAGTGACTACCTCTGTGAATAATTTAATTGTGATTTATGGTACCATTTATTATTTTTAAGACTCTCTGTCCCTATGAATATTTTTGGGATAACAAGAATTCTTGACCTTCAAGGTATGATATGACTTTATTTTAAAGTAAAATATAGGAGAAGAAATAGGTAACTCTAATTTAAGGTTAAATATACAATAAACATGGGCTATTAGCTGGATGGCCTTTATGAAGTGATACTATGTTGTAGTCAGTTTTCCTAAAAGTATTTGAGAAGATAAGCATATCAGAAGAAATTTTGTTGATTCCAATCTTTTCATTGTCTGATATTATAATTTTTCCCCTCCATATAAAAATTAAGTGTGTTACAGTTTTATGCTGTGCTTCCCTGTTTATCAATAATGTTTGATTATGTCTTTTGACTATATTTCTATTAGATTGTTTATTATTTTCTTATGAATTTTTGAATTTTTTTACTGTATTCTAGATACTAATTCTTACTTATAGGTGCTGCAAATATCATATTTCAGCACCTGGTTACCTTTAATCATCTTATGGTAAACTTTGATGAACAAAAGCTCATATATTTAAATTTATTTTTAATTTAATTTTAACCATTTTTATTGAAGTATAGTTAATTTACAATATTGTGTTAGCTTCAGGTGTACAGCAAAGTGATTCAGTTATACATATATATTATATTCTATATTTTCTTTAATTTTTCTTTTATAGTTTTGGTTTTCTGTCTTAAGAAATCTCTCCCTATTCAAAGTTGAGATTATTAAGTCTCCTTTATGTATTTCTAAATGTTTTAAAATTTTGCTTTCATATTTATCGACCTAGAATTTTTTTTTGGTATGGTATAAAGTGGGAACAAAAGGCAAATTATTTTTCATAGAGAAATTAGCTATTCCACTATCCTATATTAAGTGGTCCCCTGTTTCATATATCAATTTTCTATTCATGTATTTGTCTGTTTCTCTACTCTCTGAACTGTTCCAAAATTCAATTTGTTTATCTTCTCATCATGATCTTCTCTCATGTGGCAACACTAAGATTATAGAATCTCGGTGTCTGGTAGAAAATGAAACATTTGTGTGAAGGTCCTGTAGATAGTAAGAACCAAAATTGTTGTTAAGGAGAACTAGGAGCGAGGCTCAGTATTAATTTGTCTGACCTCCAAATTCATTGAACCAACCCTCCTTTCTTTCGAGCAGTGCACTTTTACCAAAGCTTAGTGCAAGAGAGAATGTTTCCATACAGAGAACTCTAGTCAGGAAAGCAAAGACCAACTATTCTCTAGGAGAGTCAAGACCCTCCTTGGCAAGAAACTCTTCAGCTCTGACTTGCACTTCAGGAGCAGGGCAGGTCAGAAGCAATACAGGACCATGTAGGAGTTTAGAGAGAGTACATGCTGTGTCGACTTTAGCTCCTGGTTCAAGAACAGGAGAGGCAACTTATGCCATTCTAGTAAGTAAAGTTTTCATACCAGGCAAAGTATGCAGGAGGCAGTACTTGCCCTCTCTACTTTCTAAAATGGCACCTTGCCTGATGCTGAATGCCTTTTACTCTCTAAAGGTTAGGAAAGGTAGGCATATTGAAAAATAGTTGGAAAATTATTTCTCATTTGAAATGTGGCTATATCTGCTCCTTTAAATTATATTGTAAGGGGCTTCCCTGGTGGCGCAGTGGTTGAGAATCTGCCTGCTAATGCAGGGGACACGGGTTCGCGCCCTGGTCTGGGAAGATCCCACATGCCGCGGAGCGACTAGGCCCGTGAGCCACAACTACTGAGCCTGCGCGTCTGGAGCCTGTGCTCCGCGACAAGAGAGGCCGCGATAGTGAGAGGCCCGCGCACCGCGATGAAGAGTGGCCCCCGCTTGCCACAACTAGAGAAAGCCCTTGCACAGAAACGAAGACCCAACACAGCCAAAAATAAATAAATAAATTAATTAATTAAAAAAAAACAAAACAAAACAGATGGTGCTTTTCTTTAAAAAAAAAAAAATTATATTGTAAGTTGGATTATTCTTTTCAACATGCTCTAATATCTCCCGTATAAAAATAAACACAAAACCATAAAAAAAAAAATCAGTGAACCAACCAAACACACAAATAAATAGACAATAATTTAAAACAAAAACAAAACAAACTTCTCTTGACCATGTCAACTATAAGTTGATGAAGTTAATCACCCCTCTTTCTTGGAATATTTTCTTTACTACCCTTCTATGATACCACATTCTGTTGATTCTACTTTTCTTGCTTCTCCCTTTTTATCAGTCCTCATTATAAGATCTTCCACTTTTCAAAAGTTTTTCCTTTTATTCCTCCCGTATTATTTGCTACTGATTGTACCAGACAGTCCTATGATCTTGAGTGGGGTCATTCCAGATGGAAAAGGTGATAGGTGCCCAGAATCTATCTGGGCCTAATGCAGGAATTCTTATTCGTATATCCAGAATTTCTTTTTTCTTCCTTAACTTGTTCCTTCCCATTTACTAAAGCCCTTTAGACATTTCTGTTCAATATTCACTAAAATATAGACTTAGCTTGTTGTTAATTAATCCTGTATTCATTTAATTTCAGTGAGGTAATTTATTACTTATTGTAAAATTAGATTTCTGGAAATATATATATGTATATATTTACACATATGCATATGATGGGTATTATGCAGATACACCTAAGTTCAAATTTTGACAAAAGATTTGTTAAATTAAACTATTTTTAATAATCATATTGCTCTGAATATGAAAAGAAAACTTTTAAAAAAACATTCTTCAGCCATATGGTAAACTCAGTTTATGATAAATATTCACCATAAATGTGTAGTAATTTCATATGTAAAATTTGTAGATGCAAGCATAGCATTTCCATTATCCATGACTCATTTTTGAAGCTAATGTCCAGTGATTCCTGAATAGCATTCTAAATTCCTCAGCAAATCACCAATAAAAGGATAGAAGATAACTTCATAGACATAAATTATAAATTTATGATATTTAAAATATGCAGTGGTTACCTTATATAGGAAACTTTAATGTTAGTACATTTAAACAAAAATAGAGTTATTTCCATGCATATAAACTGACAAATTACTTTTTGACACTTCCAATTTACAGCAGTCCTGGTATAAAAGCAAGAAATGTGAATGTCTCTTTTCTTCCTACTCTTGAATCTACATAAAGATTAATCTCCCTGCTAAGTAAAGTGGAGTTATCAATCATTCATGCCTCTAAATGTCAGATGCTAAGAACACACTATGCAATAAGATTTTATTCTTTTGTTTGAAATAAAATGAATTTCATCTCTGTGGAGAAAGAATAAAAACAAAACATTTTAAAATATCGTTTCTCATTTTAAAAAGCCTTAAGAATAGAATAATTCCTAACACAATAAGGCAATTCTTTCTCCAAAAATTGAGAAATAGATATAGAAAAATGTAGACATTGATTAACTCATTTAGATGATGTTTGGTTATGTAAAATAAAGTTTGAATTTTGATGGTGAGATTATGTGTACATCTTGGTTGATCATCCTCTTTGATCTTTTATTTGTGTTTACATTATAATAATATTTATATATTTAGCTCTCTGTTGTTTCCTGTGAATAGGATTTGGTAAATATTTTATTGCTTCTATAACTAATGATGCTGGCTAGTTCTATTTGGGTGTTTTAAGTAACTAAATAGGAGTTCACCAGGGATTTATCATTTTACTGATGTGTCAGTTCAAAAGACTGCCCTTTTCCCTGTCCTTATAGAATTCTGTTAATGGGGAACTAGACTTTGATGAGACAAAAATGTCAAGATCTTGATTATTTTTGGCTATTAAAGAAACCGCAGCACTTTTCACTGGAAAACAATAGTTTGCTAAATTTGACAGCTTAACTTTAACATGAGTAATTGTATTCACTCTCAGTATTTTTTATCAGCCTCAGTATTTTATCATTTATTTACCACCAGTTTTCACGTAGTGTTAACCTCATATAACCTATGCCTATAATGTTTTCTATATTTCAGTTATCTAAAATAGATTGATAAGGTTATATATATTAAGACTATCTGGATTGAAAAATGGAGTTCAGTCACATTATAACCTTATTTTTATTATTTTTATATTTCTTGGTAAATAGAAAATGCCTGGATAAAACATAATCTTGCATATCTAGATGGTTCAGGTATACCAAGGTAGATGCCATCCAAAACAGAAAAATCAGAAAATCTTGATTGACAGTTTGGAAACCTTCTGATTCACAATAGAATAAGCAAAGGTCCAATGTAGATATGTTGCTTGTAGGTTGACACTCTGACATCAAACCTGAATATGATATAAGAGCAATAAACACTTAACTTCTACAGGGAGGGGCAGCTGGTATGGCAAAATAATATGAATAAGTTATTAATCCAGAAAAAATGGAATGAGAAGGAATGCATTTATCTGATAATAATGGTCTACTCTTCAAGCTTAGCTAATACAGTCAGTCCTGCAAAAATAAAATATACCTCTATATTTCATCCATTATTTTCTTACCAGTGCAATTACATTACCTAGTTGATTGTCTCCATAGAGTTCTTGGGTTAAGATTCTGAAATTATTGGAGTAATATTTTAAAAGCAGGGAAGCTATTTGTAATAATGCCCACAGTTGAAGTTTATACTTTGGCTTTGTCACTGGTTGCTTGGCAATAATTTACTGAAACCTGCCTCAGTGAGTATTCCCCTAAATCTTCTCATCTATGATCTCTCTTCAACTTCATAATAACCCATCAAGACACTGTGATATTTACATTTTTCAGATCAGGGACTGTGTGTTGTTAAGTTAAATAACTTACCCTCTAAATTTGAAAATTCCTGAAACAATATCACTCCAAATGGTTAACAGCTATGTTATTATTAATATTACTTTGATTATAATATAGCAAATGTCAGGGCAGAGGCTTCACCCAGTTCTCCTTACTACTTCTACTGAAGGGTACCAAGCTTGACACTGGCTGCCTGTTCTATGTCTCTGCAGGACCAATATCACCTATGTCCCAGGCTTTTCAGTCAGCCTAAAGGTTTTGGATTCCAAACCACCCCTCTCTGTCCAATGACATGATTCCAGGCTTCTCACACCTGTTTTGTATTTGTTAAGGGCATGGAATCAATACATATTATTTATGGACCCAAATCAAGATATATGAAAGAAAGACACTTTCATTGAATTAATTGTACACAGAAAATGTTGAAGTGAAGTTATATTAAAAGTTTTTTTTAAGCTAAAAACTAATTGATATCATGTATAAATAAGCCTCAAACCTGTTAAGTGAAACATATACCAAATACTGATGATAAGTGGTAAATTCTAATCATGAATAGGATTCGGGTAATAAGAAATTGATTTTTAGAAAATCAACTTTTAGGTACTCCAAACTGCTTAGATATATATTATAAAGTTTACAGAACAATTATGCATTGCATAATACT
Source organism: Balaenoptera borealis (assembly GCF_965194805.1). Classification (NCBI taxonomy): domain Eukaryota; kingdom Metazoa; phylum Chordata; class Mammalia; order Artiodactyla; family Balaenopteridae; genus Balaenoptera; species Balaenoptera borealis. The sequence continues at coordinate 8,834,965 of NC_138875.1, forward strand.
CAAATTTTCTGTTTCTAATACTGTAGGGCCTAAAAATTGCATTTAGATATTCAAATTCTGGCTCTATCTCTTAATCATTATGTGACCTTAATACAATAAATGCTAATAAATTTAAAACTTGACTAAATATATAAAAATATACATTGTGGGAAAAAACATATACAACTTGAGGAAGTATACAAGAGACACAACTAAAACAAATTGATATAGAAAGGGTAGAGTTAAATGATGGAGACCTTTTAGTATTCATGTCATTGCAGTCCCAGAAACATAGGGAAGGGCTGAAAAGTTACTTGAAGAAATAATGGCTGAAAAGAAAGCCCCAACTCTGGTAAGAGGCATAGAACTACAGAGTCAAGAGGCTGAGTGTACCCCAAGACAAATCCAAACAAATTCATGTCAAGTCATATCATATTAAAATTTTTGAAAACTAAAGACCAATAAAAAACCTTGAAAGCAGCCAGTGAAAAGTGACACCTTGCCTATTGGAGTGTTAAAAAAAATGTGAATGACAGAGGATTTCTCATGGAGGAAGGGAGGAAGTAGCACAGTATTTTTTTTAGTGAGGCAATAAAAGAAATGTCAACCCAAAATCTTACATACAGTAAAAATATCATTCATGAGGGGGAGATCAAATATTCTCAGATAAAGAAAAACTAGAGAATTTGTAACCAGAAGCTTTACCCTAAAAGAATGGGCAAAGCAATTCTCTAAACAGAAAGGAAACTCCATATATATTTTAAAAAAGGAATCTTAGAATAGTAAGAAGGGAGAAAGAACTAGGTAACCAAAAATATGGATAAATACAAAAGGCATTCCTTTTCTTAATGAGATTTCTAAATTTTATTTTGATGGTTGAAGCAAAATTATAACATTTTTTGGTACGGTTCTAATTGTATATAGAGGAGGTATTTATGATAACTATATTATAAATGGAGGTAGAAAAGGAAAATGAAGAGTAAGTTTTCTAGGCTTCATTCAACTGCTAAAATATGACATCAGTAGACTGTCCTAAGTTATGTACATATAATGGAGAAATCAGTGAAAGAAAAGTTATACAAATAGAGACACTCAAAACACTAATGAAAGCAAAATGGGATCCTAAAAAAAATCCAAGTAACTCACCAAATGACAGAAAAAAAAAAAAGCATAAGTTAAACATTAACTTATTTCAAAGTAATCCACTGATTAAGGGAGAAGTCATGATGAAAATTAGAAAAACTTTTGTTTTAAATAACATTGAAAATGTAACATAGCACAACTCATGAGAAGCATTAAAGTCATGCTTAGAGGTAAGTAAATAGCATTAAATGCATATACTGCAAAAGAAGAAATGCTAAAAATCAACTAGCTAGATCTATCCCCGTAAATTAGTATGCATAAGCAAACAAACCCAAAGAAAATACCAGTAAGTAAATAATGAAGATGAGAACAGAAATCAATGATAGTAACCAAAACAAAGAGAAGAACAATAAATCTAAAAGTTTGTTGCTTGAAAATTTTAATTGGCATTAATTATGAGAGATATTTTTATAAAATTGCTATTATACTGGAAAGATTGATCAAGAAAGAAGACAAAGTGCACAAATAATAAATGTCAAGAATGTTAACAATACGGAATGTTTTAGTCTCTGTAGGCTGCTATAAAAAAATACCATAGACTAGATGTCTTATAAACAAGAGAAATTTATTTCTTACTGTTTTGGAGGTTGGAAAGTTCAAGATCAAAGTGCCAACAGATTTGATGTCTGGTGAGAGCCAGCTTCCTAGCTCATAGATGGCCATCTTCTCACTGTGTTCTCTCATGGCAGAAGGGGCTCTCTGTGGTCTCTTTCATAAGACCACACTCCTGCCCTCATGACCACCACCCCTCCAAATACTATCACATTGGGGAATAGGTTTCAACATATGAATTTTTGGGGAGACACAAAAGTCTATAGCACATATCCTATGTACAAATTTTTTAAAATAGGGAATTATTGCTCAATGTGTATAAAGTTTCAGTTATGCAAGATGAATAAGTTCTAAAGATCTGCTGTACAACATAGTACATTTAGGTATCAATAGAGTACTATACTCTTTAAAATATGTTGAAGATAGTTCTCATGTTAAGTGTTCTTACTATACACACACACACATAAAATACACACACAAAAGAACACAAGGAGTTTTTAGAGGTGATGGATATGTTTAGTATCTTGATTGTAGTGATGTTAACATGGGTATATGCATATGTTCAAACTCATCTAAATGTATGCATTAAATGTGTGCATGTGCAATTTTTTGTATATCAAATATACCTCAATAAATCTTAGAAAAAAAAAGAGAAAGAAAAGAGAAAGCAGATTAGCCCTTGAACACTCACAAAAAAAGATAAAATAACTTTATGTCAATAAATTTAAAATTAGAAAAAACAGCCAAATTCATAGAAAAACACCAACTACCACACTCTCCCAAAAGGAAACTCTGAGTAATGATAAAATTATTAAATATAAAATTATTAAATTGAATCTGTAATTTAAAATATTCCCAGAAAGTCATCTTCATGTCAATGTTGCTGACTTCTATCAGATATTTAAGTAAGATTTTACATCTGTGTTACATAAAATTCATCCAGAGAAAAGAGAAAGTGTGACTTATTCTTAATTCAGTTTATGAGACTATCATATTCTTTGTGAAAAACTGACAAGATTTTACATTAACAATATAAGCTAATAAGCTCGGTCCTGGGGAGTGACCCTGAACCAAGATGGCAGAATAGAAGGATGTGCTCTCACTCCCTCTTGCAAACCACCGGAATCACAACTAGCTGCTGCACAATCGCCGACAGGAAGACACTGGAACTCACCAAAAAAGATACCCCACATCCAAAGACAAAGGAGAAGCCACAATGACATGGTAAGAGGGGCACAATCACAGTAAAATCAAATCCCATAACTGCTGGGTGGGTGACTCACAGACTGGAGAACATATACCACAGAAGTCCACCCACTGGAGTGAAGGTTCTGAGCCCCACGTCAGGCTTCCCAGCCTGGGGGTCCGGCAATGGGAAGAGGAATTCCTAGAGAATCAGATTTTGAAGGCTAGTGGGATTTGATTGCAGGGCTTCAACGGGACTGGGGGAAACAGAGACTGCACTCTTGGAGGACACACACAAAGTAGTGTGTGCATCGGGACCCAGGGGAAGGAGCAGTGACCCCAGGGGAGACTGAACCAGACCTACCTGCTAGTGTTGCAGGGCCTCCTGCAGAGGCGGGGGGTGCCTGTGGCTCACCGTGGGGACAAGGACACTGGCAGCAGAAGTTCTGGGAAGTAATCCTTGGTGTGAGCCCTCCCAGAGTCCGCCATTAGGCCCACCAAAGAGCTCAGGTAGGCTCCAGTGTTGGGTTGCCTCAGGCCAAACTACCAACAGGGAAGGAACCCAGCCCCACCCATCAGCAGTCAAACAGATTAAAGTTTGACTGAGTTCCACCCACCACAACAACAGTCAGCTCTAGCCATCACCAGTCCCTCCCATCAGGAAACTTACACCAGCCTCTTAGATAGCCTCATCCACCAGAGGGCAGACAACAGAAGCAAGAAGAACTACAATCCTGTTCCTGTGGAACAAAAAACCACATTCACGGAAAGATAAATAAGATGAAAAGGCAGAGGGCTATGTACCAGATGAAGGAACAAGAAAAAAACCCCAGAAAAGCAACTAAATGAAGTGGAGATAGGCAAACTTCCAGAAAAAGAATTCAGAATAAGGATAGTGAAGATGATCCAGGACCTCAGAAAAAGAATGGAGGAAAAGATGGAGAAGACGCAAGAAATGTTTAACAAAGACCTAGAAGAATTAAAGAACAAACAAACAGAGGTGAACAATACAATAACTGAAATGAAAACTACACTAGAAGGAATCAATAGCAGAATAACTGAGGCAGAAGAACAGATAAGTGACCCGGAAGACAGAATGCTGGAATTCGCTGCTGCAGAACAGAATAAAGAAAAAAGAATGAAAAGAAATGCAGAAAGCTTAAGAGACCTCTGGGACAACGTTAAACCCAACAACATTCGCATTATAGGGGTCTCAGAAGGAGAAGAGAGAGAGAAAGGACCAGAGAAAATATTTGAAGAGATTATAGTCCAAAACTTCCCTAACATGGGAAAGGAAATAGCCACCCAAGTCCAGGAAGCACAGAGAGTCCCATACAGGATAAACCCAAGGAGAAACATGCTGAGACATATAGTAATCAACTTGGCAAAAATTAAAGACAAAGAAAAATTACTGAAAGCAGCAAGGGAAAAACGACACATAACATACAAGGGAACTCCCAAAAGGTTAACAGCTGATTTCTCAGCAGAAACTCTACAAACCAGAAAGAAGTGGCATGATATACTTAAAGTGATGAAAGGGAAGAACCTATAACCAAGATTACTCTACCTGGCAAGGATCTCATTCAGATTCGATGGAGAAATCAAAAGCATTACAGACAAGCAAAGGCTAAGAGAATTCAGCACCACAAAACCAGCTCTAAAACAAATGCTAAAGTAGCTTCTCTAACTGGGAAACACAAGAGAAGAAAAGGACCTACAAAAACAATCGCAAAACAATTAAGAAAATGGTCATAGGAACATATATATCGATAATTACCTTAAACGTGAATGGATTAAATGCTCCAACCAAAAGACACAGGCTTGCTGAATGGATACAAAAACAAGACCCATATATAGGCTGTCTAGAAGAGACCCACTTCAGACCTAGGGATACATACAGACTGAAAGTGAGGGGATGGAAAAAGATATTCCATGTATTCCATGCAAATGGAAATCAAAAGAAAGCTGGAGTAACAATACTCATATCAGATAAAGTAGACTTTAAAATAAAGAATGTTACAAGAGACAAGGAAGAACACTACATAATGATCAAGGGATCAATACAAGAAGTAGATATAACAATTATAAATATATATGCACCCAACATAGGAGCACCTCAATACATAAGGCAACTGCTAACAACTATAAAACAGGAAATCGACAGTAACACAATAATAGTGGGGAACTTTAACACCTCACTTACACCAATGGACAGATCATCCAAAATGAAAATAAATAAGGAAACAGAAGCTTTAAATGACACAATAGACCAGATAGATTTAATTGATATTTATAGGACATTCCATCCAAAAACAGCAGATTACACGTTCTTCTCAAGTGTGCATGGAACATTCTCCAGGATAGATCACATCCTGGATCACAAATCAAGCCTCACTAAATTTAAGAATATTGAAATCATATCAAGCATCTTTTCTGACCACAATGCTATGAGATTAGAAAGGAATTACAGGGAGAAAAACGTAAGAAACACAAACACATGGAGGCTAAACAATACGTTACTAAGTAAACCAGAGATCACTGAAGAAATCAAAGAGGAAATCAAAAAATACCTAGAGACAAATGACAATGAAAACACAACGTTCCAAACCTATGTGATGCAGCAAGAGCAGTTCTAAGAGGGAAGTTTAAAGCTATACAAGCCTACCTCAAGAAACAAGAAAAAGCTCAATAAACAATCTAACCTTACACCTAAAGGATGTAGAGAAAGAAGAACAAACAAAACCCAAAGTTAGCAGAAGGAAAGAAATCATAAAGATCAGAGCAGAAATAAATGAAATAGAAACAAAGAAAGCAATAGCAAAGATCAATAAAACTAAAAGCTGGTTCTTTGAGAAGATAAACAAAATTGATAAACCATTAGCCAGACTCATCAAGAAAAAGAGGGAGAGGACTCAAATCCATAAAACTAGCAATGAAAAAGGAGAAGTTACAACAGACACCACAGAAATACAAAGCATCCTAAGAGACCACTACAAGCAACTCTATGCCAATAAAATGGACAACCTGGAAGAAATGGGCAAATTCTTAGAAACGCATAACCTTCCAAGACTGAACCAGGAAGAAACAGAAAATATGAACAGAACAATCACAAGTAATAAAATTGAAACTGTGATTAAAAATCTTCCCACAAACAAAAGTCCAGGACCAGATGGCTTCACAGGTGAATTCTATCAAACATTTAGAGTAGAGCTAACATCCATCCTTCTTACACTCTTCCAAAAAATTTCAGAGGAAGGAACACTCCCAAACTCATTCCATGAGGTCACCGTCACCCTGATACCAAAACCAGACAAAGATACTACAAAAAAAGAAAATTACAGACCAATATCACTGATGAATATAGATGCAAAAATCCTCAACAAAATACTAGCAAACAGAATCCAACAACACATTAAAAGGATCATACACCATGGTCAAGTGGGATTTATCCCAGGGATGCAAGGATTCTTCAATATATGCAAATCAATCAATGTGATACACCATATTAACAAATTGAAGAAGAAAAATCATATGATCATCTCAATAGATGCAGAAAAAGCTTTCAACAAAATTCAACACCCATTTATGATAAAAACTCTCCAGAAATTGGGCATAGAGGGAACCAACCTCAACATAATAAAGGCCATATACGGCAAACCCATAGCAAACATCATTCTCAATGGTGAAAAACTGAAAGCATTTCCTCTAAGATCAGGAACAAGACAAGGATGTCCACTTTCACCACTGTTATTCAACTTAGTTTTTGAAGTCCTAGCCAGAGCAATCAGAGAAGAAAAAGAAATAAAAGGAATACGAATTGGAAAAGAAGAAGGAAAACTGTCACTGTTTGCAGATGACATGATACTATACATAGAGAATCCTAAATATGTCACCAGAAAACTACTAGAGCTAATCATTGAATTTGGTAAAGTTGCAGGATACAAAATTAATGCACAGAAATCTCTTGCATTCCTATATGCTAATGATGAAAAATCTGAAATTGAAATTAAGGAAACATTCCCATTTACCGTTGCAACATAAAGAATAAAGTACCTAGGAATAAACCTACCTAGGGAGACAAAAGACCTGTATGCAGAAAACTATAAGACCCTGATGAAAGAAATTAAAGATGATACCAACAGATGGAGAGATATACCATGTTCTTGGACTGGAAGAATCAATATTGTGAAAAAGACTATACTACCCAAAGCAATCTACAGATTCAATGCAATCCCTATCAAATTACCAATGGCATTTTTTACAGAATTAGAACAAAAAATCTCAAAATTTGTATGGAGACACAAAAGACCACGAATAGCCAAAGCAGTCTTGAGGGAAAAAAACGGAGCTGGAGGAATCAGAGTCCTTGACTTTAGCCTATAGTACAAAGCTACAGTAATCAAGAGAATATGGTACTGGCACAAAAACAGAAACATAGATCAATGGAACAAGATAGAAAGCCCAGAGATAAACCCTCACACCTATGCTCAACTAATCTATGACAAAGGAGGCAAGGATATACAATGGAGAAAAGACAGTCTCTTCAACAAGTGGTGCTGGCAAAACTGGACAGCTACATGTAAAAGAATGAAATTAGAACACTCCCTAACACCCTACACAATAATAAACTCAAAATGAATTAGAGACCTAAATGTAAGACCAGACACTATAAAACTCTTAGAGGAAAACATAGGAAGAACACTCTTTGACATCAATCACAGCAAGATATTTTTTGATCCACCTCCTAGAGTAATGGAAATAAAAAGAAAAATAAACAAATGAGACCTAATGAAACTTCAGAGCTTTTGCACAGCAAAGGAAACCATAAACAAGACAAAAAGACAACCATTAGGATGGGAGAAAATATTTGCAAATGAATCAATGGACAAAGGATTAATGTCCAAAATATATAAACAGCTCATGCAGCTCAATATGCAAAAAACAAACAACCCAATCCAAAAATGGGCAGAAGACCTAAACAGACATTTCTCCAAAGAAGACATACAGATGGCCAAGAAGCACATGGAAAGCTGCTTAACATCACTAATTATTAGAGAAATGCAAATCAAAACTACAATGAGGTATCACCTCACACCAGTTAGAATGGGCATCATCAGAAAATCTACAAACAACAAATGCTGGAGAGGCTGTGGAGAAAAGGGAACCCTCTTGCACTGTTGGTAGGAATATAAATTGATACAGCCACTATGGAGAACAGTATGGAGGTTCCTTAAAAAACTAAAAATACAATTACCATATGATCCAGCACTCCCACTATTGGGCGTATACCCAGAGAAAACCGTAATTCAAAAAGACACACGCACCCCAATGTTCATTGCAGCAGTATTTAGAATAGCCAGGTCATGGAAGCAACCTAAATGCCCATCGACAGACAAATGGATAAAGAAGATATGTTACATATATAGAATGGAATTTTACTCAGCCATAAAAAGGAATGAAATTGGGTTATTTGTTGAGACGTGGATGGATCTAGAGACTGTAATGCAGAGTGAAGTAAGTCAGAAAGAGAAAAACAAATATCGTATATTAACGCATATATGTGGAACCTAGAAAAATGGTACCGATGAACCAGTTTGCAGGGCAGAAATTGAGACACAGATGTAGAGAACAAACGTATGGACACCAAGGGGGGAAATCCATGGGGGGGTGGTGGTGGTGGTGTGATGAATTGGGCGATTGGGATTGACATGTATACAGTGATGTGTATAAAATTGATGACTAATAACCTGCTGTATAAAAAAATTAACAAAATATAATTAAAAAATTAAAAAAAATAAATAAATAAAATCTTGGACCGAAAAAAAAAAAAAAAATGAGCTCGGTCCTTTGTGACCCCCTAGAGGGTTGGGATAGGGAGGGTGGGAGGGAGAAGCAAGAGGGAGGAGATATGGGGATATATGTATATGTATAGCTGATTGACTTTGTTATACAGCAGAAACTAACACACCATTGTAAAGCAGTTATAGTCCAATAAAGATGTTAAAAATATATATAAGCTAATAAACTAATAAAAACATTTAAAAACCTTAAAGAAATAATTAGCTTATCTAGTCAGTAAATACATTAAATGGATAAAGCTTGATGGTTAATTTGTGTTCCAAAAATAGTATGACATTTGAAAATTAATAAAATTGACAACATTGACAGAATAGAAGGAAGAGTTTGAGCATTACAATAGATGTAAAAAATGTATTTAATAGAATTAAATGTTTATTCTCAATAAAGATTTGTTTATTTAGCAGTGTCTACAAAATTAATGCATAGCAAAAAAAATAATCTTTAAAGATGAAGTGTGAAAGTCTTTCTTCTAAAATCAGTGACAAGAAAAAAAAAAGGTTTATCTCTTTTTTTTTCAATTTTGTATTGGAGATTCTAGCAAGTGCAATAAGGCAAGAAAATCCAATAATAAGAAATTCTGATTTTATTGTTTAGGGATATGCCTTGGATATTGATATTTATAAGGGCTCCTCCAGATGATTCTACTGTATATCCATGATCTAGAGTCCCCGTATTATAATCTGCCATTCCTGGGATTTGCAGGAGCAGTTGGAAAGTGACTGACTGCGGTCTTTGTTTTCCTTAACCTATCCTGTAGGGTGTCTGCCACTACTTCTTTGATTTTACTACTAAGGACATCCACCCTAATATTCTAATCAACATAGCTTTGACAAAGGCTGGAGAAAAGCAGAATTCATACCAACATGCCAGTTCACACGTCTTAGTCTCCCCGAGAGTTATACACAATTTTCTCTTTATCTTCATATTTTCCTTCCCTTGTCCTTGAGACTGATGATGTGGAAGAAGTAAGCACCATCAGTCACTACTAATTCCATCATCTTGGAAGGAACCTGAATGTCTAATTCCAGCCTAAGGTATAGGAATTATAAATTGTCATAGAGATGTCCCAATATTCCATCATCACCATAGACAATCACTAATGTATCTTTTCTTTCTGTGGAATTTCCCTATTTTTAATTTTTACTTTCTCATCTTTTCCTCCACCCGTGTATCTTTCTATGTGCTGTATTTTGTAGTAAAGGAATGTGAAGGCATCTGATTTCGTCAGAAAAATAGGTATTTAAGATTAGAAGTTTCTATATTAGCAAATATTTCTTCAAAAAATGGATGTTAATTGGTTGAAAAACTACAGATAAAAGGCTTCCTTTATCACTTTTATTCTAGAAAATTTAATTGAACTATATATATGGAATTTCAAAATTAAATTAAAATACATAGTTATTTCAATTCTAGTGATATATATGTCATTCTCCACAAACGTGTTAAATTACAATTAGTAAATAAAATATTGCAAGTGACATATGCAGCATTTACCAAATTAAGTAAACCAGAGACAATAATTTTCAATCCAAGGGGATTATTATGGATCAAAATGATTGACCTTTAAAGATTAAAAGGTCCAATTAAAGATAATTGAACTTGTAATGGCCTAAAATTTGAGAGGAAAACTAATTAAAATAAGAAATATTAGCATTAAGATGCTTTTGTAGAAGATTGATTTGTTCTAGTTATTTTGACTCTGTTTATTTTAACCTTGCTTGAGATGATTTAAAAAGAGCAGTTATCTTCAAGCTGTTTGATAATAACAGATTTTTAAGTGTTTAAACCTTCAGAGAAAAAGTACCAGATGATTAAATGTCATAATAAATTTATTGGAAATGAATGAATTTTAGTTCCATAGCTAAAAAAAAAAATCATTTAAGGTGATTCAAATAATTATGTTATGCTTTCATTCTGGATTAGCTAAGAATAACCTTTGCAGTTTTAAAATGGACATTCACAATAAATCTTATAGAAGCTCATTTTCTCTGTCCTTCACTGGAAGGAAGAGACCATCAGAGGGCATCTTTGCTAAAGAATAAGGGCTCGCCCTTACATGGCACCTCTTGGACCCTATTGTTTTTGAATTGTTAGAGTTTCAGAGGCTTGGTTAATATTGGAAGGTAATTTTCCTATCTAGAAATGGTACATTAAAAAAGTAGTAAGTTAACTGTTCTATGAAGCAACTAAATTGGTTGAATCTTAGAAATCTCTGATTTCATTACACATGCTACTAAATGTACCCTGCTAGGTAATCATCTCCTGCCTGGAGTAAGACTCATGAAGGGTCACATGGAGTTCTGGAGAAGATTTCCTCTCTGTTCATTGGGTCTCAAAGTTGATATAAATAGATATCATTAATACTCTTCAGGTGTTCAGAGAAGCTTGTGCCATGGTACTCAGAGTTTAAATAAGGACTAATTAGTTAAATTTGTTTTAAAGAATGCTTTTCACTTATCTATCTGCAAATGAGTGGATTACAAAGTAAAAGGAAAGAGTTAATCAAGATACAAGTGTAATTATTACAATTCATTGTCAGTTAATGACTTAACAAATAATTATTGACTTAATATAAACCAGACCCAGGGCTACATGCCTATTTCTTATGAAATGTCCTATGTGCCATAAAGTCTGGAGTTTCAAAAATATATTAGTAATATATATTAACAAGAAAAAGAAGCCAACAAAAATGCTTAAGCTTAGATGCATGAAATCATCTGTATTTGTATCATTGTTATTAATTTTAATATTTTATATTTTTATATATTTTTAAAATTTTATTTATTTTTTATTGACGTATAGTTGATTTACAATGCTGTGCCAATCTCTGCTGTACAGCAAAGTGACTCAGTTATCCACATATATTCTTTTTTTATATTCTTTTCCACTATGGTTTATCACAGGATATTGAACATAGTTCCCTGTGCTATACAGTAGGACCTTGTTGTTTATCCATTCTAAATGTAATGGTTTGCATCTACCAACCCCAAATGCCCACTCCATCCCTCTCCCTTCCCTCTCCCCCTCGGCAACCACAAGACTGTTCTCTATGTCTGTGAGTCTGTTTCTGTTTTGTAGATAGGTTCATTTGTGCCATATTTTAGATTCCACATATAAGTGATATCATATGGTATTTGTCTTTCTCTTTCTGACTTACTTCACTTAGTATGATAATCTCTATTCACATCCATGTTGTTGCAAATGGCAGTATTTCATTCTTTTTTATGGCTGAGTAGTATTCCTTTGTATATATGTACCACATCTTCTCTATCCATTCATCCATTTTTTAATTTATTTTAGGTACCTGGATGGCTTTGTACTGCTTTCCTTATAATTGAGTTAACAATATTTCTCGTGGGAAATTTATTAAGTTCAAGTGTACCTGGAATGATGTCATGTATAGGCCAGCAAAAAGGATTACATAACTCATTTGATTCAATTGCAAGCCTGATAGTGGAACTAAATCCCATCTACTAAGCATTTAATCAGCAGTCAGCATATCCTTAGTATTGACGCATTGTTTCTAGGCACACGATGTAATGCCTTGGTCCCTAGTGTCCTGCTAAGGTACCATCAGAGCCTACACTGTCACTGGTTTTGACACAGAGGTAGATTCGAATCAGAGGTCAGAGGCACCAGGGAACAAAACTCCTGGACCGTTTCTCTACACTCTACCTCTGTCTTCCACATCTCTTCTCTCTTCCCCAGGGCATCAGATATTCATTTTATAGCTCTCTATTCCCCTTAGAACATGTAAATTTTGGAAAACAAATATCAGTAATACATAGCTCTTTTTCTCTCTATTCTGTTACATTCTTCCACCATTTAAAATAAAATTAAAGAAAACCAAAATAATGAAGTCTTTCTCTGATTCACTGAATGTGTCCCCAAGAAAGAAATATTACTAAATTAGTAAAATATTAAATAATTTAACCCCTGAGGAGGTTCTAAATGACCTAGAGAACTATATGTGATGGGGATCTCATGGGCCATTTTTAAATTTCTCTGTGTTGGTCAGCTGTGAGAGAAATCCTTCTATTCCAGAAAGCTTATTCTCTCTAAGCTGGCTTATTACCTCTATCAACAACTGACTTAAAAGGCAAAGAATAGGACTATCAACACAGTTGCCCTTTCAACATTACATGTGACTTTTATTTTAAGAATGAATCCTGATTTTTAACTGATATGTTCTATTTGTTCAGGTCTGTTAACTTGAGACTATTCTAATTTTCGTGGTCACTATAAAATGACCTCCTAAAAATGAGACAAATTTCATGAATTCATGCAGTATATGGGAGCAAAATTGTCACAACTGTAGTTGTTCACAGTGAAAAGAAATAATCCAGAGTGGCAAAATAATACATGCTTCCTTTTATGGGAACTGTATAAACAAATTACTACAGCTTTCAAGATTTCAAATACCTATGTGTAGTATATATGAAAATGTACATATTTGTGTGTTTTTACAATGATGTAAAATTTGGGGAGAACTTGATAATGCTATAACTCTAATGGATAAAAATTATTAAGTGAAAATTCTTAACTTCTAATATATGTTTCCACTTAAGTATTTTGTTCTCTCTTCTTTTTTATTTTAAAAGTTATTTTAAATTCTGCCCCCTGTGTATTTGACTTCCACATGAATGGATAATGCTGAGAGAATATTCTAACTGGTGTAATTAGCGTCCAATGCCCAATGTACTGCAATAGAATGCTTCTTTCACTTAGTCCCCTGGGTCACACATTGTCCCCTTGAGTGCACGGAATAAAAATTCAACACTTTAATCTCTTTATTAAAAGATTCCCTGGGGTTAGAGAAGCATACTAAAAATTACTTTATTAAAGATGTTTTTAGTCTGCCTAATGTGTTTTGCCAATCTAAAATGCAAAGAAAAAATTTTAAAAACACTTTATACATTGTTGGATGTATTAAAAGAACAATAAAATGTAATTCAATTAATATTTATTGAGCAGTTGCTCGATTATACACAAGAGATTCTTTCAGGCACTGTATAGACTTTTAAAACAATATTTTGTTTCTCATCTTGAAAACCTTGTAATCTAATAGTGAAAGAAGACAAATATATGCTTACAGGAATATAGGCATGCTACAATCTAGGTAATATCAAAAAGCCATGGAGACACAGAAAAATAAGATATTTTCCCACAGGGTGCACAAGAAAGCCTTTCTGCTTTAAAATGTGTTATTTTCATGCAGTTGATGTTTTCTTTGCTTTTCTAACTTCTAGGAGTTATTTGTAACTCACAGAAACTTTATAAGAAATCATTATTATGTTGTTAAAATACATAAAAGATAATAGAGCTCTCTACTTTCTTAGAAAATTAACACTGCATGTTCTTGGAGGGTTTACAGATATGTGTGATCAGGTCAGCCTATAGTAGCAGAATTGTGTGTGCCATGCCACGTGTCATAGCAATGCCATGAAAGTGGGAAGGAAGATACAAGGATTGAATATTATATACACATGCACATTAGTGTTTATGAATGTATGTTGTATAATTCTGAAACATATAATTTCCAAGATGGTAAAATCTTAATGTCTTCCACTTATTTTGCTAACCTTAAATGTGCTATTATTATACATGCAAAATACTTCCAAAATTTTGTGTGGGTATGCATGTGTGTGAATAAATCATGGAATCTTCTACAGCATCACCAGATACAAACTAGATATAACATTTTTTGAAAAAGGAATGGATATTTTAACTTTGACTATTATTAAGACCTACTATTTTTAAGTACAAAACATTCAACTTCTTGATACACTTCCAATTTCAATGTATAATTAATACTTTTTAAAGAATAACTTTCAAATTTTACTTAATTCTGGAGCATTTTGAAATAAATAGATTTAAATTCACACTATGTATAAGTTAGTCATGTATAATTATGTATAAGTTAAACAGTCAGAAAAAGAAGCACAATTCTCAGAGAGGTGGACATAGACTCAGGAAAATTTCCAGATATGGAAGAATATTCTGTGAATCAGTATACAAATGATGATATAGAAACTCTATTTGAATACGTAAATAGAAAAAAAATAAATTACTAATGTAGGATATACAGCTTCAAATACTTATAACAGTGCTAATTTATACTGGTGTTCAGCACTTCATAAGATGTTATTGCCATCATTTGTCTTCACTAAAACTTCTTGACTTATGGTATTTGGGGTAATTATACCAGTACCATATAACACCAGTATAAAATGTAAATCAGTGACACAATAAGTTTTGCCTTTTAGAAAATGATTTGACACATAATTATTCCAAAAATGTAGGTCTATAAAAAGGAGATATTTTTATAGACACTGACTCACACAATCTCAGTACTGGGAAAAAAATGAAGCATTTATGTTAGACCAAACACTGTCAAAGTGTGTATCACATCATGGCTAATGAACTGATCAGCTTATTCTTATGTAACCTTATTCACTGTCCTCCCTCCCGGTTTCCCTTTCACTGCCTATTCTATCTTGGGCAGCTTTGACAAGATGTTTTGTCATCTTTTCGTTGAATGAATACTGGTCTCCCTGTAATTTCCATGCATGGGTCTTTATTATTACTTTGTTTTGTTTGCTAATAATTCTAACATCAACATGGCAAAAATATAATTCATTTCCTATTTAATACCTCTTTGTGAACACCTTGTTGAGTTTTCTGTATGCTAAATTTATCTTCAGTTTCTTATACTTTCTTATCAGAAGTCTGGGGCAAGACAGTATTTTTATTCTAGGATCATGGAAAGAAATATCTTAGGAAGTTGCTTTAATAAAATGCAAAAAGATGATTGTATCATTATTTTAGAAAATCAACAAATAAAACTGTAAATTATTAATCAACATGTGAAATACCTTTGTGTTTATAATTTTAATGCATATAAGATAACAGATACACAGGAACAAATTGTTGCTCTGATGGAAAGGAGAAATGCCACCAAGTACCCATCGTGGTATCATAGACATAATCTATGCAGCGATTTGTGTCAGCATATCTAAAATATGCAAAGAACTCGTACATCTCAGCATCAAAAAAACCATCTGATTAAAAATGAGCAGAGAACTTGAATATATATTTTTCTGAAGAAGACATACAGATGGTCAACAAACATGTGAAAATATGCTCAATATCACTAATTATGAAGGAAATGTAAATCAAAGCCACAATGAGATATCACCTCACACCTGTCAGAATGGCTATTATCAAAAAGACTACACATAACAAGTGTTGGAGAGGTTATGGAGAAAAGGAACCCTAGTACACTGTTGATGGAAATGTGAAATATACTGCAGCCAATATGGAAAACAGTATGGAGGGTCCTCAAAAAATTAAAAATAGAACTACCGTACGATACAGCAGTTCCACTTCTAGATATCTATCTGAAGAAAACAAAAACACTGATTTGAAGACAGATATGCACTCCTATGTTTATTGCAGCATTATTTACAATAGCCAAGATATGTAATCAACCTATGGGTTCATCACTAGGTGAATGGATAAAGAAGATGTGATATATCATACATATATATATATATAATGGGATATTAGGTATATTACTTGGCCATAAAAAAATCATGAAATTTTGCCACTTATGACAACATGAATGGACCTAGAGGATATTATGTTAAGCAAAGTAAGTCGGTCAGAGAAAGACAAATACTGTCTGATATCACTTACATGTGGAATCTAAAGAGCAAAACAAATGATCAAATGATCAACCAAAACGGAAACAGACTCAAACATACAGAGAGCAAACTGGTGGTTGCCAGAGGAGAGGAGTGTGGGGGAATGGGATTAAGAGGTACAAACTTCCAGTCATAAAATAAATACATCATGGAGATGTAATATACAGCACAGGGAATATAGTCAACAATATTGTAATAACTTTGTACAGTGACACGTGGTTGCTAGACTTATCATGATCATTTCATAATGTGTATAAATGTCTAATCACTATGTTGTACACCTGATACTAATATAGTATTATAAGTCAACTATAGTTCAGTTATAAAATAAAATTTGAAGTTTTAATCTTGAAAAAATTTTTAAAATAAAATAACAAAGCCACCTTTAAATTTTCTGATACATAGTTTGTGTTAGGCTTAAATAATTAAAATTAGGAGAAGCAGTGTGATATTCTAGAAAGTCTATTTAAAGTGAAAACTAGATCTGGCTCTTCTTCACACTGTGGATTTGTAAATGTTTAATTATGTATAAAACATTATAGAGGTGAGATGCTGGCACAGTGCCTGATCCATGATTAGTGGTCAATGAGAAGCTGTCAGGCAGATTGAAGCCTTTGGCAGAATTCTGGCCACCTTGTTGATAGCTGTTCAATCTTAACTATTATTCTTCCCCCAAGAGTTTCAATCAACATCCTGATGTGGGTATGTGGCCCTGTATCATTTTTTACTAATTGAGACAGAAAAAGATTGATGATAGCGATCACTAACCTGCTCATTTTTCATCTGATTCTAAGTATAATGTAGAGTAAATATAGAATTTTTTTTGAATAATTGATTTAACATATAATTTACATTTTGAGAGAAGGAAGTGTCCCTGATATATTTAGATGATTAAATTACTTGCCTTTATTTGCTGATACAATACTAATTGATAATATAAGGATTTTCTCAACTAGTGTGCAAAGAATAGGTGAAAAAATTGTTATTCAATAAAATACATTTCATATGAGAGAACTTTTTGAATTCCATATTTTAACAATGAATGTGCCTTGCTCACTTGTGATTTCCTGTTGGTATCACAGTGTTATCTCAAAGATAGAAAGTCATGAAACTTCATGTTTCTATTTGTCCTACAGAGCCACCCCTTTTTAGGATACAAAGATGGAGCAACTGCTGTGACCTAAATTAATTCTGAGCTATAAAAGTCAACAGGTCTCCTTAAACAGCAAATTTTTCTTCTTGTCAGTCCACAAAACCGTGAAAGATTGCAGTTAAACATCGTTCTCGGTCATCTTAAGAGAAGTCATAGTGTCTTGCATTATATATCATTCTAGTCAATTGGTTGCAGTCATATCTGTCACTACAAAGCTCACCCTTGCAAAAGAAAAATGTAGGTCAATCCTGCTTGTATTATATATACACAATTGGTTTCTTTAAATGTATATTGCATATCTAGAGGTAAAGAGACACCAGTCCTGTGAAACATGCAGTGACAAACGTGCCTCAGTTTCTCAATGTATCTCTTTGATATGGGAGATCACTTATGAGGATGAGCACAGATTAGACTATTTGCAGGCAAATTGGCAGTACTGTTTGTCTCTTTAACACAATTCCAAGGAAAATATAAAATGTCAATACTGAATCTCTTAAGCATGTGATTCTTGACAAAATGCTTATTTTCCTTTTATAGATTAACATCAGCAGATGGCTCACAATAGTCCAGTGAGACAAGTGTGTGTTTTCCTTCTGATGTTATGATTGTATTTCTATTATATGATTATGTTTTTTTCAAGAGAGTAAGCACCAAATACAATCAGACATAAAGCATAAGTTATGCTTTATGCAAACCCACAATAAAGTTATAAACCCATAATTAAAAAAATGTATGATTGGTCTCACTAAAAAATCTGATTCCTTTTTTAGTCTATTTTCAGCATTATGGGAATAAAAGTGATAAATGTACTTTCTTATGTGCTCCTAGAGCTTAGAAAATAACTATAAACACCTAATTACTTTATAAACAATCTTTCTATTCCAAATGTTTACTGTCTACAAATTTAAATTTTCATAAAACTTGGTTATGCTATTTTGAATATATATATATATATGAATTTGCACCTTGACAGAATTTTTATAGATCATTTTCAACTGCACGAGGTCAGATTCTATGTCTATTTTAATCCCTGCTCTGTACTGGTTACCTAACGCGGTCTCTTCCATGTATTTAACCAAGATACCTATTTTTGAATGCGTGTTTTTAATACTTTCCTAAGAAAAAATGTATTTTAGCTTACTCAATAATTTAGATTCTGAAAAATGCAGATTGCTTTGGTCACAGAAAGTAGAGCACGCTGCATTTTCTCATCAAAGCAGGTGTGTGTGCATACATATAATAACATTTCTAAATAGCCATTAAGATTTCAGTGTGGTTAAAAAAGTGAAAAAAAACACAGTGGTATTATTTTTCTTAATGCATATTCAGTGAGTGGTCTAGAAAAATATTTATGTTTCAAAGAGTATAGATGGAGGACCTCTGGGCTGCTGATAATATTCTATTCTTGACGTGGGCTATAGTCATTTCATGATATTTCATTGAGGTGTGCATTGAAGATTTGTGCACATTTCTGTTTGTTTGTTATACTTTAATAAGTTGTTTAAAAAATGAAAACTGGGAAGATGGAATCTTATTTGTGGGATCAAACTGTGAAAAAAACCCTCATGTTTTAGGAAATTGAATCTGCTTGTTTACTTTCTCATTTTTACTCATCTCCTAAGTATTTTGAGTTTAGCTGATCTATTTCCACCAAAACTCTATTCTCAGTTGAATCCCTGATTTCATAATTTGCATAACTATTGAAGGACAGTGATCGCTCTTCTTTATAAGGGCCTATGCAGACTTCCCAGGGATTGAAATAAACTATAATACTTTCCTCAATACTTTGAGACCTGTGATGACTTTCTAGTTTCTTCCTCTTGTCAAGGTCATAGCTGCATCTCTACCTCAGATTGTTCTCTTCCAGCATTAACAAAAGGAATACCACAACAGGCACCAAAAAAGAAACACAAGGAAATTTTTCAAGGTGATAAATGTGTCTGTTACATTGATATTATGGTGATGGTTTCACCGGTGTTTGCATATGTCCTCTCCTAAGGCTTCCGCCCCTCCCTTCCCTGGCCCCCCCAGGTCTATAAATTGCAGGAGCCTTTTGCTTGGAGACTCTGTTGACAGTGAGACAGTCCATGTTACCTGTGCTGTTTCACCTGATCCTCCCTCTCCTGAGAGGAACATTGCAAAAACCTTGTAGGAGCCAAAATTCCCTTTCCTGCATAGTCCATTTCTTATACTAGTGCAGTTAGTGAATAAAAGAGTGATAGTTACTTTCAGTTTGGCTCATTGTTTTAATTGACCAGCTTAACACCTGGATGCTCAGTTCTTTTGATGAATAACTATTTAAAGTGATAATAGTAACAATGTATTGAGTGACTATAGCATATGGATAAGTGAAACAAATGAAAGGATATCCCAACAGACAAGAAGGAGGAATTGGGAATTCTCTGTTACAAGTGACCTGCACTACATGTGGACCAGTATACTGATATTCGAAGGTGGGATTAGACTGATTTAAAAGTATACTGTAAACTCTAGGGCAACCACTAATTTTTTTAAAGAAGTATCATTGACACCTAAGAGAAGAGACAAAATGAAATTATATAACGTTCAATAAAAACAAGAGGAGGCTAGAAAAGAGGAGAAAAAAATGCAAGAAGTAGAAAACTGTTACAAATATGGTAGATATTTATCAAACTATATTGCTAACCACTTTAAATGTGGATGATCCTAGTGCACCAAAATATAAGACAGATTGTCAAAGTGGGAGGAAAAAGACAACACCCAATTATATGCAGTCTACAAAATTTTTAAGTATGAAGACCCAGACAGACTCAAAGTGAAGGGATGGAGGAAGAAATGTCTTGTTTACACAAAAGAAAGGAAAGATTGAGTAACAATTTTAATTTCAGATAAAGCAGTCCTCAGAACAGTGAAAATTATCAGAGGTAATAAGGGGCAATACATGATGATAACATGAACCTAATATAATTAATATCAATAGAAAAAAAGAATGTCAAAATAATTCAAAATAAATGAGGAAAAATATAGAACTGAAAGGAGAAATAGACAAATCCACTATTACAGTTTGAGAGTTTCATATCCCTGCCCTGTGTCAGCTATAAATCAAACAGGCAGAAAATCAGTAAGGATATAGTTGACAATATCAATCAACTTAATTTAATTGGCATTTATAGATTATTCCGTCTAACACCAGCCAAATACACATTTTTTTTTTTTCAAGTTCACATGGAACACTTACCAAGTATAATGGTTGGAGACTTTGGGGATATTGGGAAATAAATGCATTTTGCATGTGGAACTGACATGAATTTTTGGAAGCCAGAGGGCGCACTGTGGTAGGCAGAATAATGAGTCCTGTAAGAGGTCTATAACCTAATGCCAGCAACCTGTGGATATGTTACCTTACATTGCAAAAGGTACTTTGTAGGTGTGGTTAAATTAAGGATCTTGAGATGGAAAGAGTTACCCGGGTTACCCGAAGACACAAAATACTGAAATTCATGCAAGGAGACATACATAACCTGAAAAGTCTTATATTTCTTTTTAAAAATGAATGGATAATTAATAACCTGCCACAAAAAAGTTCGAAGGGTGAGAAACCAAACACTTATCCTCTAAGATAGGGAATAAAACAAGAATATTCTCTCTCTCTACAACTATTGAGTAACATACAAGAAGTCCTAGTTATTTCAATTAAATAAGAAAAGAAAATGTGTACACTTTTGGAAGGAAGAAATAAAATTGTCTTTGTTCATAGATGATAAGACTGCTTATGTAGAACATCACAAAGAATTTTTTAAAATTAGAACAAATGAGCGTGAATGGAAAGGTTGCAGGATACAAGGTGTTTTAGCTGTCATAGCAAAATATCAAATGCTGGGTGGCTTAAAACAACAGAAATTTATTGGTTCATAATTCTGGAGGTGTCAGTAGGACCAAGCTCTTTTTGATAGCTCTAGCGGAGAATCCGTCCTTGCCTCTTCTAGCTTCTGGTTCTTGTGGACAATCCTTGGTCTTCCCTGGCTTGTAGTTGCCTCATTTCAGTTATATTACTGTCTTCTGCTTGTGTGTGTTCACATCATCTTCACATGTGTGACTGCTTCCTTGACCAGAATTTCTCCTTTTTATAAGGACATCAATCACATAGGATTAGGGCTCACCCTAGTGATCTCATTTTAATTTAATTACCTCTATAAAGACCCTGTTTCCAAATAAGGTCACATTCTTAGGTACCAGGGAACAAGACATCAATATACATTTTGGGGGGGCGGGCACTAAATTCAACCCATAACACAAGGTTAATATTCAAATTTATCTATATATTAGCAAGGACAAATTGGAATTTGAAATTAAAAATACCACTTACAATAGCATCAAAAATGAATTAAAGATTTAAATATTAGAAAAAGATATAGAGAATCTATAAGCAGAAGCCTAAGTAACTTTGAAATAAGTTGAGTCAGTAAGACTAAAGGCAAAACAAAACAAAAACCCCAAAACTGTACATTAACACTGTGCTCTGGTTTATAAAATTGTTTCCTAAGAGAGTACAGGTTAACAATTCTGATTGGTAATACTATTCATGCATATTGGAATTCAAGGGTTGTGTAAATGGAGAGAAGATGGAGAGAGCCCGATTTCTCACTGTTGAAGTGAGAGTTTACAGATAAGCCTGGGGAGGAGGCTGAAATAATCCATGTGGTGATGGAATAGAGTTAAGAGACTTCAGTTCGAGTGTATGATTAGCTTAATATAGCTGTGAATATGTCCTTATAGAAACACATGTTTGGGGCTTCCCTGGTGGCGCAGTGGTTGAGAATCTGCCTGCCAATGCAGGGGACACGGGTTCGAGCCCTGGTCTGGGAAGATCCCACATGCCGCGGAGCAACTAGGCCCGTGAGCCACAACTACTGAGCCTGCGCGTCTGGAGCCTGTGCTCCGCAACAAGAGAGGCTGCGATAGTGAGAGGCCCGCGCACCGCGATGAAGAGTGGCCCCCACTTGCCGCAACTAGAGAAAGCCCTCGCACAGAAACGAAGACCCAACACAACCATAAAAAAATAAATAAAATTAAAAAAAAAAAAAAAAAAGAAAAGAAACACATGTTTACATTCATGCATGGGATGGTATATGTACCTATATTTCCTTGCTCTAGCAGCTGAGAGGGCCCAGAAATAATGACACCTCAAGAGCCACCAATACTCCTAGCCCATCTTGGTTTCTAATATGCTATAATAAAGGAACTAAGTCTTCTTGGAAAGATGCCCAAGTCTCTTGGAAAAATGGGGTAGGAGGATGTATCCAAGATGAGTCTCAAGTATCTTATAGTGCCAGAGAATAAGGAAGTGCTTTAAAAAAAAAGCTCACAATGATGAGTTGTGGCCGTGGGAGCCAAATGAAAGAACTCTGAATAGCCAAATCTGAAACAATTTAAGTAGTGAAATAAATAAAGCAGTATTTTATTATAACCCAAAGTATACAATAAATATTTGTCTGTTTATACTGATGTAAATTTAAAATAACTGAATAAATAAATAGATATCTATGCCCATGTATATGCAGCTATGGCCTGACCGTTTGTGTCCTCCCCACCTTTGTATGTTGACATTCTAATGCCCAATGTGACGGGGCCTTTGGGAGGTGCTTAGGTCATGAGGTGGAGCCTTCATGAATGGAATTAGTGCTCCCGTAAAAGAGACCCAGAGAGCTGCTTCATCCCTTCCACCATGTGAGGACGCAGTGAGAAGTTGATAATATGCAACCAGAAGAAGGCCTTCAGCAGAAACAGGCCATATTAGCACCCTGATCTTGGAAATACAGCCTCCAGCACTGGGAAAAATAAATTACTGTTTTTAAGCTACCCAGTCTGTGGTATTTTGTTATAGCAGGCCAAATAGACTAGGACAGATTGAAAAATTATTTTTAAAAAATCCACACATTTGCAATTTGTTTTGAGGGGAACTTGCACAGAAATGTGCGGATGAGTGAAATATGTGAATAAATCTGAGTTACCGTTTTTAATACAGCCACACTTTTGTTTCCCACTATGACTGGTGTTTAAGATGCCCTTAAATGTCCTTTTATCTGGACTAAACTTCATACAGGCTTCTTCCTGACTCTAGGCCCCTGATCTTTCTCTTCTGAGATACTTTACTTTAGAAAACTTATAAGTGTAAATCCTCTATCTGCACCTTTGTGATGTAAATTTTCTTGGGGAATTCCCTGGTGGTCCAGTGGTTCAGACGTGGTGCTTTCACTGCCATGGTCCAGGCTCGATCCCCAGTGGGGGAACTAAGATCCCGCAAGCCGGGAGGCCAGATAAATCAGTAAATAAATTTTCTTAAGGCTCTTGATAGTTTTACAACCTAGGGTTGTCTTTCTCAAAAACCTGGGAATCATCTCTTTGAAATATAATCTAGGAAAAGAATACCCCATTTCCTGGTCCCTGTAGAAGGGTAGGAGCTTGCCTCAATGGGTACCTTGCTTCAAGTTGTAAAGCCAAGTAACAAACAGAAATAGCCTACCATCCCCCCTTTACCCTGATTCTTGAAAACCTACCTCCTCTTATTTCATCAGAGTTCAGCTCAGACTCAGTTCTGGCCTCTGCCAACTGTAATAGCCTTAAATAAAGTCTTTCTTGCCTGTTTAATTTTGTCCAGTATAATTATTTTTTTGGCACTGGGAATATTTTGATTATGGACAAAACAAATGGCATCATATGGCATTGCTGAATGTATATTGTAATAGAAATCAAAAGATCTGAATTCTGTGAAACTTTGCCATTTGCAAAATGACTTGGATGGATCTAGAGAATATTATACTTGGTGAAGTAAGTCAGACAGAGAAAGACAAATATAACATGATATCACTTATGTGTGAAATATAAAAAATAATGCTAAGGAATCTATATACAAAACACAGACAGACTCACAGACATAGAAAACAAACTCATTACCCAAGGGGAAAGGGAGGGGGGAGTGATTAATTAGGAGTATAGGATTAACAGATCCAAATTACTATACATAAAATAGATAAGCAACAAGGATTTACTGTATAGCACAGGGAACGCTATTCAATATTTTGTAATAAACTGTAATGGAAAATAAGTTGAAAAAAATATGTAATTGAATCAATTTGCTGTATACCTGAAACTGACACAATATTGTAAATCAAATATACTTCAGTTTTTTTTTAATCTACATTCTAGTTCCAAGTATAAAATTTTATAGTTATTTGGCCTATGGCAAGTGACTTGTACTCTCTGAGCGTCAGATTTTTTGTGTAAAATAGATCATGGGTTAATAAGTTATATTGCCCCCTTGTAATTTATTAATGACTTTTTCCTCCTTGGGAAAAACACTGGATATGTGGTTTGAGCATATTGTGTATTTTTTTTTTTCATCCATTACTGTTTTGGGGAGGGCAGGAATTGTTTCTAATTATTTCAATTCTCCTATTATAGAAGGTATAATTAATTTACCATAAGAAGAATTCTTCCTTGCTCTTTGACTACTAAATTCATGAGTTAATATTTAACAGACATTTCTAGGGTGTGTTTGCTTTTTACTAAAGGATGATTCTGAATTTGCTTTAACTTGATTCTGTGCAGGACTGCCCTTAAAGGCAAATTTGGACTAAGATTGTTCAGTCTGTTGCCAAAAGGCTGCCTTTGGCCTCAGAGCAGATTTCTCTTATGTTACAGCCATGCAAATCAAAGAAATTAATTTCTAAACAAGGGAATGTCGCCGTTGTTTCTATTGTACAGACTAGATTAGAAAAATCTCAGGGTAGAAATGAGAGATTCTTGGTGTAGGGAGAAAGAAACTTTTTTCTACCATTCTAACATATTCTGCCTGGTCTAAGAATTAAATTAACATGAGACAGATTAACAGGAGAAAATCAAACAAAAGTTTAGTAACATGTATACATGGGAGAAACCCAGGAAAACTCAGTAACTCCCAAAAAGGGTCAAAAACCCTCATCTTAAATACCATCTTCAGCTAAGGACAAAAGAGGATGTTGGAGGTAGTGGTTTGGGACTTCAAAGGGGAGAAAGGCAATTCACATGGAGATCGAAAAGCAAATTTTTGTTAAACAAATGCTTGCTGGGTCTGGCAGAGACAATGGGGCACAGAGTGCACTCTGATCTCCAGGCCCTGCTGAGATTCCCCTACCGCACGTAGCCAATGTTCTTCGCACATAATCTCTGCTATTAGCTCTATTCCAGGCATAGGCCCTCTATCTACATTCTTTTAGGCCGTCAAGGGAGAGATAACAAGAAAAACTTCCTGAGTCTTCTGTTTCTTAAAAATAATTAGCCTAAATTAGTCCTCATGCCAAAGAGACACTCTTGGGATAGCAAAGTTTGCTCCGTTACTTTGGTATAGGTTGTATAATGTGAGATCCTTTGTGCTTGTTACTCCCAAGATATAAGTAACCTTGTTTTCATACCAATGTCCAGTATTTGTGGGGAAAATTTCTTTGCAATAGAGTTGGTGAAAAATGAGGAGAGAGAGAAAAAGAAGACAAAAGGAAGGAAGGGTGGGAGGAAGGAAAAAGGAAGAAAGAGAAGAAGGGAGAAAGAGAAAAATAAGGAAACAACACTGTGATCAAGTATGGGTAAAAAAAAGATCTTTGGTTTGTTTGTTTAAGCAGGGTATTTCCTCATTAATGAATTATTAGAGCACACATATCGAGGTGTGTCCATGCACAACACAAAGACCATTAATTAGAAATAGAGTACCGATTACTTTTGGTATAGTCTTAAAAATAATATGTGGTAGCCTGAAATAAGAGATTTACTGAGGCGGAAAAGGAAATTCACAGCCCTGAAAGTGTTGATTGGCAAGTGAATTCTCTGCTGACACACAGAGTTGGTCATCTATATAACACCTCTGGGCACCTTAGCGCAATGCTTGAACTCTTCCAAAATATAGCTTTCCTTCATTTTGTACTTTCTATTACTATTTGTATTTTACTACAGGGTATTTGTGTGCTTTTTAAGGAATGAAATTTCAATTAAAGGAGACACTAGAGAAGAAATTGCATCATTCTCTCTGCTAATAAAATGCTTTAAGTTCCTTTCTCTTCTTTCTCTAAGCAATGAGCCAGCTTTCGAGCACCCAGTCTTATTATCAGGAACCTACGATAATATCAAAAGTAAGAGGGTAATCATGAAGAATTCTTCTATTTCAGTTTCCATGCTTACTTTTAGTAAATGTAGGGAAAAAAAAGAGAAAATAAAAAGTTAGTATTGTGATTCACTTGGCCTCTTCCTTCAGAAACATTTTTGTATGTTTGCTATGTTTTGAACCCAATATTTTTCTAGGAGACAGTTCTTCTGCAATAGGTTGTTATTTCAAAATAATAAATTGATTTATTATTATTATTTTTGAATAGAATAACTATTTTATTATATGTGATTGTCAATAATACTAGGAACTCTGGTCTTGTGATAATAAAGAATATTTTCTGGTAGGGATTTAAATTGTCTTCTGTTAAATTATGTGCCTGCAATTTCATATTGTAAATTCATTTTGAAGCTTTTCTCAGCTTGGAATTTAGGTAATGAATTTATTTTGAGGATGCCTAATACACTATCCCAGAAATACGTAAAACATTAATGTAACTTGCCAAGAAGGATGGAATGATGGTGAAAATTCCCCAAATTAGCTTTTTTTTCTCATTAGCACCATGATAACATTTTTCTTTGAACTTAAGAAAACTTATATGAACAAATGAAAAATTAGCAATAATTTGGGATAAATAAATGTACCAAATCCATTTTATTTGCATTGTGTGCTATGTGTTGCTGATTTAAGACTAAGAATGGTTTGGGAGCTTTGGGAGGCAAAGAGAGTAGCTAAAAGATACTAAACTGGGTTGGAGAAACTTGTTTGTGTTGGAGAGGATGAAATTTGACCCTCAACTCCCCTTGAATTGTTGTGGCTGGACTAATAATACAATTGACACAAGACAGATTAGCAGGAGAAAAAAGAATTTAATTGGTGTCTGCAGAGGTCTCATACAAATAGGACCTAATATGTGGCCAAAGCAGGCAGCTTTTATGCATTTTAGACAAAGAAACAATAAATCTGTGAGAAATTGACAGGACAAAGAAACTTAGACTTTGGGTGTTTAATTAGTGAGGAATCTAAACATATTTTGGGCTTGGGGCAATAAATTAAAAGAGTAATAAGGTATGTTTATATAGGCTTCTCTGCCCCCAAGTTCCCTGTCTCTGACAATAAGACCTTTTACATGAGAGATTTATTTCCAGATTTCAGTGAGACAG
The DNA here is from genome assembly GCF_965194805.1 of Balaenoptera borealis. Classification (NCBI taxonomy): domain Eukaryota; kingdom Metazoa; phylum Chordata; class Mammalia; order Artiodactyla; family Balaenopteridae; genus Balaenoptera; species Balaenoptera borealis. Next base: position 8,862,814 of record NC_138875.1, read on the forward strand.
AGCAGAGTGTCAGAGTGTCCCTCTTTCATTTACTGTTTCTTATGTAACTTTAATTCAAAATAATCAATATGCCATTGAGTCATATTTTGGGGTAGTTGGTTTGCCCTGGGCCCCAACATTGGGGAGCACCAAACAATTCAGAATTTTCCAAGAAAATGTGCAACATTCTCACTACTTCTGAGTAATTCCATTTTGGCTTTCTAAGCTACCACAGTGGCTACCTATTGGGATTCTGGGAAGGTATATATTTTCAAGGAGTGGTTACTTTCTATAACTTGCCATACCCAAATTCTAAGAAGCTGGGAAGGATTTTGTATAGTAAGAGTTCGTATTTCATTATAGCTATTTTTCTACAATATTGAAATCATTTTTCTGTAATGAAAAATAAGATACATATATGAGAAAAACAATTATTTCATTAGAGTTTAATATAATTTCTATTAATATTTTCCATGTCATTTAAACACATAACAATGTTTGTTTTAAAGGTGAATTAGGGAATATATAATTATAGCTGAGATTTAAAGCAACACCAGCTAAACTTGATCATATCCGGTGTCATGAAAATCAAACTTCCACCAGCCAGGCTTTTCCTATTTTAGTAAAATTTGACCACTAGCAAGTTCTGCTTTGTACCCATTTTTCAGTTCTGAACTTTGCTGCCTCCCAAAATCTAATTTCCCTTTCACATTAAATTCTTTCAAATATTTGGAGATATTTGTACTTTCTTCTCCTTATTAAATGTTCCTAGTCTATCAACCAGTTCTTTTTATTTTGAATTAAAAAAATAAACTTGATTTCTTTTCTCTTAATTCCTTTTTAATGTGTTATAAAAAACGGTGAGTAGTTTTTCTTACATCGTGTGTGTTTGCTTGTGCTCTTTCCTCAAGGCTGAATGTCTCTCACTCAGAAACTCCTATCTTCAAACATCTAATGCAAATATTACCTTTACTGAAAACCCTGTCATTTCCCCAGTGATATTCGGTTGCTAGCTCTGTTTTCCCATTATTCTATTTACATAAGTTTAATGACCTTCATCAAATTATATGTAATTAATTTTGACATATTTTCCTCCTGTTTATAATGAAGTCTACAGTGCCTTGCAAATATTAGGAACTCAATAAATATTTGTTTATGACTACCATAATGATAGATGTTTGTAAAGCAGACTCTTTCTTTTCTCAGTGCATATGTAGAATAGTAACCATGGATTCAAACAATGATATCATAAGAATTTAAAGCTTATGGTTACATTTCAAGTGGTGCCCATTATAACAACCCCTATAGCTGAGTCATTTACTTTGTTCTTTCTGAGTTACTGTTACCATAATCACTGAGAACAGTATATTAAATTCTAATGAAAATGAATAAAAACTAGAGCTTTTAGTTTTTAATACTTTATTGAACTAATGTAGCCACTTTTTAAATAAATTAAGACATTAAAAAAAATCAAGACCTTTCTGATTATCAATTAATTTGTTCAGCTGGTAGACTCATTCAGTAACTGTTGTTATATTAATTTTATCTCGAAATTGAGGAATTTTTAACCATTTATGTGGGAACTGCCATATAGAAACCTTTTAAAACTGACTTTGCATTTTTATGAGATTTTTATATGGAAAGAAACAAAGAAAGAAAACTATATCCATAACAACAACTTGGAAAAAGCTGAAACAATAGGAGCATTTGCATAAATGCCAAACTCCCCAGAAATAAGTAAATTATGAAGTTCTGCTTTTCTATTTCTACTCTCAAACATATGTATCCATAAAGAATAAAAACTAGGGGCAGAAAAATTTACTTGATTGTCGTACTCATTAATTGTAATGACATCACCTCTGTTACAAATGCTATGGCATTCTTTAGTATTGCTAACCTGTGTTTTGGTTTTTCTTCTTGAGATTTTTATTTTGTTTTAAAATTCATCGTAAGTAAAACCAAGTAACTAGCTAATAAACCCTATAATTGTGTGTTAACATTTTGCTAAACTTATGTCTTGAAATTTTTATTAAATTGCAATATTGTTAAAAGAATGTATAAACAATGAATGTTTGAATAGGAAGGAAGAAACAAAAATGAGTGTTTACTTTTCAGAAGATAAGTTAAAAATTAGATAAATTTTTAACACCTTGGCAACATAATTAAATTATATGTAAATCATCTGCTTGTATTATTAGCACAAATTAATCCAAATGTTGCCAGATTCATTATTATGTATATTTCCCTGGTTTACACTCTCTCACACTTAAGCTTACCCACCAAAGCAATAAAGCCTAGTTCTGTGACAGTTATGTTTAGGGTTATAGTATTTGATGACATTCTTTTTTTTTAACCAGAAAATATAAAGAAAACAGTCATTAAATATGACTATTTGTGCCTAAAATAAGGTAAAGCTATCTAATAATGTTTACAAGTATAAATAATTTTTTGATATAATTTGTTTTATAGAGGGACATTTTTCTGCTGAAGAGGGGCCTCCCAATTTATATATATTTGGAAAAAAATATTCATTTCATGGTCTTTTTCAGAAATTTCACTTATCTAATACCTTTATCTAATTTCCCTAAAACTTCTTAATTTTAAACTATTGCACTTGAATTATTTAATCATGCTTTCTTTAGACATCACATCACAGGTAAGGATTTTGGTATCACTACCCCGTTCTACTCATGCAAATAATCATTTTAGCTTGGAAATTTAAAAGAATTATAGGTATTTATTAAAATAATGGTAGTAATTTGTGGTAATAGCTAGCAATTGAAAGATAATATAGCATAGAGTGGAGCTATCGAATTTCCTTATTATTTCTCTGAAAATAAATACCTTCTCTTGAATTAAAGCCAATCTACATCTTGAAATATCTAGACCTGAACTAAGCCTTCAAAATATGGAATAATGTATAGATAGGGACCACATTTTCTAGGAGTAATGAAATGCTTATATTCATCCGTAAGAAAACTTCCTCTAACTGGCACAACCTCTCTCGACCTATATTAGCTAAACATAAGATTATATCATTTATTGAATTTAAACTAAAATACCAAAAAAACCCAATTTATACATTTATTATCAATATTGTATTATATAAGGTAATACAGAATGATGTAAATAATAAATAAAAGCAAACAAATAAGAGATCAGTCTATGGAGAGTGCCCTAAAGTTGAATGCCATATTTTCAGTGCTAAACTTCAGCAAAGGACATCAATTAACTGTTTAGGTGATATAGATATTCATGTGTCTATCTGTATTCAATCATTTATTTTTAATAAATGGAATTTATTAAAAGAGAGGAATTAAAAGAGTGGAATTAAAAGAGAGGACCAAACATTTAAATGATTAACATAAAATCAATAGAACTTGTCATAAAAAGAACAAGTTTAGATGAAGTGTTAAAAATTGGGCCCATCTAGAAAAATATCTGAAGCGGCTAAGGATTAAAATATAAGAAAAAAAAATCACGTTGTCTAAATGTGAGAATGCAGCATACTAAAAAATGAGCATTATTCAAACAGATTGGATTTGAAAAAATTAAGTGTAGTAAATTTTAACAATTCGAAGTGAATAATGGATATTAGTCTTTTTTTCTTCAATAAATCCTAGCAAAATGGTAAAAAATAAATAAAATAAAGAGTCAGGAACCCAGAAAATAAGAGAATGGAAGAGAAAACAAAGGAAGCCAAGTAGTCTGAACAAAATTTCAAGCTATGAAGTATGCATATATGATAACTGAAGTATGTGTAGTAATCTGATTTAAAAGAAGGGAGGAAGATAAATAAGCCTATAAGAAGATGTTTTAAAAACGAAGTCACTTCCCTTTTCAGATCCCTCAAATATGTCAGGTATTAGCAACAGACATCTCTAACTTTGGGATATGATAAGCTAAGACAAACAAACGAAAGAATGGTTTGAAAAATGATAAAAACAAACAGTCTGACCTACATCACTTCACCTCTATTGCACAGCCAACAAAATATGCATTCCTTTTTAGCAGAAAAGAAAGTTAAATTTACTCTTTGGATAGGTAGAGCCAAAAGCTTGGAATTTAGGAAACCAGCTGAGGGTCAGATGAGGTGCCTACTAAAAACAGGAATATTAATTAAAACTTTGCAGACTCAATGATGAGCTTCTTCACCTTCTGCCTCTCCTTGCTCTCAGAATGTTGCCATCTAGGTTTAAAATATCCACATTGGCATTCCAGGCAGAAATATGGATGATTCCTTTCTAGAGAAACTCACAGCCCCAAAGGAAAGTACTAAGAGACAAACAATTGGGATTTCCACAATGAAAACGTAAGATCTCAACAACAACCTTTTTTTGAGACATGAAATGAAAACTCAAATACATAAATGCAAAATTTGTAGCTTTCCTCACTTCAGTATTAATCATTTATTTGTTTCTTTATAATTTTTACTGTAAATAATATATCTAACTTCTTGCCCATTTTTGAACTTTTAAAAAAGTGGAGTGATATTTTTTGACTCTCAAAATTGTGTGTCTACTTGTAGACATATGTGTTATTAATTTATCTTGTTGCATGTAACTAGTCTTTCGTTTCCATTGCTGTACAATTTCATTTTATGAAAATACAGTGTATTTCATAAATACGCTGGGTACCTATGCTAAAAATTGAAAACAAATTTATTTAAAATTTTTGTTGATGAAATTTAGATATAAATAATATTTGAGTACTATTATTTTTGTAATACAGTTTACTAATGGGAAGAGTGGAATTATTTTCTGTGGAATAATGTTTCACTTAATTAGTGTATGTAGTTAGTGTTTGCTATAATTAAATTTGATTGTAAATATTCTCCTTTTAATGTTGATCTGTAATGAGATTTTTCATATTTCTTTATTTCATCTTTGAAAATGTCTTGTCACACACATAGGTACTGGCAAACACTGATAGCAGTCCAGGATTTTTATTGATCATATTCACTCATTGAAAGTTATTTATAATATTCTATTATTTCCTACTCTAGTTATTTGCTTTAAGCATGCCATTACATTGCTAATTAATCATTCCTAACTGAAGATTAGGTCAAAGCTCTTTAATTATAGATAAATGAACTTTAAAATGTAGAAAATTTCTTTACACATACATTGAGGTCCAGAAATTGCTTCTGGACTGTAGTTTTATCTCAGAAAATGTATCATGAAAAGCTGTGTGGGAAGAAATATCTCATTTTTGTTTTAACTTTTATCGGCATAAGAAATGGAAAAAAAAAGGTAGACATAACTTGTGAATGAAAAAATGTTAGTGAAATGAATTTACTGCAATATAATTTTCACATAATGTTGTTTTACCTTGTAAATTTAGATTTAATTAATTAAGAAACATGCAGAAAAAAATCTTATTTTCAAGGCCATTTAATAATCAATAATGGTGGATAAGGGTTGTTCATTTTCAGAAAAATTTCAATCTTGACCCTGAATAATCACAACAAAATTTTATTAATGCTCAACTATATAATCAATATGTAATTGGCAAGTCAGGCTTCTAATTTCTATTTCTGACAAAATTTACAGCATTTCCCATGGTCAAATTTGAGAGAGCAAAGGAAGATTTCCTTGACCCTACTGGTTCAATAACACATTATAGCTTAAAATATTTCCCACAAGTTATTCACATCATGCTGAATAATACAGTGAGTAACTATAGTCTTTAAACCCTTTATACTTTCATAAAGTTTGTAAATATTTCCAATGAAAATTTTTACTTCTCTACACACACACATGTATACCACTATCAACTGTTGCACATCTTAGAATATTCTACTTCAGGTTAAACTGAAATTGTATTTTTCTCAACTTCTTTTAAAATATTCTCATTTGTAGTTGTTCTTCTTTGAAAATATTCTCATATTCACAGAAGCCAATTCTTAATCAGTCAATTACTCTGCATTGATTACTCAAATAAACAGCAAGTGAACAGTATAGGTAACATCTGTTGATGTGTCAAAAGGCAAGGACAACTACTAGAAATAATGTTTCTTAAAAAAAAAGATTATTGGTACTGCTCCCAATGCCCTTAGCTTTTTGAGCAACTATTTTCTAAAAGACTAATATACGTAAACAAATTAATTTTCTTTGGACACTTTTATCAGCTGCTATAATTAGACATAATTTAATTAACTCACCATAAATAAATGGGTTTTCCCTGCTTAGTTAACAAATGAGCCACTTGCAAACATACTTCTCTGCAGCTCCATTTCCACTTTGAATTTTGTGAAAAAAATTCTATGATGAATATTCCTTTTTAAATTTTCTAATTTTTCTGAATACTGCTTTTCTATGAGTCAAGAATATTGTGATGACTGCTTAATCTGGTCATTTAAAAGAATATTGCATTCTTTTAGCATTACATTAGTGCCATTGCTTAATAATTAAAATAGATTTTTTCCATATTAAAAATAACAAAATATTCCAGAACCTAATGTAACTTAAAAGTGTGACAGTGAAAGTCCAGTTTTCACTATTTTTTTCTTTTTTGACATGATGGGTATGCTCTGATCTTACAATAAATAAAATAGAATACTGTGGCACACCAATGCAAGACACTCTAAACACCATTGGGTTATCAATGTGTCATAGTGATTTTGTAGTACATGAAGCAGGACTGTGAAGCCATGAAAGCACAACATACAGTCCCTGATTCAACTACTCAATTTTTCATATGGCTCAAAAACAACCATAGGCAATATGTGAACAAAGGCATATGGTTGTCTTCCTATAAAACTAAAATTTGAATTCCATATAATTTTCATGTACCATAGAGTATACTTCTGTTGATTTTTTCATTCATTTAAAAATGTGTAACTCTTCTTAGCTTGGAAAAAAAAAAATCAGGTAATGGCCAGATTTGAACCATGGGATGTAGGTTTTCTACTCCTGGCATACACGAATTATCCATGAAAAAATATCTTCTCTAGCTCTGCAACTTACTTTCTCATTCTTCATGGTGTTTTGTGAAGAAAAGCTTTAATTGAAAAATGTCTAATTGATCAATATTTTCCTCATTATTAACAATTTTTATAAGTTTTAAAGAAATCCTTCAGTTTTCTGAGACAAAGAATCATATTTTTTTCCTAGAGTAGTACTCACTGAGATTTTTTATTGTGAACACGTGTTGGATTTTGTGATATCTTTTTCCATATCACTTTATGTGATCATATGATTTTGGTTTTTATCTTGTTCATGTAGCAGATTACAATGATTGCTTTTTGAATGTTGGAACAGGCCTGCAGAACTAGAACAAATCTCACTTGTCCATGGTATAGAATTATTTTTATACATCATTAGGTTTAATTTCTAATATTTCATTGAGGATTTTTTGATGAGTGTCCATGAGAAATATTGGTCTGTAGTTTTCCTTCCTTGTAACATCTTTATCTGGTTCAGTTATTAGGATGATGCTTGAGTAAGTTAGAAAGTGTTCCTTCCAGTAAGTTTTCTGGAAGAGATTATGGAGAATTGGTTCATTTATTCATTAAGTGTTTAAGAATTCACCAACAAATTCACCTGGGAATTTTTGGAAAGTTATTAATTATTGATTCAATCTTTTAATAGATATAAGAGAATTCAGGTTATGTATTTCTTCTTGTGTGAGTTTTGGTAGTTTGTGTCTTTTAAGAAAGTGGTCAGTTTCATCAAACTTATCAAATTTGTGAGTATAGAATTATTCATACTATTCATTTATTTTTACTGTCCATGGTATCAGTAGTGATGACTCTTCTTCTTTTTCTGACATTGGTAAATTATGTCTTCTCTCATTTTTTTGTACTGTGATTGACTTGAGTTTTCTTAATTTTATTGAAAACCTAGCTTGTTTTTTTTTTTTTCTTTTATTAGCTTTTTTGAGGTAATAATTGACAATAAATTTGTTATATATTTAGAATGTACAATGATTTGATATACATATATATTGTGAAAGGATTCCCAATATAGACTTAACACAGCCATCATATCACATACTTACTTTAAAAAATTTGGTGAGAACACATACATTCCACTCTCCTAGCAAATTTCAATTTCGCAATACAGTGTTTTCAACTGTAGTCACCAGGTTTTAAATTAGTGCTTCATACTCGATTCATCTTTGTACCCTTCTATCAGCCTCTCCCTATTTTCCTCAACCTTCAGCCCCTGACAACCACCACTTTACTCTCTGTTTCTATGCATTCATTGTTTTTTAGATTCTACATATAAGTGATAACATGCAGTATTTGTTTATCTTTGTCTGGCTTATTTCACCTAGCATTATGCTCTACAAATTTGTCCATGTCACCACAAATTGCAGGATTTCCTTCCTTTTTTGGGGACTAAATAATATTCCATTGTATATATGTGGGAGGGGGTTTTGCTGGTTTTTGTTTGGTTTGGTTTGGTTTGGGTTTTTTCTCCGTGCCCTGTGATCTTTTATGGAGAGCCTGGCATGTTGTACTGGGTAATGGTGACTGATGTAAATAGGATGCTATTTAGTATGATAATTTATGTTATTGTGGCTGTTTAGTTGTGTTTAATATTTGCTATAGGTATTGGAGCCAGAGACTTCAAATTCCTCTGTGTCCTTGGTTGTACCTCCCCTCATGATTTTCTGCTCTTCTAACTCTTCCTCTTGTGATGGATAATTTTAGGTATCGACTTGGCTGGGCCACGGTACCTACACATGTAGTCAAACATTACTCTGGATGTATCTGTGAGGGTATTTTTGGATGAGATTAACATTTAAATCAGTGGACTTTAAGTAAAACAAATTGCTGTCTATAATGTTGCTGGTTGCCTTCAATCAGTTGAACACCTGAATAGAACAAAAGACTGACATCCACCAAGCAAGAGGGAATTCTGTCAGCAGATGGTCATTGGACTTGAACTGTAACATTGGTTCTTCCCTGAGTCTCCAACTTACCAGTCCACCCTGCAGATTTTAGACTTGCCCACCTCCATAATTATGAGTCAATTCCTTACAATATTACAAAAAAGTCTCTTTGTGTGGACATACACATACACACACAAACACACACACATATACACACACACTTCCTACCAGTCTATGGCTCCAGGGAATTCTACTTGAGGTTAGTTGCAGCAAGACTTAAGTGCATGAGATAATAAGCAATTCAAGAGAATAAAATAATGAAATTATGATTCCTTAATGATCAATTAATCAATTAATTCCATTAATGTGATCAAGTTGAAATATTTTATGGTTCTGCTAGAGAGCTTGACAGTGAAATACTAATACTTACATGGAAAGGTAAGCAATTAAAGAGCCAACTAAGATTAAGGGAACCACATGGTTTTATAAGAAAACAGATAATTAAAGCACACTCTCTGCCTGTATTGTGAATAAGGGGTCAAGGTAATATACATTCAGAATATTGTTTTAAATTTTAATGCAAATATATTGTGATAACACAGTGAGTATAGAAAAAAGTAAAATCTCCTCTTTTATATTATAAATCCACATATAATTTCTAAATTGAAAAATCAAAGAATTGAATTTTGAGATTTTATTTGATATTAATATGAATAACTGAATAAATATAAAATGCTCAAGACTACTTGATTTGAACAATAAACATTTGAGGTAGAGAGCAATTTTAGGATGACATTCATAATTATAAAACTTACAGTTATACAATATTTAATGAAGATAAAGCATGCATACAGCATAGTAAGTCTCAAAAACTTGATATTTGACTATGCATAAATTCCTGAAGTATTCCCTTATTTTAGTAGAATGTAAAAATATAAAACATCTCACTCTACATGAATTTTACCCAGCAAAGATTAGAAAAGACATTGAAAATAATAGTAACAATATCGTAGAAAGAAAAGCCGCATTTTAAACAAAAAAACATGGAAAATATACCACTGTACATATAATTAGAGAAAACTGAGAAATATTAAATACACAAAGACAAAGAATCAAAAATGTTATTGGAAATGCAATATGACACTTCCATTTTGGAAATAAATTTGGCAATATATATATCAAATACATGCATATTTATGTGATATGGAAAAGCAATTCCCCTTATTGGCATTCATTCTGAGAAGATAAATTAATAATGTGAACAGAGAGGTATTTGGAGATGTTCACCATGGTGGTCTTATGATAGTGGACCAGAAATGTGAAATATAGAACACAAATAAAATGACATGTAATTTCTAAACTTTAAAAATATCATTTAAATATATGGCATAGAATGATGTCTAAACATATTGTTGCATAATATATCTCCATTTGCACAATTATATGTTTTAATATATGTTTACCTATCTATGAAGTCATACTAGAAGTATGTGTACCAAAATATTATTTGTGGCTATTTTTTCTTGGTGAATTTTTAGGAGAATTTATTTCATCATTATGTTTTTCTGGTGTACTGGAATTTTTTTAACAAAGGAAGGTTCTCATTTTACAAAAACTAACAGATTTTTGAAATTGTGCTATCTATGAAAGAAGAACAGGGTGATATTTATATCAAAGTCTGAATGTGAGGTTATAGCATGCTAAAAAAACACCAAAAGTTCTCTGACATGAGTTCCCCAAAATGAACGATGCATGTGGTGATTTTTACAGTTTGAAAGTGGATACCAATCTGCTCATCTCAAAGAGTGAAATCTATTTTCCATTGAGTAGTTTCTCTCTCAGTAGTTGGAAGCATCATTCTCTAATTTATTCAGGTTAGAAACTTGGCAGTCAACTTTGAAACCTGCCTGTCACCAATCTTCTTCATCCACTCAGTAAGTTATGCCAACTGTTCTTCCTCGGAATTTCTGAAAGTAGTTCGTCTTTACCCTTGCTTTAATTTGCCATTATGATCACTCACCCAGGATACCACAATAATGACTTTAAGCCTTCCCAGTCCCTGTCTTAGACCCTTTAATTCCACCCTCTAGGCAGGGTGCATAAGTATTCTGTATAAATTGTAAGTCTGACCATGCTGTGCTCCTGCTTACATATTTATATGAGAAAAACCAAACCCCATTGCAGAGCGTGCATGCTCTGGTCTAGCCCTTGTCCACTTGTCCAAACACAACTCTGCAGTACATGTGTTCTGGCACCACCTGACTCCTTGAATACAATTCGCATAGCTCAATCCTCGTTCTCAGTTCTCTGGCTTTGCTAGTTACCTAGGAGGCTGGGGATGCTTGACTCCTATACCTTCTCCTGTAATTTGCCAATCTTCTAGTCATTCTTTAGAATTCACATAGTAACACCTCCAGGAAAGTTAACATGACTCCTTTTTGCTTGACTTCATACCCCACCGTATATTATCATATCTGTGTGTATCTGATGCATTGTCTTTCTTCCACATACATTGTGAATACTGTGTGGCCAGATCAATCTAATACATAGCTATCTTTGCAGGGCCCATTATAGTCTCTTAGACATAGTAAAGCTGAAAAACTATTTATTGAAATAAATATTCAATAACTATTTAATGAACTGGATCGAGCCTAAAATTATCAGTTAAAATGATCCATAGATTCAGTTTCAACCTGAACATTGTAAAACAGATCTACTTTTAAATTTCTTCACTATAAAACAGATTTCATGCTTGACTCACATTATAAGAGACTTCTTGTTTCTCCAGGGATTTCTCTAGTTCTCAGATCTCCCACCATATTTTTTCCTTATTGAATAAAAGAGAATGTTTTCCTCTCCTTAGGTCATATAGGTTAAAGAACTGGAGACCTCAACTCAACCACTAGCTTTTTCTAATGGAAACTAAGTTTTTCCATGCATCTTACTCCCACCTTTTCTATCAAAGTGCTTCTAGATACTTTGCAAAATTTTGCAATACTTTCTCAGCAATAAACTTTGCCTATAAAGGGGTACCAACAGAAGTCCTATCCAAGTCACAATAGTTTCTGTTAAAAAAAAAAAAAAAACCTTCCCATGTGATATTGATTATTTGATCAATTCATTTGATCAGTTAAATTTAAAAATCATTTGATATTGATTCCTACCTATCTACATATTCAGAAGAGGAGCCAGACAATGGCATAAAACCAAAATTGTACCAAGGTGATTTGTTAGGTCCAGATAACAAATAGTTAGTTAGCTAGAAGACATCTAACTAAATGCTTTAAATTGAAACTTCCCTTATAAATGTGTTATCATAAAATTTCCAAACAATATGATGTTTACTTTATTATAATGTGAGTGCTTTTTGTTTTCTCCTTCAATTATTTACTATTTATTATCACCAACGTTAATATTATAAAAATTATAGCCATAAAAGCTAATATTCATTTAGCATTTGCTCAATTAATGTACTTGATATATGTTAACCTATTGAATCATCATTAAAATCAAAGAAAATTAATGTTGTTATTATCCTGGCTTTAAAGAACAAGAAGGCTTACGCAGATACAATAGATTTCTCAAGATTTGAATAGCTGGTAGGAAATCTTAACTATATTCTTCTGCACAAAAAAGTGATGTCTTCTGGAAAAATACAGACTGCAGCAACCTCTCTAACCTGTTTATTATTTTATTCTCAAGACCTAGCAGAATACTAGGCATGCAGTCATTGCTAAATAAATATTTGTTCAATGTATCTAACATTTGAAATTCTTTTTTGGATGGGCCTTAGGCTTTAGGAGTTAGTTTAATATGATGAATATGTTTGGAGTTAGGGCTAGGACAAAAAGTAATGCACTTTTTTTTTTTTTTTTTTTTTTTTTTTAGTAATGCACTTTTTAAAAAGTTTAAAAGGACCCTGGAAAACACAGTGGGTGGATCAAGTATTTCAGCAGTGTTAGACACATGATAAGAAATTCTATTAAGTTCAACAAACACTTAACAAATACCTGTTACATATCTGGCATTGTGCTCGGTACTTTGGACTAGGAGAAAGAAAGGTCCATCAAGGCTTACTTTCTATTAGGGAAAACAAACACGCAAATGCAAGAGTATGATACAACCTCACCTCTGCTTTAATAGTGACTTTAAAATTGCTACATATTTACAAATAATGTACCAATCCATTTGGTCAGAATAGGTAAAATTATGTGCAGAGCTACAGAATGGAGGGACCATTAAATAGAAGGTCATCAAATAGACAAGAGGATTTGGAATAATATTCCACTTAAAAAGAACAGCATGAGTTAGTTTCCAGAAGTTTCAAAAGTGCATGGCTTAGCTGTGGAACAGAGAAGAGTGTGACAAGATCAGGGAGTAAATAAAGTATCTGATTTTGCATTGACAATGGCATCCTGTGAGCACACTGGAGGTAGCTCAAGAAGTAAACACTACGATTTGTGTGTTCGAAAGTCAACCATGGCAGCGATGTGGAAGTCCTATTGGGAAAGGGATGTTGGAGACAAAAGATCACTTATAATCAACAATCATGTGGTAAGATCTGAGAGGTCTTGAACAGATAAATAAAAATCAACAAATCTTTAGTTAGACCAGGAAAAAAAAGAAAGAAGGCTAAAATAAAATTAGAAATGAAAGAGGAAACATTACAAGTAGTACCCAGAAATACAAAGGATCATAAGAGAATACTGTTACGTGCCAACAAAATAGGTGACCTAGAAGATGTGTTAATTCATTTATATTCATTTATAGATTATTTATGACTGCTTACATACTACAGTGACAGAGTTAAGTAGTTACAGCAGACACCATATGGCCCAAAATGCTTAAAATATGTGCCCTCTAAAGAAAAAAAAAAGCTGCCAACCTTTTTTGGTTGCTATAGGTATTTATTGTAACTGAGGGACAAAATGCTGTAATTAATAAAGGCTTACTTCATTCAGTCTTTATTTTTGTTCTTCGGAAGTTATTTTCTGGGCCCTTCTAAATTGCTTCCCAATGTACACAAGATTTACTGCTCCAAATCCTAAAATGATCAGTTGTGAGGAATTCTGATGGGTCTCAGATTGTTGCCCTATTTACAAACTATAAAGTTAGTCTGCCACAGTTTCATAAATGCTGGCAGAAAACATTGAGATTCTTGGGTCAGAGACAAAGGACTTCATGGCACAGCAGGTTGTTTGTGCTGACTCTCTGCCCCTCAGACTCCACGAGGCAATGAGGATTACCCAGGTGGATACTGTGTACACAGTGGGTTTGTATTACAGCTAAAGAATCCCACGCTTAGAGGATCATTTTTATTATGCTGCAACAAACTCACCCAGACCCTCACCAAGATGGGAGACATTGTCTTTATTATGCTTAAAAGCACAGTGACTCATCCTGTGCCCTGGAAGGAGACACTATTTCTTTCCAGGCTGATTACTATATAAACATTATGGGGAGGGATGAATTGGGAGATTGGGATTGACATATATACACTGCTAGATATAAAATAGATAACTAATAAGGCCCTATTGTATAGCACAGGGGATTCTACTTGATACGCTGTAATGACCTACATGGGAACAGAATCTAAAAAGGAGTGGATATATGTGTATGTATAACTAATTCACTTTGCTGTACCCCTGAAACTAACACAACATTTTAAATCAACTATACTCCAATAAAAATTAAAAAAAAAAAAGATTGGGAGCCAATTCTTATTCATACCACTTGCTGAAGGCAGATCATCCAATAATAAACAAATATCATAAATCTTTAAAAAAATTAAACATTATGGAAAGATAGCCTAGATCAAAAGCTGTAAGTGCCTCTGCTCTTAAGGCAGGTAGAAACACAAGAGACCCATCTATGGAGAACTGTCCCCTGACAGTAATCAAATAAAAAATATTTTTAATCTGCATCTCTAAACAAACTTTTTAGTATGCAAATAACCACTTTTTATACTTTTCTCACAAAGTTTTATATTTCCTCTGTGCTGGTGAGTGGGCTTACATGCTTCTACAGCTTCACACAAGCACTAACACATTTGTCTAAAGTATTTTTCTTTGATAGTACTTTGAGGAAAGAACTCCCAAGAAGGTTTTTGAGTGCAAATATAGATAAATGGACCTATCACAAAAGAAGAGCTTATTGAAATAAAAGATGCATTCTTATTCTATTGAAACAATTTAAGAAAATTTCAGCAGTGAGAAGATGTAACTGCTTCACTAGCTAAAATATGTTGCCATCAGTTGGATGACAAATTTTTCCAGACCAAACCACCTATATTGGCATCACAGTTGCCCTGCTGAAGGCATCTTGGCTAACTCTCCAACACAACCTGCTTTTTATTGCAACTGTTTGCTTGTATATGTGCGTTTCTCAGCTGTAGATGCTCAAGAAAATATGAGCTGTGACATGATGCCATTCTTCCTGATAAAAACATTACTTCTGAAACATAGATTTTGACATCTCTAATAATCTTGCTTACAATAAATGTTGCTTACAAGGCCTTAATAACAAGTTATGACAGTCAAGACACTTAATGCCCATTCAGGGAAGATTTCCATTTTAGTTGCCATAGCAAATAGAGACTTTGATATTTATGACTAAGCTGTGAATTTGTCATGCTTTTGATTCTTTTTTATTTTAGGCAATGCTTGTTATGTTTCAAGCATTCTACAGATGATACACAATTATCTTTAACTGTCTGTAGAAGACAATAAAAATGAAAGCATAATAAAGTGTCAAATACGTTCATCTGACTCTAATAATTAATTGTGCTCTGCCTATACATGCAAATATCAAAGTAAAAGAACCATTTCAGTTGAGAAGAAACAAATTAATCAATTTATGGGAAAAGCTTACTTGGAGTTATACCTGAGAGTAATGTAAGAATGAAGATTCTTTTAAATCTGTTTCATCCTCTATCCCAATGATGAGAAGAATGCCTGTCATTTAGTAGACAACCAGTAAACATTTTTTTTAAATTAATGAATACTAAGAGGAGTGCTATCTAAGGTCTAGGACCCAGACTTAAATAGCAACAGTTATTTATATTTTTTCTCTCTGAATACTTTCCCAGGAAGGCAGTTGGATGCTTTGTTATATGAGATAAAGAAAACATATGCAAATAGATTTATTCAGTGTTATATAGCTCACACATGTTTACAGTTAATATATAATAAAACTAATTTTCTTTAAGCAGAATATACATATATTCATAATATGCATATATATTCATAAATTCAAAGTGAAAAGTATAATCTATACTCTTCAATTTGTACTAAATCAGATTTGGTCTACTTTTTAAAAAATTTATTTTGGTCTTTTAATTATTGTGATATACTCTCACTCTCACTGATGCTCTAATAATTAATTATTTAAATTGGTTCTCTAATTTATTACTTTTAATTTAATATAAATGTATTGCTTCTCATTTTCCCTTGGTAATTTTTATACTTTTCTACTAAAAGTAAAAGTTACACCATAATTTAATGTCTGCTAATAATTTACCCTGGATATTTCAAAGCGAATGATACAATAACTGTACTTAAGTGATAAGTGTTAGTGTAAAACTAATGTCTTAAAAGTTTCTCAATGTGTTATTTTGAAAAATTATATATATAGAGAGAGAAAGAGTTGGGGAGATTTCTGTATTTTTAAATTTTCATTCTTAATATATAGATTCAAAAATATTTAAAAATTTAGCATAATATCTAAATCAAAATGGTATATCTTTTTAAATTTAAGGCTATTTCCTCAATTTGAAAAAATTGCTATTTTAAATAACATTGCAACAGACATCCTTGAAAAACATATTTCATTTCTCCATTTATTTTTTTCAGGCTATTTTGTACAATGAACACTCATATTTCCCTGCCTCTTTTATTTTGTTAGTCACGCATTGTTTTTTTTTAATCTAGAAATCATATCCTTCTTATCTAGACATTTTTCTTGTATTACTTTTGTGACGATTTTCTTCTCTGTTTTTATTTTCTGGAAAACCTACAACCAATATATGGAATATTCTAGACTAATCTTTTAACTTTGGTCTTATTTTCCATTTTGACTTTTTCTCTAGTTTCCAACTTTCCAACTCACCTTAAACAACCACATCTTCATCTTTTCCTTTATAGCACTTCTTGTTTTCTGATTTTACAGAAATATCTTGCTTTTATTTCATGGAGTCACTGTCTTGTCTTATTTTTCAAAAAAACCTAAATTGTTGCTTGTTTATTTTTCTTCTAGAAGTTGTCCTTTTTTCCCTTTATTTTCTTACAAATCCTCTTTTTTTCCTGTTTATTTTGGCTTTTGTCTTTCATTGGTGATCTTTTTCAATGATAGACAATTTTTGTCTTTCTGTTAATAGGTAAGAGAGAATACTACAACAGGCTAGATGCTCTTTACGCACGTTTGTCATCTAGTGATTGTCACTGAGTGGTTGATATATGATATTGATCTAGATGCTTATTTAGAGGATTGTATAATGTCATTATCAGTTAGTCCTTTCTTCTGAGTCATAAATTTGCCAAGAAGAAACCCTCCAATATTCGACATTGGTGGTTATAAATTGGCTACTAGGCCTCTGGTAATTATGCTGAAGAAAGTTGGGAGGTCCCACCAGCCTGGAAACATGGTTTGGGTTAATCCTTCCATTTTCCATAGACAGTGTCTCAATCCATTGCTCTGAGTATTCAGAGTTTACATCCTAATAGTTTAGTTTAGACATTAATTTTATTCCAATCTTATTTCGTGATGAGGAGTATGAGTTTCATGACTGAGTATAATATGGTAAAATAATCTAGATGTATGTCATTTTCTTTATCACTTTTCCCTCTTTTATCATTGTTTTCATAGGGCTACAGAAAGATATCCAGATATGTACATGAATTCATTTCATTAAGTTTAACCAGATATCCTTATTTTGATATATGAATATATATGAATTGCCCCAACATAGCAAGAAACAAGAATGTTGTACATTTTGAATGATCAGAGACGGCAGTGTTTCAATAAACCTTGACAATCATTGGTTTTAGGGCTCAACACAAGTTTCCAAGTCTTTCCTCCATATTTCATTTTTAATCCATAAGCAATCTGAAGGAAAGCCTTTTAAAGAATGTTCTAAACTTCTGCATGGAATAAGTTGCACAGAGTAATAGAAATACATATTTTATGCCAGTATCAGATGATGAGGTTCTAGGAGAAATTATTTTTTAAAAGCAGATTATTTTAGTAAGTGTTAGGAATGTTGAAAGTAATACTGCATTAGCTAATCCACATAGAATTAAGCAATGTTCCTCAAAATTATTTGTGTTTCTCAAAATACTAATAAACTGCAGAACCAGATGGAAAGAACTAGGGAGAAACTGTGCCTGAGGACTGGAAAAAATCAATACAAAGACAGAGAGACCATATAGTCTGGTGAATATTATATTGAACTAACAAAGCTACTCCTTAGCAATTGAAAAAAAAAAAAATCACTGCTCAAACAAGAGCTAGTAGGTGGCTTAAAAAATGAAAACTATGGCTTCAGTTTAACATTTTAACATTATTTTAGATGTTAAATATATGTCTTCAAATTATTTTCCAAACTGATATGTTTGGGTAGATTGCGTATTCCGGCCAAATAAAGCTGAAGTTATAGACCTGTGGACAAAAATTTGATGTAAATAATGAAAAGTTGCCCTGGACTTTTGTAAAACAGATTTACATTTTTGGGATTTGAAGCTTGACATCCCTATTTACATGGTAGAGAAGTCACATAATTATTAGTTTAACGGGTAATAAAATGAGGATTTTATTTGAAGAGAAGCAACCCACAGATTGAGAGGACTAGTTATGCCTAAATCTATAATCTAACAAATTAATTAAGTGAGGATATGTCCCAAGAGCAAAGATAAAATATTAGATGTGTATAAGAAGCACTTCACGACCACAACTCTACTATTTACTACATAGTTGTTAGCAATTACAGATAGCTTAGAAGTTGATGTTTGTTATGATTTATGTATTAAAAACAAGTTGAAATGATGCACTGCCCTATTGCAAGTGGGCCACAACAGATGACATTGGGTTTATATGTTGATATTGTTTCCCAGTCTTTACCCAAGAGAGAATTTAGCAACTGTTTTAAGGTATAGTTAGGGACCAAGAATCATCAAGGCTGACCAGATAAACCTGTTGTAGGGACAAAATAGATCTAATTATTTTAACAACTCCCTAGAGTTTATGAACAATTTTCAGCAGTTATCTGGAGAATGTGGGAATGGGATTCCTACAAAAAAGAAATATGGTTATGGAGAGATTACTTAGAAAAGTAAAAGATATAGAATTATATTTGTACACTGTGTTTGTAGATTTATTTTATACTATCAGTACTTCTACTCAATAAAGCAAGATTCTGAATTCACTAGAAAGACCCATATAAGAATAGAAAATGATTTATGGCAAAAAGAGATTACTTTTAGGATGCTGCTGAAGTACATAATGAAAGTATGAAAGGAATATATTTTTTCTTATAGAAGCAGATTCTGATGCTCATGTCATTTTCAAGCAAATAAAAATGAAATTACCTAGAAAATGTTACTGAATGATAATAATAATAAATATTCTCTTATTATCAGGCATTGTGCAATGCCTTCAAAATATTGTTTCATCACAACATCTCAGTGGAGAAGGTACTATAATCATGCCTAATTTCCACTTTAGGGAAAAAGCCTTAAATAGTCTCATGATTTGTTTGTGGTTATGAAACTATGAAGTGTCAGATCTTGATCTAAACTTGAGTTGACCGATTCCAAAACAAATGACTTTGAACACATGTAGGGGTTGGCGAACGTCTAATATAATGGAACAGATACTAAATCTCTTAGGATTTTCTGGCCATATGGTCTGTGTCACAACTACTCTGCAGTTGTAGTGAGAAAGCAGCCATAGACAATACACAAAGGGATGAACTTATTTCTTCAGTATCCTAAATGCAAAACTGTTACATTGGGAGAAAGGGCAAATTTGACCTCATGGCCATAGTTTGCCGACTTCTGCTATATGGTATCATTATTCTTTTTCTGGTTCTAATTTATATCTGAACATAATGAAATATTTTTATACTGTCTCTACATAGAAAATGAAATTAAATATTATCTGGTGACATCAAAATATGTAGAAAAGCAAACATTAATTTGAGACAAAAGAAAATTGATTTTAGAATTTAAAACAAATACATAACTCAAAAATTTAGATTCAATTCTAGCTCTATAGTTCCTTTCATGTTATTTCAATTCTCCAAGCCTGAACTACCCTATAAATTGGAGGTAACTTGCCTACGTTGGGGGATTGTTGTAAATATTAAATAATTCTGTAAAATTCATTGTTTGTATTAGTCGTTCAATAAATATAATACATAGACCCACATAATGGGTTAATAGAATATATTATCACTATATTTGTTTCAAATATGTTTTCTAATTATCGACATAGATAGTAATTTTTCATAGTAAAAGATTTTCCATATTTCAGTAATACTAAAATTTATTCTCCCACCTAGAATAAAATGACAAAAGAATGTATTTCAGATATTACAAATCAGTTATTTGTAAAGAAATGTCTGTGATCAACAGTGGAATTGTAAATGTTCATACAGAATGCAAATTTTTGATTCATATTCAAATATCACAATTCAGAAACCAAATCATAAAATTCCATGATTGTATTGTTTTCATCACATATGAATAATAATATTCTTTACATAGGAATGCATCATTTCTACTGTAGAAGCAATATGAATACATTGTAGATAACAGAAAATTCCAAAAAAATATAAAGGAAAATAATTCTATAAAGGCTATATCTACCTAGAAGTAACATTAGTTTAATTTTTCGTAAATATGTTTTCTAAAATGCTATATATGTAAGTGTGTATGTGTGTATATGTGTATGTGCGTGTGTGTGTGTTTGTATGGGATCTATGAATACGTGTGTGTATTTGTATATAGCCAAGCATATAATTATAGGTCACATTTTTTGTATATTTTATGTATTTTCATACAAATTTTTAAGAGTTATAATTTTTTTCTCTTAGCATCAACAGAGTTAATATTTGGACATTTAAGTAACATGTAAACTAAAGAAAAGTTGAAAGACAATAGATAAATTTTCCCTCAAGGATCAAGGCTGCAGAATAATTAAACCCAGAGATAAGTAAGAAAATGTTTTAAAAATAAGTGACAAAAACACCAGCTGTATATGTTAAAGGTTCTCACCCTGGGTGTCCTGAAAAGAACATGTACATCTCTGACTAGGAAGTGGAAGGTCACTGAGTTTCACTAACGTTGGTAATGTTTTGACTCAGTTGGAAATGAGATTAATGACTTTGTGAAATCAAAGCATGCAAGAGACTCCAGCTGGGGACTGACTCAGCTGATTAACCAGCACAGCCTAAGAATTGGCATGTAGTTGAATTATGATTGCTTGCCTTCACAGCCATGAAAAATAGCAAGAAATGTTCAAACCCACACACTGATGAAGGGATTAGAGGTAAAAAAAAAAGTGAATGCCCATATGAATCAAGCTTAGAAAATGTTGAACATTCATTTGTAAGACTGTATGTGTGTGTGCGTGTGAGCATGTGTGTGCACACGTGTGTGTGTGTTTGGACTTAACGTATGTTTGAGTGTTGGAATGTGGGTTGTGTACATAGAAATCAAATTTTTTTTCTTTGAAACAGGTTTTCCTCAATAGACATACATTTTGCCCTAATCTATGACTGAATGTTAAAACACACACAGAGAAAAATTTTCCGAAAAATCTTTCACTCAGGGAGCATACATTGGAGCTTACATTCTTTCAAAATCATATCACTTCTAATATAACCAAATTGGAACTACAGAAAAATAAAAAGGTTCAGGGAATTCTTCATTCAGTGAATAGAGTACTCGTTATTTGACATGTTGTATGATCTTTAATAGCTATTCCTATTCTCTTCTGCGAAGAACAGATTTGGCAGTGCAACTATAAACTTCACTAGGACATTTGGGAAAGAAGGAGTGACCTAGTCAAATTATCTTATTTACATTCTTGTAACCAGGCCTTTTGGTAAACACACACATGCTATTTGCTCCCAGAATGATAATGGAGACTCTTTACCAGTGAAATGCTTTAGCGGTATATATGGATTTTTGCAGGCATAGCTAGTGAAGAGAGTTCAGTAATCTCTGTAATTAATGACATATAAAATGGAGATGTTCTATAAAATGACTGATTCTTTGTCATATATCCTCATGCACTGCTAAAAATAAACCCACATATTTAATCCTAACATGAGAGAAGGCAGATTGTGGAGAGCTTCATTGATGATCTCAGATCACTCCAAGAGAAAAATGCTTAGTTTCTGCCATACAATTGCTTGTACCCTTTAAATCATTAGTAAAATTTGTTACTAAATGCAATTTCCTGTTAGTGTGAGTCCTATTTGATAACTGAATATTTATTGTTACCATAAATTGGCACTATGAGCGTGATTGATTGGTTTTTCAACTCACAGTCCTGTTCATTAAGGGTCACTTTGTCACTTTTTGACAAAGAGATAAAGATGGAAAAATGTGGATGAGGAACTGATGCCAGGATGGTATCCTACCCATCCTTGGTGTGAAGGGTTGAAAGCAGACAAATCTTAACAAAAGAATTTGAAGAAAATTGAGTTTGACCCTGAGAATTTGTAATGTGGATAGAAACAGAGTGTGAGCACCAGGGCAATGAGCAACTAATCTCATTTCTGGTCTGTTGCTGGCAGCCCAGGTAACAGCTTGAAGCTTGATCTCTAAAGATGAAGCTGGGGTAACGAGAGACAAAGAAGTAAGAAATGTTCTTCTAGTTAACGATAAGGATTCTCATGCATCCTTAGCCACCTTGGAGGACAATATATTCAGTCACCATATAGGTCAGTTCAGATCACTAATTACCTGAAAAATTATGCACCTAAGGGCCTTGGCTAGTTAACTAAATTACAATACAATAAACACAAACAAACACCACAAATTATTCTGTTAAATAGCTAGAACACTTTACAGAGAAATGCCATTAGAAGCTTGGCGATGATTTGCTACCAAGCATTGATCAAATATACCCCAATGTCAAATCTGAATCAGGAAATGCACATATAAATATCTGGGAAAATAAAAAATAAAAAACATGTGAAGAGGCTGTCTTTATCCTCCAGACTTTTTCAACTAAAGGGAAAAATTCAAATTCTGTTTTTATCATGATTAACAAGTTGATGGGAAGTGTTGCAAGTAAATGTCTCGGGAATGATGCTGACCATTAAGTTCAACTTCAGTTTATTTGCAGAACCTCAGCACTTTCCCAGAAGAGGGGAGGGGAGGATACCATCCAGAAAGATCAAGTTCAAACTGTAGGTACTTGGGGGTAAAAGGCTAAGTGATAAGGCTGGAAATACTCTGTGAGCTGAATACATGAAAAGCCATAAAACTTAATAACTTCTATGATAATTTTGAAAATGATTTTATGAATAAGGGGAAGGTGGTTTTTTGAGTTTTGTTTGGATTTTTTTTTTTTTACTTTTTTTGTGTAAATGTTGAAATACGTGATTACTATGGACAAAGGGTTTTTTAAATTTTGTTTTTTTTTGTTTTGTTTTTTGTTTTCTTTAAGGAATTAATTATTACATTTTTTCTCATCATCTCTTGACTGTGGGGACTATAGATAAGATAGGTATTCTCCTTGTTCTCTATTGCCCCTTCCAAACCATCGCCACCTCCCACAGACCCCCCTCTACATCTCTTCTCTAAAATCAACAATATTTGAACCTCATGTTTTCAGGTTATCTCAGTTGCCACCCCTCATTCAAGTCATAATCCACTGACCCCTCATTTCTCAAAGAATTTGGCTTTTGGCTCATGGTTACTCTCTTCCATATTACTTCCTTCTTAATGCTTCTTAACTTCAACATTTACATAATGTTTTCTCAAAAACTTGCATTTTTTTCCCTTCAATTCTTCTTCTCTAATAACTGTGTCCTTCTCCTCCACCCAGCTAATTACTTCTACTGTAAATGTCCTGGCCCTGGTTGTAACTACCATGCACACCTTCTCACTACCTCCTATCTTAACAGCTCACTCTCTCTAGCACACTGACTCCAAAATTTTTCAACCCCACTGGGAAATACACTGCCATCTTTTCACTGCCCATTTCCTCTTTGGTAGATTCTTTTTCCTCAATCACCCAAATGTTTACCTCTGTTTTTTTCAACATTTTGTTGCTTGGGGGGCAACAAAACAAACAAATAAACAACAACAAAAACCAAAACCAATAATTGGTTAAACTACATACTTTGCATCTGCAATTATGCAGTTTCCTGTGATAGAAGGTAAACTCACAACTGCACTAATTGATTCTATTTAAAACTCAAGGACTCCGGGAGGGCTCATGCCAAGGAGTACATCCCAGAAATTGTGTTGCCAGTGTCCTTGTCCCCGAGGTGAGCCACAGCCACTCCCCACCTCTGCAGGAGACCCTCCAACACTAGCAGCCGTGTGGCTGACAGGGTCTGGGTGCTCTGGCCGGGTGTCAGGCCTGAGCCTCTGAGGAGGGAGAGCCGAGTTCAGGACATTGGTCCACCAGAGACATCCCGGCCCCATGTAATATCAAATGGTGAGAGCTCTCCCAGAGATCTCTGTCACAGCACTAAGACCCAGCTCCACTGCTGGTCCACTCAATGACCAGCAATCTGCAGTGATGGACACCCTATGCCAAACAACTAGCAAGACAGGAACACAACCCCACCCATTAGCAGAGAGGCTGCCTAGAACCATAATAAGTTCACAGACACCCCAAAACACACCACCAGACATAATCCTGCCCACCAGAAAGACAAGATCCAGCCTCATCCACCAGAACACAGGCACCAGTCCCCTCCACCAGGAAGCTTACACAAGCCATTGAACCAACATTACCCACTGGGGGCAGACACCAAAAACAATGGGAACTACAAACCTGCAGCCTGTGAAAAGGAGACTGTAAATGCAGTAAGTTAAGCAAAATGAAAAGACAGAGAAATACACAGCACATGAAGGAGCAACGTAAAACCCCACCAGACCAAAGAACTGAATAGGAAATAGGCAGTCTACCTGAAAAAGAATTCAGAGTAATGATAGTAAAGAAGATCCAAAATCTTGGAAATAGAATGGAGAAAATACAAGAAACATTTAACAAGGAGCTAGAAGAACTAAAGAGCAAACAAACAATGATGAACAACACAATAAATGAAATTAAAAATTCTCTAGAAGGAATCACTACCAGAATAACTGAGACAGAAGAACGGATAAGTGACCTGGAAGATAAAATAGTGGAAATAACAACCGAAGAGTAGAATAAAGAAAAAAGAATGAAAAGAATTGAGGACAGTCTCAGAGACCTGTGGGACAACATTAAAGACACCAACTTTCGAATTATAGGGGTCCCAGAAGAAGAAGAAAAAAGAAAGGGTCTGAAAAAAATATTTGAAGAGATTATAGTTGAAAATATCCCTAATATGGGAAAGGAAATAATCAAGTCCAGGAAGAGCAGAGAGTCCCATACAGGATAAATCCAAGGTGAAACACGCCAAGACACATATTAATCAAACTATCAAAAATTAAATACAAAGAAAAAATATTAAAAGCAGCAAGGGAAAAGCAACAAACAACATACAAGGGAATCCCCATAAGGTTAACAGCTGATTTCTCAGAAGAAACTCTGCAAGCCAGGAGGGAGTGGCAGGACATATTTGAAGAGATAAAACGGAAGAAGCTACAACCAAGAATACTCTACCCAGCAAGGATCTCATTCAGATTCAACAGAGAAATTAAAACCTTTACAAACAAGCAAAAGCTAAGAGAATTCAGCACCACCAAACCAGCTTTACAACAAACGCTTCTCTAGGCAGGAAACACAAGAGAAGGAAAAGACCTACAATAACAAACCCAAAACAATTAAGTAAATGGTAACAGGAACATACATATCGATAATTACCTTAAATGTAAATGGATTAAATGCTCCAACCAAAAGTCATAGACTGGCTGAATGGATACAAAAACAAGACCTGTATATATGCTGTCTACAAGAGACCCACTTCAGACCTAGGGACACATGCAGACTGAAAGTGAGGGGATGGAAAAAGATATTCCATGCAAATGGAAGTCAAAAGAAAGCTGGAGTAGCAATTCTCATATCAGAAAAAAAAAGACTTTAAAATAAAGACTATTACAACAGACAGAGAAGGACACTACATAATGATCAAGGGATCAATCCAAGAAGAAGATATAACAATTGTAAATATTTATGCACCCAATCATAGGAGCACCTCAATGCATAAGGCAAATGCTAACAGCCATATAAAGAGAACATGACAGTAACACAATCATAGTAGGGGACTTTAACACCCCACTTTCACCAATGGACAGACCATCCAAAATGAAAATAAATAAGGAAACACAAGCTTTAAATGACACATTTAGCAAGATGGACTTAATTGATATTTATAGGACATTCCATCCAAAAACAATAGAATACACTTTCTTCTCAAGTGCTCATGGAATATTCTCCAGGATAGATCATATCTTGGGTCACAAATCAAGCCTCGGTATATTTAAGAAAATTGACATCATATCAAGTATCTTTCCAACCACAATGCTGTGAGACTAGATATAAATTACAGGAAAAAAATGTAAAAAATACAAACACATGGAGGCTAAACAATACACTACTAAATAACCAAGAGATCACTGAAGAAATCAAAGAGGAAATCAAAAAATACCTAGAAACAAATGACAATGAAAACACCTATGTGAAATGAAACCTATGGGATGCAGCAAAAGCAGTTCTAAGAGGGAAGTTTATAGCAATACAATCCTACCTCAAGAAACAAGAAACATCTCAAATAAACAACGTAACCTCACACCTAAAGCAATTGGAGACAGAAGAACAAAAAAACCATAAAGTTAGCAGAAGGAAAGAAATCATAAAGATCAGATCAGAAATAAATGAAAAAGAAATGAAGGAAACAATAGCAAAGATCAATAAAACTAAAACCTGGTTCTTTGAGAAGTTAAACAAAATTGATAAACCATTAACCAGACTCATCAAGAAAAAAGAGGGAGAAAACTCAAATCAATAGAACTACAAATGAAAAAGGAGAAGTAACAACTGACACTGCAGAAATACAAAGGATCCTGAGAAATTACTACAAGCAACTCTATGCCAATAAAATGGACAACCTGGAAGAAATGGACAAATTCTTAGAGAAGCACAACCTTCTGAGACTGAACCAGGAAGAAATAGAAAATATAAACAGACCAATCACAAGCACTGAAATTGAAACTGTGATTAAAAATCTTCCAACACACAAAAGACCAGGACCAGGTGGCTTCAAAGGTGAAATCTATCAAACATTTAGAGAAGAGTTAACACCTATCCTTCTCAAACTCTTCCAAAATATAGCAGAGGGAGGAACACTCCCAAACTCACTCTACAATACCACCATCAGCCTGATACCAAAACCAGACAAACGTGTCACAAAAAAGAAAACTACAGGCCAATATCACTGATGAACATAGATGCAAAAATCCTTAACAAAATACTAGTAAACAGAATCCAACAGCACATTAAAAGGATCATACACCATGATCAAGTGGGGTTTATTCCAGCAATGCAAGGATTCTTCAATATACACAAATCAATCAATGTGATAAACCATATTAAAAAATTGAAAGATAAAAACCATATGATCACCTTAATAGATGCAGAAGACCTAAATAGACATTTCTCCAATGAAGATATACAGATTGCCAACAAACACATGAAAGGATGATCAACATCACTAATCATTAGAGAAATGGAAATCAAAACTACAATGAGGTATCACCTCACACCAGTCAGAATGGCCATCATCAAAAAATCTGCAAACAATAAATTCTGGAGAGGGTGCGGAGAAAAAGGAACCCTCTTGCACTGTGGGTGGGAATGTAAATTGATCCAGCCACTATGGAGAACAGTATGAAGGTTCCTTAAAAAACTAAAAATAGAACTACCATACAAGCCAGCAATCCCACTACTGGGCATATACCCTGAGAAAACATAATCCAAAAAGAGTCATGTACCACAATGTTCATTGCAGCTCTATTTACAATAGGCAGGACATGGAAGCAACCTAAGTGTCCATTGACACATGAATAGATAAAGAAGATGTGACACATATATACAATGGAAGATTACTCAGCCATAAAAAGAAATGAAATTGAGTTATTTGTAGTGAGGTGGATGGACCTAGAGACTGTCATACTGAGTGAAGTAACTCAGAAAGAGAAAAACAAATACCATATGCTAACACATGTATATGGAATTAAAAAAAAAAAAAAAAAAGTGGTTCTGAAGAACCTAGGGGCAGGACAGGAATAAAGACACAAACGTAGAGAATGGACTTGAGGACATGGAGATGGGGAAGGGTAAGCTGGGATGAAGTGACACAGTGGCATGGACATATAGACACTACCAAATGTAAAATAGATAGCTAGTGGGAAGCAGCTGCATAGCCCAGGGAGATCAGCTCGGTGCTTTGTGTCCACCATAGTGGTGGGATAGGGAGGGTGGAGAGAGACACGAGAGAGGAGATATGGGGATATATGTATATGTATAGCTGATTCACTTTGTTATACAGCAGAAACTAACACACCATTGTAAGGCAATTATACTACAATGAAGATGTTAAAAAAATAAATAAATAAAATAAAATTCAGTGCAAAAAAACTTCAGGGAACTCTTCAATCATCATGTAGTTGGCTGGAATGTTCTTTACTCTTCATCATTAGAACATAAGCTTATTAGCATATTATAAGCACTTCCTATATCACATTGAATTTGCCATATTAATTACTGTTTTATTAAATGTGAATCTACTTTTCATAGACAGAATGTACAAATAAAATCCAATATATTATAACCTGGTGCTTTTGCATAGTTTGTATTTATTAGGTTTAATTTACTTAGAAGTTATCTAGGTGACCAAAATTGCCATTCATTCACCCAATATTATATTAGTCCATAAAATGTCTTATAAATGCTATTTACTTTACATTACAGAGCATCATAATTTTTGTTGATATTAGAATTTTATCCTAGAAATGACATACAAAAATTTACTTAGAAAGTTTATATTTATACTAAGTAAAAATGATTTGCAGCATTACTGTAGTCCAAAAGAACCTATCCTTTATTGTAATACAATGTTGTTGAACACATAAGTTTATATTACTGTAACCTTGGATATTTTGGAAAAAATGATGACTTATCTGATCCATAAACCCAGTATATGGACTGTTTTCTTTATTATACAAATGAAAAAACAAGGTTCAGAAGTAAGTATCTTGCCGGAAGTGGCCCTGGTAATAGGTGCCGGAGTTGGGATTCATACCCCAACTAAATGGCCCCAGAGCTGGAGTTTCTTGCACTACACTGTCAGGCCCCTACCATGTCCCTCCTCTGGTCATCTCTGTATGACAGGTACCAGATCAGCAACAGGAAGGCAGAGCATTACCTGTTCAGCTTTTCTGGGAAGGTACACATTGAGCACCTCAAATTTTTCACTGGTCTGTGCAGATCCAGGAATATCTGTGGAGAGCACTCTTGAGTATTGATTTGGGGTTACAAATGAATTTTAGCAAGCATGCATATTCAAAAATATAGAGTCTGTGAATAATGATAATGAATTAATATTGGTAGATAAATGCATATAGATACATAGACATAGGAATTAGACAAAATATTTATTACCATCTATTTTCCAACAATATTACATCACTTTGTGTATAAGTTAAACCAGTTACAACAGTGTGATAATTTCCATTGTCTTCAATACACATTTTATCCTATTTTCATTATATATCCTACTTTTATGCTTAGCTGATTTTATTTCTTTTCTTTGCCTAAATTATTGTCTAATTGCTTATAGATCACATTGAGTTGGAGGAGGTCAATCAAGTAATGATAGTAGTGGCTGAGCACTTGCTATTTCCCAGGACTTGTTGGAAGTGGTTTACATGCATTTCAGGTGTACAGCACAGTGATTCAGTTATATACCTTTCTGTTGTTTGTTTCTATTCTTTTATATCAATTTCATAACCGTATGCAATGAATAAGAAAATCTGGATTGTTGGACTTCCCTGGTGGCGCAGTGGTTAAGAACCTGCCTGCCAGTGCAGGGGACACGGGTTCAAGCCCTGGTCTGGGAAGATCCCACATGCCGCAGAGCAACTAAGCCCACGAGCTACAACTACTGAGCCTGTGCTCTAGAGCCCATGAGCCACAATTATTGAGCCCACGTGCCACAACTACTGAAGCCCACACACCTCGAGCCTGTGCTCTGCGACAAGAGAAGCCACTGCAATGAGAACCCCGTGCACCGCAAGAAAGAGTAGCCTCCACTCGCTGCAACTAGAGAAAACCTGCACGCAGCAACGAAGATTCAACACAGCCAAAAATAAAATAAACAAAATTTTAATCACAAAATAAATAATATGGCTTATCAGTGCTACTTCCCATTTAGTTTCTGAAACTAAATATGAGAAGAAATAAATAAGTATTGAGTACTAGGAATTTTCATTAAACAGCTATGTATAATGACTAAGGGTACTTGCAGGATTTTAAAGCTATTTGTCAGCCACTAAAATGTCCCTGAGCTGTTAATTACTGAAGACAATTATTTCACTAGCCAAAGTTACCTCATTAGCATGACAAGAGATGGATGTCCTCATTAGACACTTCCTTGTTTTGAGAGCTACCTGCCAAATTTGTCTCCTGTGCCAGAAAAATTAATGGCAAGTAGAAATTTTGCACATTGATTGCAGTAAATTGAGTACTCTCTGTTATTTTATTTAGAATTTGTGAAATCACAATTTAGAAATCAAAACTTCATATTGAAAGAATGTTTATTTGAAAATTCACATTGAGAAGAAAAACACAAATTATATTATGGAAAGCTTTTTAAAAAATGCTGCCTACATATGATATTTTGTTGTTGTTAACATGGTCAACAAAATGGCTGGAGTTTTCTTTGCCCTCTTCTCTTGCTTTATTAAGACTCCTAGCTGAGGGTTTTTGGGAAAAGTTTTATTATTGCCAGTGTCTTGTTCTAGAGTCTTCCAGTTTCTCAGGGAAACTAGGATTCCTTCTGGAAATCTGATAATATAAATGTTATAATCTCTTGTAATTTCTCACAGATCTCTAAGGTTTTGTCCATTTTTTAAAAAATTCTATTTTCTCCTGTTCAGATTGGGTAGATTCTACTGAACTATCTTCAGATTTACTGCTTCTAACCTCTGTCACTTCTGTTCTACTTCTGAGCCTATCCAGTGAGTTTTTTATTCCTATTACTGTATTTTTGAGTTCCACCATCTCCATTAAGTTCTTTTTTTTTTTTTTAATTTTTTATTTATTTTTTTAATTTTTATTTTATTTTATTTTATTTTTTTATTTTTTTGGCTGCATTGGGTCTTCATTGCTGCGCTCGGGCTTTCTCCACTTGCGGTGAGTGCGGGCTACTCTTCGTTGTGGTGCACAGGCTTCTCACTGCGGTGGCTTCTCTTGTTGCAGAGCATGGGCTCTAGGCACATGGGCTTCAGTAGTTGTGGCTCGTGGGCTCAGTAGTTGTGGCTCATGGACTCTAGAGCACAGGCTTAGTAGTTGTGGCGCACGGGCTTAGTTGCTCCGCGGCATGTGGGATCTTCCTGGATCAAGGCTCAAACCCATGTCCCCTGCATTGGCAGGCGGATTCTTAACCACTGCGCCACCAGGGAAGTCCAAGTTCTTTTTCTTTTGTCTCTTTTTTTAAACATCTTTATTGGAGTATAATTGCTTTACAATGGTGTGTTAGTTTCTGCTTTATAACAAAGTGAATCAGCTATACATATACATATTTCACCATATCTCCTCCCTCTTGCGTCTCCCTCCAACCCTCCCTATCCCACCCCTCTAGGTGGTCACAAAGCACCTAGCTGAGCTCATCTCCCTGTGCTATGCAGCTGCTTCCCACTAGCTATCTATTTTACATTTGTTAGTGTATATATGTCAGTGCCTCTCTTACTTCATCCCAATGTACCCTTCCACATCCCAGTGTCCTCAAGTCCATTTTCTACATCTGAATCTTTATTGCTATCCTGCCCCTAGGTTTATCAGAACCATTTTTTTTTTAATTCCATATATATGTGTTAGCATACAGTATTTGTTTTTCTCTTTCTGACTTACTTCACTCTGTATGACAGACTCTAGGTTCATCCACCTCACTACAAATAACTCAATTTTGTTTCTTCTAATGGCTGAGTAATATTCCATTGTATATATCTGCCACATCTTCTTTATCCATTCATCTGTCGATGGACACTTCGGTGGCTTCCATGTCCTGGCTATTGTAAAGAGTGCTGCAATGAACATTGTGGTACATAACTCTTTGTGAATTATGGTTTTCTCAGGGTATATGCTCAGTACTGGGATTGCTGGGTCATATGGTAGTTCTATTTTTAGTTTTTTAAGGAACCTCCATACTATTCACTATAGTGGCTGTATCAATTTACATTCCCACCAGCAGTGCAGGAGGGTTCCCTTTTCTCTGCACCCTCTCCAGCATTTATTGTTTGTAGATTTTTCGATGATGGCTATTCTGACCAGTGTGAGGTGATACCTCATTGTAGTTTTGATTTGAATTTCTCTAATGATTAGTGATGTTGAGCATTCTTTCATGTGTCTGTTGGCCATCTGTATATCTTCTTTGGAGAAATGTCTGTTTAGGCCTTCTGCCCATTTGTGGTTTGGGTTGTTTATTTTTTTGATATTGAGCTGCATGAGCTGCTTGTAAATTTTGGAGATTAATCCTTTGTCAGTTGCTTCATTTGCAAATATTTTCTCCCACTCTGAGGGCTGTCTCTTCATCTTGTTTACGGTTTCCTTTGCTGCGCAAGAGCTTTTAAGTTTCATTAGGTCCCTTTTGTTTATTTTTGTTTTTATTTCTATTTCTCGAGGAGGTGGGTCAAAAAGGATTGTGGTGTGATGTATGTCATAGAGTGTTCTACCTATGCTTTCCTCTAAGAGTTTTATACTGTCTGGCCTTACATTTACATCTTTAATCCATTTTGAGTTTATTTTTGTGTTTATTGTGGTGTTACAGAGTGTTCTAATTTCATTCTTTTACATGTAGCTGTCCAGTTTTCCCAGCACCACTTATTGAAGAAGCTGTCTTTTCTCCATTGTATATTCTTGCCACCTTTATCAAAAATAAGGTGACCATATGTGCATGGGTTTATCTCTGGGCTTTCTATCCTGGTCCATTGATCTATATTTCTGTTTTTGTGCCAGTACCATGCTGTCTTGTTTACTGTAGCTTTGTAGTATAGTCTGAAGTCAGGCATCCTGATTTCCTCCAGCTCTGTTTTTCTTTCTCAAGATTGCTTTGGCTATTCAGGGTCTTTTGTGTTTCCATACAAATTGTGAAATTTTTTGTTCTAGTTCTGTTAAAAATGCCATTGGTATTTTGATAGGGATTGCAATGAATCTGTAGATTGCTTTGGGTAGTATAGTCACTTTCACAATGTTGATTCTTCCAATGCAAGAACATGGTATATATCTCCATCTATTTGTACTGTCTTTAATTTCTTTCATCAGCATCTTATAGTTTTCTGTATACAGGTCTTTTGTCTCCTTAGGTAGGTTTCTTCCTGGGTATTTTATTGTTTTTGTTGCAATGGTAAATGGGAGTGTTTCCTTAATTTCTCTTTCAGATTTTCATCATTAGTGTATAGGAATGCAAGAGCTTTCTGTTCATTAATTTTGTATCCTGCTACTTTACCAAATTAATTGATTAGCTCTAGTAGTTTTCTGGTGGCATCTTTAGGATTCTCTATGTATAGTATCATGTCGTCTGCAAACAGTGACAGCTTTACTTCTTCTTTTCCAATTTGGATTCCTTTTATTTTTTTTCTTCTCTGATTGCTGTGACTAAAACTTCCAAAACTGTGTTGAATAATAGTGGTGAGAGTGGGCAACCTTGTCTTGTTCCTGATCTTAGTGGAAATGGTTTCAGTTTTTCACCATTGAGAACGATGTTGGCTGTGGGTTTGTCATATATGGCCTTTATTATGTTGAAGTAAGTTCCCTCTATGCCTACTTTCTGGAGGGTTTTTATCATAAAGTGGTGTTGAATTTTGTCGAAAGCTTTCTCTGCATCTATTGAGATGATCATATGGTTTTTATACTTCAATTTGTTAATATGGTTTATCACATTGATTGATTTGCATATATTGAAGAATCCTTGCATTCCTGGGATAAACCCCACTTGGTCATGGTGTATGATCCTTTTAATGTGCTGTTGGATTCTGTTTGCTAGTATTTTATTGAGAATTTTTGAGTCTATGTTTATCTGTGATATTGACCTGTAGTTTTCTCTTTTTGTGACATCTTTGTCTGGTTTTGGTATCAGGGTGATGGTGGCCTTGAAGAATGAGTTTGGGAGTGTTCCTCCCTCCACTGTATTTTGGAAAAGTTTGAGAAGGTTAGGTGTTAGCTCCTCTCCAAATGATTGATAGAATTCTCCTGTGAAGCCATCTGGTCCTGGGCTTTTGTTTGTTGGAAGATTTTAATCACAGTCTCAATTTCAGTGCTTGTGAATGGTCTGTTTATATTTTCTATTTCTTCCTGATTCAGTCTCAGAAGGTTGTGCTTTTCTGAGAATTTGTCCATTTCTTCCAGGTTGTCCATTTTATTGGCATAGAGTTGCTTATAATAATCTCTCATGATCCTTTGTATTTCTTCAGTGTCAATTGTTACATCTTTTTCATTTCTAATTCTATTGATTTGAGCCTTCTCCCTTTTTTTCTTGATGAGTCTGGCTAATGGTTTATCAATTTTGTTTATCTTCTCAAAGAACCAGCTTTTAGTTTTATTGATCTTTGCTATTGTTTCTTTTATTTCTTTTCTATTTATTTCTGATCTGATCTTTATGATTTCTTTCCTTCTGCTACATTTGGGTTGTTTTTTTTTTTTTGTTCTTCTTTCTCTAATTGTTTTAGGTGTAAGGTTAGGTTGTTTATTTGAGATGTTTCTTGTTTCTTGACGTCGGATTGTATTTCTATAAACTTCCCTCTTAGAACTGCTTTTGCTGCATCCCATAGGTTTTGTGTCCTTGTGTTTTCATTGTCATTTGTTTCTAGGTATTTTTTGATTTCCTCTTTGATTTCTTCAGTGATCTCTTGGTTATTAAGTAGTGTATTGTTTAGCCTCCATGTGTTTGTATCTTTTACAGATTGTTTCCTGTAATTGATATCTAGTCTCAAAGCGTTGTGGTCGGAAAAGATACTTGATATGATCTCAATTTTCTTAAATTTACCAAGGCTTGATTTGTGACCCAAGATATGACCTATCCTGGAGAATGTTCCATGAGCACTTGAGAAGAAAGTGTACTCTGTTGTTTTTGGATGGAATGTCCTATAAATATCAATTAAGTCCATCTTGTTTAATGTGTCATTTAAAGCTTGTGTTTCCTTATTTATTTTCATTTTGGATGATCTGTCCATTGGTGAAAGTGGGGTGTTAAAGTGCCCTACTATGATTGTGTTACTGTCGTGTTCCCTTTATATGGCTGTTAGCCTTTGCCTTATGCATTGAGGTGCTCCTATGTTGGGTGCATAAATATTTACGATTGTTATATCTTCTTCTTGGATTGATCCCTTGATCATTATGTAGTGTCCTTCTTTGTCTCTTGTAATAGTGTTTATTTTAAAGTCTATTTAAAAGTCTGATATGAGACTTGCTACTCCAGCTTTCTTTTGACTTCCATTTGCATGGAATATCTTTTTCCATCCCCTCACTTTCAATCTGTATGTGTCCCTAGGTCTGAAGTGGGTCTCTTGTAGACAGCATATATACAGGTCTTGTTTTTGTATCCATTCAGCCAGTCTATGTCTTTTGGTTGGAGCATTTAATCCATTCATATTTAAGGTAATTTTTGATATGTATATTCCTATTACCATTTTCTTACTTGTTTTGGGTTTGTTTCTGTAGGTGTTTTCCTTCTCTTGTGTTTCCTGCCTAGAGAAGTTGCTTTAGCATTTGTTGTAAAGCTGGGTTGGTGGTTCTGAATTTTCTTAGCTTTTGCTTGACAGAACAGGTTTTAATTTCTCCGTTGAATCTGAATGAGATCCTTGCTGGGTAGAGTAATCTTGGTTGTAGGTTTTTCCCTTTCATCCCTTTAAATATGTCCTGCCACTCCCTTCTGGCTTGCAGTGTTTCTGCTGAAAGATCAGCTATTAACCTTATGTGGATTCCCTTTTATGTCATTTGTTGTTTTCCCCTTGCTGCTTTTAATACTTTTTCTTTGTATTTAATTTTTGTTAGTTTGATTAATATGTGTCTTGGCCTGTTTCTCCTTGGATTTATGCTGTATGGGACTCTCTGTGCTCCCTGGACTTGATTAACTATTTCCTTTCCCATATTAGGGAAGTTTTCAACTATAATCTCTTCAAATATTTTCTCTGTCTCTTTGTTTTTCTCTTCTTCTGCTGGTACCCCTTTAATTTGAATGTTGGTGCGTTTAATGTTGTCCCAGAGGTCTCTGAGACTGTCCTCAATTCTTTTCATTTTTTTTTTTTCTTTATTCTGCTCTGAGGTACTTTCTTCCACTATTTTATCTTCCAGGTCACTTATCCGTTCTTCTGTCTCAGTTATTCTGGTAGTGATTCCTTCTAGAGAATTTTTAGTTTCATTTATTGTGTTGTTCATCATTGTTTGTTTGCTCTTTAGTTCTTCTAGGTCCTTGTTAAACGTTTCTTGTATTTCCTCCCTTCTATTTCCAAGATATTGGGTAATCTTTACTATCATTACTCTGAATTCTTTTTCAGGTAGATTTCTTATTTCCTCTTCATTTGTTTGGTCTGGTGGGTTTTTACCTTGCTCCTTCATTTGCTGTGTGTCTCTCTGTCTTCTAATTTTGCCTAACTTACTGTGTTTGGGGTCTCCTTTTCGCAGGCTGCAAGTTCATAGTTAGTGTTGTTTTTGGTGTCTGCCCCCAGTGGCTAAAGTTGGTTCAGTGGGTTGTGTAGGCTTCCTGGTGGAGGGGACTGGTGCCTGTGTAGTGGTGGATGAGACTGGATCTTGTCTTTCTGGTGGGTAGGACCATGTATAGTGATGTGTTTTGGGGGGTGTGTGACCTTATTATGATTTTAGGTAGCCTCTCTGCTAATGGGTGGGGTTGTGTTCCTGTCTTGCTAGTTGTTTGGCATAGGGTGTCCATCACTGCAGCTTGCTGGTCGTTGAGTGGAGCTGGGTCTTCGTGTTGAGATGGAGATATCTGGGAGAGCTTTTGCTGTTTGATATTATGTGGGGCCAGGAGGTCTCTGGTGGACTAAAGTCCTGAACTCGGCTCTCCCACCTCAGAGGCACAGGCCTGACACCGGCCGGAGCACCAAGACCCTCTCAGCCACATGGCTCTAGGCCCCGGCTCCAACGTTCAGACTCCGATCTGTCAGGCACTGACTTGAGGGATCTGCTCCCTGCACTGTGGCTGCTTCCAGTCTCTGCCTCCATAAAGTTCTTTCTTATAACTTTGATTTCTTTGCTGAAAATCTTGTACTTTCATTTTTAATAGACATTATTTTGATGGTTGCTTTAAGATCCTTTTCAGATGATTCCAACATCTGATTCATCTCAGTGTTGGTAGCAGTTGATTGTCTTTTCTCTTGTAATGTCATTGGTTCTTCATGTGGTATTTGAATCTTGTATTTTTGCAGAGTCACACTGTGTAGATTTGGTGTGCAGGTCCTGACCTGTACTTTTGGGCTATGGTTCCAATGACAATTTAATTTTTTTTTTTTTATGGCATTTGCGGTGGTATTTTTGTCTATTTGATTTTTCTCTTGGCACCTGGGCTCCCTGTTTCCTCCTGGTGATGCTGGAGCAAACACAAGCAGCTTCCCCAGGCTGGACCACCTGGTGCCTGCAAACATGGGAAGGAGCTCTGGCAGGTGGAGGGACAGCATGATTCCTGGGCTGGGTTTTGCTTGTGGTGGGACTCATTTTGCCATTGCCATCCACTGCTTCATACCTCTGTGTTGGGGATGCAAATCTTGGGCCCCCAGCAACAATGGGGCTTCTGGCCTTTAATGTATATTGTAGCAAGATCCCCCTTTCCAGTGTGCTCAGCAGTACAGTCCCTAGGTGGAGGAGAGAATTCTCAGACCCCATGGTAATTAGATGATTTTGTGGTGGCATCCTTCCCAGCATCCCCTACTCTGCGATACCTCTTGATGAGGATGTGAAGGGGTAGAGGTCTCAGTCCTGGTGGAGAAGTCCTGCGCCCCCTGGCGGCTGGTTGCTAGTGGTATTTCCCATTGGTTTCCCCTTGCCTGTTCCACCGCCCAACCTGGTGGTGTTGGCCGTATTCTCATTTGACCTGGGAAAGAAATGAGCTTACCTGGGAAGCCTTCTTTTGCTAAGTTGGGATTCATGAAATACCTGGACTGGGTCTCCTTCCTCTTTTGGGAAGGGAAGATTTTTAAGATGGCCTGTTAATGTTCTGAGCTCATGAACCAGCTCACCTTTGTCTTTCCATCTTTCACATTCCTAGCTTTTTTATCCAAATGAGATGAAAACTTATGTCTATGCATAAACCTGAGCGTGAATATTTATAGCATGTTTATTCATAATCACTAAGAACAAGAAGTACATATGATGTCCTTCAATAGGTGAATGGATAAATATACTGGCAGAGCCTTATAATGGAATATTATTCAGTCATCAAAAAAAAAGCTATCACGCTTATGAAAGCCATGAAACAATACAGGGGCACCTTACATGCACATTGCTAAGTGAAATAAGCTGGTTTTAAGAGACTACATACTTTTTGAATCCGACTATGTTGCACTCTGGAAAAAGCAGAACGATAGAGATATAAAAAGGTCAGTGGGTGACAGAAGTTCAGGAAGAGGTGGGAAAATGAACAAAAGGAGCACAGGGGATTTTTAAGGCAGAGAAAGTATTCTTCATGATACTGTAGTGGTGGAAACATGACAGTATGCATTTGTCAAAACCCATAGAACTTTAGAACACAAAGAGTTAACTCTAATGTAAATTATGAACTTTTGTCAATAATAATGTGCTAATATTCATTAATCATTTGTAATAAATGTATGACACTAAGGCAAGATGTTAATAGTAGGAAAAACTGTGGTGGAGAGAGTGAGGGAGTTATATGAGCATTTACTACACTATTCCTGCTCAACTGTCCTATAAACATAAAACTGCTCTTAAAAGCCTATTAATGAAAAAAATGGGTGTGTAAACTTGTATGGTTGCCATTCATTGTGAAAATGAGGACTTAAATTATTAACATAATCTATCTCCAGGTATACAGACTGAAGTACTATTTAAATGCCTATAAGGAAGGTAATATTTTGGCACAAATGCAATTTGGTATACAAATTTGGTATATAAAATTTTGTCCTAGAAAAATGGTACAGATGAACCGGTTTGCAAGGCAGAAAT
Source organism: Balaenoptera borealis (assembly GCF_965194805.1). Classification (NCBI taxonomy): domain Eukaryota; kingdom Metazoa; phylum Chordata; class Mammalia; order Artiodactyla; family Balaenopteridae; genus Balaenoptera; species Balaenoptera borealis. The sequence goes on from NC_138875.1 coordinate 8,902,213, forward strand.
AGAGACACAGATGTAGAGAACAAACGTATGGACACCAAGGGGGGAAAGTGGGGTGGGGGGGTGGGTGGGATGAATTGGGAGATTGGGATTGACATATATATACAAATATGTATAAAATAGATAACTAATAAGAACCTGCTGTATAGCACAAGAAACTCCACTTTGCTGTACAGTAGAAACTAACACAACATTGTGAAACAATTATACTCCAATAAATAAATAAAAAATAAAGTAAAATAAAATAAAATTTTGTCAACTTCAGAGTATACTATTTGTATATGTATAGTGGTATGAATGTCCAATGTGCCACCTCCACTTAATCTTCAATATTGTGTTGCTTTTATCTACATATGTTCTTGCTGGAGGTTATGTTTTCATGGAGTTTTTTTTTTTTTCCCTTGTAATAATTAAATGCACTTTATGAGAACACAGCTTTTTGATATTGCTAGGCTTTGCGTGGCAGCCAGTTATGTTTGTGTGAAACAGTCCTCAGTAAACCTAGGTGATTTAGTCATTTTAATTTTGAATATCTAATTTTGTGTTCTAGCATCTCATTGATAGTACAAAGTAGTCTTTCCTTGTATTTTAAATAAGGGAGAGATTACATAAATATTCACTCATAAGAACTGAAATAATCAAGTTTTATATAACTAGGCTGACCATCATATAAAGAGACTCGGGTATTTTTTATATCATACATTGAAGACAAAGTGAAGTGTGGCATGGGAAACTTTCCATGATTTGACCATTTAACTCCTTCCTATTTTACCTTCTTACTCTCTGTTTGTTCTCATTTCACTCATGACCAAGACCAGTAAGTTTATTGGGTGCATTATTCTACTTATACTCTTTTTAACTTTCTCTTGTTATTTCCTGTTCCTTGAATATCTCTTCCAACTTTTTTTATGTAAATAACTCAGACTTTAATACTCATATCCAGCTCTGTCTTGTCTAGAAGCCTTTTATGTCCTTTCTCTTTGAACTATGTGGAACTTTGCAATTCACCTACAGTTCCCTGAGGATACCTTTTGGGTTCTTATATATTCAAATGGCCTGATCACTTTGTTTGAAAAAAGTCCACAATCCCTCTCACTTTAACCCTACCTCCTCTCATTTCTCTTCTGTCCCTGCCAATTTGTCTTAGAAATATCTTTTTGAACTTGAAGGATGTATAGAATAATGAAAAGGAAATTCAAGGATTTAGAGGATGTAGTGATTTTTTTCATTAGGTATTCTTATTTAAATGCAGCTTAACTGTAGCTTTGTGGTAAGTTACAAATTGTTTCATCTGCTCTAAGAAATAAAAAGCAATGTTCAAAGCTTTACCAACTTTGTTCTTGCATGTGATGTTGAGTTCTCAAGTCAATGCAAAGATTTTTATTTACTTATATTTTTATTTTGATTTATTTATATTTTTTCCACAATTTCATTTTATTTTATTGCAAGAGGAAATTAAGCACTCAGGTTTTGCCACACTAAATGACTTCAGACTTTATTCTTCAATATAGAAGCTGTATAGAAAAGATATTTGAGAAACTGGAAAAACAACTGTTATACTTTCAAAGACAGTCAACTTTCATCTCATTTAATGGTGTTCAAAGGATTAGTTTCTCATATAAATGGTTTTTAAATGGTATTCCCTTTGAAATACAAGACTACAATTTATGGGAACCATATTTTTCTGGGAAATCAAACACTCTAGTCATTATGTCTTTATTAATTTGCATCAGTCTTTTTTTTTCTGTTAACTGATAGAAAATCAGAAAGTAATCTTATGTTGAGAAAAAGAGAATTAGATATCTCTTCTCTTTAAGAAACAAAGACTGTTAAAATGTTTCTCTATTTTTATAAAAGATTGAAAGAATCCATTAACATTAGTGTGAAGAGTTGAAGGAGAATGATGTCCGACACTGACAGCTTCAACCACAAATCAGGAATGTTGTGTTTCCCATATACAGAAGCTGCAGGATTACAGTAGGTCTGGTGGGGATATTTGTTGCAATCCTAGGCAAATATAAATTAAAGGAAATAATTTGTAGGTGGACATGAAGCCAGAAGGATTTTTAATTGTTAATATCTCAAACATTATCAGAGTTAGGTCTGGGTACACATTACAATCCAATTTGGCTGGCATTTTCATTTATGACATTGGTGATGATTTAGGTTTATACAATCGAGAGACAATTTGGTAATTGCAGAGCTTTGTCTTTGCAGCTGGGTTATTTTATTTTCAGTTTTACCTTTGAAATTAGAATAAAACTTCTAAATCTTATCTTGATCTAATACCGGAAGAGCTTGAGAAAAAAAACCCTCATTTCCTGCCCTCTGCCCTCCACCAGGCATCATGCCAGTTCACCAAAATACACATACAATACAGTTTAGCACTTCCATTCAGGCATGAAGGCTTAGCTCTACCACCTGCTGGACTGTTTGCTCTTAAAAATAAATAAATAAATTATTACTTATAGAAAATAGCGTGATTATTCCACACAACTTTCCTTTGGGGGATCATCATTAAGCATTCGCTAACAACTAGAATCTCTTCCATTAGGATGTAATATTTGAGCCATTATTAGTGCCAGAGAGGCAAGAGCATATTTTCAGTTTACTTCTTGGAGATCAATAATCATATGGAATTTCTCTTAAAATATACAAAGCTGTTTCGTTAAGCGTTCATGGTTTTATTATTTTTTTCACATTATATCTGTTTACTCTCTCATTTGCTTCCTCGAACGCAGACTTTTCTTGTTAAATATCATGTGTTTTAGCATCATTTGCTTTCAAGGAGGATTAAAAAGTTAAATGAATACTACAGAGTTCTTTGGCAGTGAAGACCATAAAGATGTATAGAACTGTGAAGGTAATTTCTGCTTAGTGTCACATGATGGCCAGATAGAGATATTTTTTCTGAGCAAATGTAGCAAAGAAATAAGAAAAAAAGAGAAAATTTCATCATCATTAAGGAAAAATAGTACAGATTCCTGTCTTCTCTCTGACTCATTAAGAATGCCCTCCTCCCATTCATTTTTAATTCCTCCTAGTTTAAATCCCTTAAAGGCTTTACTAGGTGCATGATTAAAAACTAATATATCCAGGTTAGTTATTTAGTCAAGCTTAAGGGGATAACAGGGATTGCGTTCTTCAAGTCTATACTATATACCACTGAGAATTATTTGTTATAAGAGAGTGTGTTTAGATCTAGGACATAGTCTCCACGGGTAGGTACATTTAAACACGAGAAGACAGATTTTTGTTTCAAAGATGAAGTAGATTATTTTCAAAGCTAGCTTTAATCTGTGCTATAACTTGCGCTACAAATCAACAGTTTGATTAAAATAGAATATTCTATTATTTTAAATTATTTACTTCATTGTTTGCATGACTTTATTTTATATAATTCACAAAATTATTTTAAATTAAACATTATACACACTGACATATTTCTATTCTAAATATTTTGAATAATCTCATTTATTTTCAGATAATGTAATGCTATGTAGAAACATCTTAAAATAAAGTTTATGCTAATCCAATCTAGTAAGGTAAACAGAATAACGAATGATGAATTGTAGAAGGCCCCACTAATTCCCATATTTCATGTTCAATATTAATTTTTATCCAGTTCGCTAGCTGAAAAGTATTCATGTTTGATAGTAGCATTATGTAGAAAGAGTTCTCTCTACAAGAGACTGCAAGAGCTCTCTGTTTTTGCATCAGTCACTTATAGACACCAAAATTATGATCAACTAAAGAATGAGAGAATTGGATACTTAACAAAATTAACTATACCTTACTACAAATAGTCCTCAATTGTTAGGAACTTTTTCTTGGGCTTTTTAGATTCTTATTTTTAAACAATGTTATAAACGAGACCTTACTCAACTAGCAATACATAAAATGTGATATTGAGTACTGGCAATTGAATACATCAATGATGAATATTAAGAAGATAAATTTTAAAAATATATTCAGAAGTTTGTTAAAGTATTTGAAAGTGAAACTTTTCCATCATAGTGATATTTTATGTAGGTGAAATATAAAGTAAATCAATTGAATTTGTGTATTTAGTTAAGGAATTTGGATAGGGTTTTCTAACGAACAGCTTTTAATTTAAATACAGAGATATTTTCCCCTGATATCAGTAGAGTCATTTAGCATGTATTCATTAAATAATCACAAACAAAGCATGCACAATTTTCAAGGCATGACCATGACTACAGATCTTGATACTTTAATAATATATGATTTGTCTATAAGATGTAACAGTCTACTGAGAAAGTTGGGTATAAAATGATTATGACATTAATTAAACTAAACCATTATTACTAAATTACTAATTTAGTAATGTAATTAGTAATTATTCCATTAATTACTAAACCATTATTACATGAATAAGATAAAACATGAAGCACACAGAAAGGTATGTAAAAAGGATCACAGACCAAAGAGAGACTAAGTCAGGGAAATAACAAAAGTTTCCAGAAATGAAGTGGTTTGACTGAGTCCTGGGGGACAAATAGGAGTTTACCAGGCAGAAAGGCATTCCACAGGGGATTTATTTTCTATTGTTACATAACAAATTATCACAAATACAGCTGCTGAAACAACACTTAGCATTATATCACAGCTCTGAAGAACAGAAGTCTGGGCAGGCTCTGATGGATTCTTTGCTTAAGGTCACATAAGACCTTGACAAGACTGTCAAGTGTCAGCCAGACTGGCCTCTTCTCTCGAAGCTTTGGAAAAGAATCTGCATCCAGGCTTTTTTGGTTGTTGGTGGTACCTGTCACACATGAGAAAACTGTTTGCCTTGCCAATGTTTAATTTCTTTAAAGCAACTGGTTGCTTCAGTTATTTAAAACCAGTGTTTGTTGTACTAGTTCAGTCTTTTAAAATTTTATTAGAAGGGATTTTAGAAAAACAGAAGTTGAGTGCTGCACTTTGATATCCTTAAGCTTGACATTATTCACCTTCAAAAGTAGAGTTTTTTCATTTGTCAGTGATTCACAGTCTCAGTCATCTGTGCTTACAGTTGAAATCCATCTGCAGATGAATATGAAGTTCTGAATGAAGTTTGGAGAACCTTCAACAATTATCTTTTTACTTCTTTTCAGGCTTAGATTTTTTTTTTTTTTTCATCTCTGTACACCCCAATCAACCCTGCCTAACAAACTCTGAAGGAAGCTTTAAAAAAATTATTCATGGTTATCCAAATAGACTTACAATGTTAGTATGTTTATCTTTGTCCTTTCTGTGCTTTTCACGTGTGTTAGGCAGAATGTTAAGATGGTCCGCATGACTTTGTTCCTACGTGTTGTGCCTGTGATTATGTAACATGGCTAAAGGGATTTTGCAGATGTAATGGAGGTTATTAGTCAGTTGACACTGAAATAACAAAGAAAGATTCTCTCTGTGGCTATTTAGGGATAACCAGGTAGATTAGCCCGTTTAATTGAATGTGTTCTTTAAAAGTGGAGTTTTCTCCAACTGACCATAGTAGGAGAAGTCTGAGATTTTCAAAACACAAGGAAAATCAGTACAGCACTGCTTGCCTGCAAACTGGAGGGATCATGAACAAGGAGACTGGCCTCTAGGAGTTGTGAGCAATTCCTGGCTAACAGCTGCCAAGGGAATGGAGAGCTCAGCCTTGAATCACAAGGAGCTAGGTACTGCCAACAACCAAAAGAGTTTGGGTGCAGATTCTCCTCCAGAGCTAGAGTAGAAAGAGCAAATTGATTGCTTTGAAAGCAGGAGAGTTTAGGCATCTCAATTTATGAGATGCTCAATCAATGAGCTTGATATCAATGTGCAAACAAAACTCATTGGTAGAGAAATACATTTATTATTTTTTGATACTTATGTATATTCTGACCACTAAAACCAGTGAAAATTAATAGATTATGACACCTGACTTACCTTTTTTTTCTGAATATAATCCCTGGACTGTAGGATATGGGTAAATGCTGAAATTGTGAATTGATCTAAACATTTGCAAAACTCACTCATGACATTCTTGTGAGAAATTAAATATATGTTTTTTGAATGCAAATATAATTGGTATGTGGAAATGGATAGCTAAAACAAAGGATGATAATCATTAGATTTATTTAAACATAGATAACAAGCTGAAAAAGAAACTCTTATAGCATTATAAAGTGTAATAGTTTACCCTCAACTTTACAGAATTAAGTGTTGATTTTATTAGAATATATATGGTTTCTATTATGCAGTATCTTGATATAATTATGTTATAGACAATTATATACAGAGTCTATATAATTATATAGCAAATTAGAATTATGGTCTTAATACACCAAAACACATTAATGGGAATAGATATAAATTCCTGTACTGTGGCTTAGAAAATAGTAATTTCACAATAAAAGTATAAAAGAACATGAGCAAATCGAATTATTTGTTGAAAATTATGAAAAAATTTGCTAGGTTCATCAAATTTGGTTTGATCCCTTCATCTCTTTCAAGTTTTTCTAAATGACTCTCAGGTCGTTACTAGGCCACCTTTTGTAAAATTGAAAATATTCCCTTCCCCATTCCAGTACAACTTTCCATCCATCTTCTCTGGATGATATTTTTTTCCTAACACTTATAACCTTTTAACAAATTATAAAATTTATGTATGAATCATTTTTATCACCCATCCCCATCCAAATCAACACAACAAAACATGATTCAGGAGTGCAGAAATGTGTGTATCTGTTTACATGGACAGGAACATAGTGGGTGGTAAATAAATATTAATTGAGTGATAAAAAATAGACTCATAAAAAGGTATTTGGTTGCATTTGCCATATTTAAAGTAAGATATTAAAAACTTGATATAAGCCAGAAAAAAAAGTGAACTATCTGGAAATATTACAGGATGAACAACGAAAAGAAGTATTTCTGTTTATATTTGAAATCTGGTTTGGCAGAAGACATGTACTATACCTTGTTTTAAGTGCTTATTTGAATTGAAATAAAGAAGAACCATTAAATTATTATAGTTTGGAAGTTGAAAGTTATGAAAATTAGGTAGAAATATTCACAAGACATGTTTTGTCCTAATACGAAGAGGAATTTGCCAGAAATTAGAGCTTTTCAGAAATGGAAAGAATTGCTTTAGGAGGCTTTCTATTCCTTTTCACTGGGATTGTTTGGAGAACCATTTGTTTGAGATATTTCAATGGGCTTCAGGCAAAGGTCTACCTGAATTTTCAAACCTTGAGATTCTCTAGGATGCAAAGGCTTGTGGATCCGAATAAAGTATAAAAATTGTGACTGAGTCTCAGAATATATAGTAAAAATGTCTGGTTAAACATTACAGTGGAATTGTTGTTGTAATAACACTAAATTTGATCATAATTTTCAAGTGCGAGAAAATAACATTTAACAGTATAATAAAAATGAATAGCCACTCACCGTAGATATTTTCTAAACCAGCTATTCAGGCACTCTCGGAAACATGTTATTAAAAAAAAAAAAAAAAGCAGTGTACATACTGGTACCCAATGATCCAAAAGCAAAATAACAGCGCCAGTTTCTTTTCTTGCTAAAATGGCTTCCATCTTAGTTTATCGAATATATGTGCTTTATTATATTTTGCTAAAGTTTTTGTAAAATTATACTACATTCAGTGAAATTGTTGTGGAACCCAAGTCCACGTACCCGATTCATCGTGAAGCCAACCAAACTGAAACGTCAGAGTTTGGAGCAGAGAAAGGTTTACTGATGGAGAGAACGCCAACCGAGAAGATGGGAGACCCAGGTTTGTCTCAGATCCATCTTGCCGGCTAGTTGGGATGTAGGACTTTTAAGGTAAAAAGGGTAAAGGAGAGGCGGTCTTTGTGACTTCAGCTTCCAAATAAGATCTCAGTTGCAGACTTCCCGGCACCGTCTTGTGATTCAGTGTGTCACTGATGATTGTGATTGATCTACATGTTCCTGCAAAGCAAACTGATAAGTCATGGTCTTTTGATCTTTCTAGGAGAGAACAAAAACAATGGCTGAGACATTTTATTATTTACTTGGAGCCTATATGATGAGTTAAGAATTTCAGTTCCTGGTTGGTCCCTGTGCTGTTTTCTTCAAGACGACTTGAGCCTGCTATTTCGAAACCACAAGACATTATCTCAATAATCTGGGGTTATAAATCAGGATTTTGCTCAAGCTAGCAATTTCATGGTGGAAGGGTCAGGCTGAACTCAGGCAAATAGGAATGTCTAAAGGCCTTGTAAGCAAGTGAATAAGGTAGAAAAGTAAGACAGTCTTTGTTGTAGAGTCAGTAACAACAATGAGAATACAGTAGAAAGAGACATAAAAACAGAAATCAAAACAGCTGGATCCTAGCTGCTCTTAATATAAGACCAAGGGAAATTAACTTCTGTGGAATTCATGGTTTTCCATTGTAAAGTGAAAAGTTTAGGTTATATACTTCTAGGAATCCCCCCATCTCTAAGATTCTATGCGTCTTGTAAGCTTTAGATAATAAATGCACTAAATTAAACATACAGCTGCAATATTGTGATTTATAAGAAACATATATTTGGTCATTCAGATGACCAAAATATACTTCCATATACATTTCATGTTCGTCCATGGTTCCTGGCTCACAGCTCCCAAAACCCTTTGGATTTCCTGCGTGACAAGAGCAATGGGAGCATCTTTTGTTAGAGTATTTGCTCTCTTGTCCTCAGTTCCTGAAATCACTTCAGAGCATTAAGCTGAAATGGATGTCTTGTTATTCATATCAAGCCCCTTTCCACCACAACTGGGTTTATTAATAGGTGACTTTTAGAAAGAACCTAAGACTTGGGGCTGATTGCCAGGGAACCAACTAGGAATAGAGCGTTGGAACTTTTAGGTGCCACTCCCTGAGAGAGGGTCTGGAGAGTAAATCAATCACTGATGGCAAACGATTTCATGAATCATGCCTATGAAATGAAGCCCCCATAAAACCCCAAAATAATGGGTTTCAGAGGGTCTTCAGGTTGGGGAACCAGAATGTTTCCACATCCCTTCGTTCTGGGCCCCAAATTTTAAGAGGACAGAAACTCCTTTGGCATCTTGTCCTAAGTATCTCTTCATCTGGCTGTTGCTTTGTATCCTTTAATATCCTTTGTAATAAACCATCTACTGAGTAAACAAAAACCCAAGGAGGAGAGCATGGGAACTTGACTTACAGCCAGTTGGCTAGCAGTACCTGTAACAACCAGGGCTTGCAGTTGACCTGTGAAGTAGATGGTGGTCTTATGGGATCGAGCCCTTTACCTGTGGAATCTGGTGTTATCTCCGGGTAGATAGAGTGAGAACTGAACTGACTCATAGGACACCCAGCTGATGTCCCTAGCATTGTTTGGTGGTGTGTGTGGGAATCCCCCTCCCCACATTGGAATTGGACACAGAACTCAAAATAAAAGCCAATTTTTCTGAACCTCATTTTATAAATCTGTAAATTTATGGAATTGGGCTAAAACAGTTCCTGATCTATATCAGTTCTAACATTGATAAAGCTCTTGTTTCTTTCCAATATTGAAACACTTAGGATTTGACAGTAGATTATTAATCATTTTGAAGGTTTTGATTTATAATTTGTTTCTTTTTTTTTGACTAATCAATGCACTCATTCTATTTATAAATTTCAAAAGTTAAGTTTTAGAATAAACGACTTTTTTTTAATGTTTTCATACAGTTATTTTTTTAAACATCTTCATTGGAGTATAATTGCTTTACAATGGTGTGTTAGTTTCTGCTGTATAACAAAGTGAATCAGCTATATGTGTACATATACCCCCATATCCCCTCCCTCTTGAGCCTCCCTGCCACCCTCCCTATCCCACCCCTATAGGTGGTCACAAAGCACTGAGCTGACCGAGCTTTTTTATAATTTGATTCTTATAAAATGACACAATTTTGGACTGTAATGCATGTGCATAACAGTATTATTTAATGCATATAATGTATAAAAAGTAGACTTAATAGATGTGGTCATGTGATATTAAATCATGCAAAATTAGGGAAATAATTTGTATTCAGTGTCTCTTGCAGATAAAATTCTGTGCTGAGCACTTTGTAAAGTTGGTATAATCTTCAGTACAACACAGTAAAATGGTAGTTCATATGGTATATTAATTTGAAATATTTTGTAGATGAGGAAACCTAGAGATTTAATGCATTGATCTTTCAGGAAATGTGAGCATATTGTAAATGGAAACTAAATCTGAGTTTTTAGACTCCAAAACCTATTGAATATAATAGATCTAATCTAATCTTTATTCAAGTGGAGATAAAAGCTGATTTTAAAGATGTCTAATTATTTCCATTAGTAAACCATATTATTTTAAAAAATAAGTTAAAGCTATCATTAAAAAATAAACTAAAAACATATGCAGATGATTATATTTGGAGGATGGGGAAACAGCATCAAAAGTAAGTCCTAGGTAGTGTGTGGAATATGTTCAAGTGGATGGTAACTTTGGAGTTAATTTGTCCAGTGAAATTTATAATGAGTTCAGTTAGAAAAAATATGTAGAACATATTATAAACCTGTCTATAAGGTACATATTTTTGTTTTTATAACAGAAAGTATTCAGTAATATAAAACATAATTCAGAACTAAGCAAAACTGAACTAAACTAACTTTCACTCATTTCATTCAAAACTAATAACAAATACACCTACTCTCAAAATATTTATTGGGTACTATATTGTTCATTGACAGCAAGCGAGAGAGCTGGGTGTACAAACATGTTTCACATCTCTGCTTGTGTCACATTTACTGTGTTCCCAATGACCAACCCAATGCACATGGCGGAGTCTGTAATCAGTGTGTGTGGTGGCCTCCTAAAGGCGTAAGTAAAGGGAAGAAATTATGGCAAGCAGTTTGCTGTTGGCCTATCACAGTTGCCTACAAAGCCTAAAGTGAGCTACAGAACTCTGCTTCTTTATAAATTGGGGAAGATGCAAGGTGTTTTTATGTGGGCGTTAAAAAATGTCACTGATGTTGCAGGCTCAGAAATCTTCAGGAGTTTATATCTTTGCATTTATACGTTTTCCTGTGTGATTGGGATACTTACCATTTTCTGTTCACCAGGTCAGATTAGCATGGCATCAATATGATGGAGAAGTGTGATGTTTTGTAAAATGGAAATATACTATAATAGAGAGCAGAAGAGTCAGCATTGCCTTGAGGTAAGATAATGCTATTGCTGTCCTTACCATCAAGTGGCAAAATTATATTAATCCTCTTGACTGTTGAAAGAAAACATTCACCAAATCATTGCCACATACTAAGGATATATTTTTCTGCTCCAATAGAGATACTAGATTCGGTCCAGCATTTGCCATGACCTATTTGTTTTCTGCAGAGATACATGGATGGACCAGCTGTTCCTGGCATGTGTGGCCTCTTCATGCCATTTCCATACTTGGGTGAAACCTAGGAGAGGCTAAACAGTGCAGCATGAAGTACCTGGGAGTTAACTCTCCGTGGACTGAGTTTTTACCAGTGAGAAGTAAAAGGTGGTAGGGAGCTCAGCAGAGAAATTCCATCTCCTTTCTCCTTCTAGTAGCCCCTTCTGAGAGGTTGTGTAGCAGTAGAGCCTGTCTGGAGACATCCTTTGAGGCAAGTAGACACTTCTGCAGCATTTGTTCACATCTTGTAAGCAGTGGGCATGTTGTTTACAAATCACCTTGCATTTCCTCCGTCATTCCCTGCCTCATTTTTCTTTGTCCTCACTCTCATTGACCTGGATTTTCATCTCCCAGATACAGCATCAGCAATTTATCTTTCCTTTAGGCTGTGTTTTCCAGGATCCTTGGGATGCTGTCAGTTTTAAAAATGTGAAAGCTGAGAAGAGACCAAAGGTTGCCCAATAATTATGTCTATATGTCACAGTCATGGCATGTTTTTGGTGCAAAATGGATTTCCTTCTTGTCTTTCACAGAGTTTGTTAGAAATTGACCATCTGTTTTGTGAGACACACTTTCCTTTATTTCCCAAATAGATTACTAATACTTAACTCCTTAAGCCCATTTCTCTTACTCCTGCTGTCATCATCATTCCCAACTTTCCTTTCTTTTTTTTTATTTATTTTTTTATACAGCAGGTTCTTATTAGTCATCAATTTTATACACATCAGTGTATACATGTCAATCCCAATCGCCCAATTCATCACACCACCACCCCCACCCACCACGGCTTTCCCCCCTTGGTGTCCATACGTTTGTTCTCTACATCTGTGTCTCAATTTCTGCCCTGCAAACTGGTTCATCTGTACCATTTTTCTACGTTCCACACATATGCGTTAATATATGATATTTGGTTTTCTCTTTCCGACTTACTTCACTCTGTATGACAGTGTCTAGATCCATCCACATCTCAACAAATGACCCAATTTCGTTCCTTTTTATGGCTGAGGAATATTCCATTGTATATATGTACCACATCTTCTTTATCCATTCGTCTGTCTATGGGGATTTAGGTTGCTTCCATGACCTGGCTATTGTAAACAGTGCTGCAATGAACATTGGGGTGCATGTGTCTTTTTGAATTGTGGTTTTCTCTGGGTATACGCCCAGTACTGGGATTGCTGGATCATATGGTAATTCTATTTTTAGTTTTTTAAGGAACCTCCATACTGTTCTCCATAGTGGCTGTATCAATTTACATTCCCACCAACAGTGCAAGAGGGTTCCCTTTTCTCCACACCCTCTCCAGCATTTGTTGTTTGTAGATTTTCTGATGATGCCCATTCTAACTGGTGTGAGGTGATACCTCATTGTAGTTTTGATTTGCATTTCTCTAATAATTAGTGATGTTGAGCAGCTTTTCATGTGCTTCTTGGCCATCTGTATGTCTTCTTTGGAGAAATGTCTATTTATGTCTTCTGCCCATTTTTGGATTGGGTTGTTTGTTTTTTTAATACTGAGCTGCATGATCTGTTTATATATTTTGGAGATTAATCCTTTCTCCGTTGATTTGTTTGCAAATATTTTCTCCCATCCTGATGGTTGTCTTTTCGTCTTGTTTATGGTTTCCTTTGCTGTGCAAAAGCTTTGAAGTTTCATTAGGTCCCATTTGTTTATTTTTGTTTTTATTTCCATTACTCCAAGAGGTGGATCAAAAATGATCTTGCTGTGAATGATGTCAAAGAGTGTTCTTCCTATGTTTTCCTCTAACAGTTTTATAGTGTCCGGTCTTACATTTAGGTCTCGAATCCATTTTGAGTTTATTTTTGTGTATGGTGTTAGGGAGTGTTCTAATTTCATTCTTTTACATGTAGCTGTCCAGTTTTCCCAGCACCACTTCTTGAAGAGACTGTCTTTTCTCCATTGTATATCCTTGCCTCCTTTTTCATAGATTAGTTGAGCATAGGTGCGTGGGTTTACCTCTGTGCTTTCTATCTTGTTCCATTGATCTATGTTTCTGTTTTTGTGCCAGTAGCATATTGTCTTGATTACTGTAGCATTGTAGTATAGTCTGAAGTCAGGGAGTCTGATTCCTCCAGCTCCGTTTTTTTCCCTCAAGACTGCTTTGGCTATTCGGGATCTTTTGTATCTCCATACAAATTTTAAGATTTTTTGTTCTAGTTCTGTAAAAAATGCCATTGGCAATTTGATAGGGATTGCATTGAATCTGTAGATTGCTTTGGGTAGTATAGTCATTTTTACAATATTGATTCTTACAATCCAAGAACATGGCATATCTCTCCACGTGTTGGTATCATCTTTAATTTCTTTCATCAGTGTCTTATAGCTTTCCGCATACAGGTCTTTTGTCTCCCTAGGTAGGTTTATTCCTATGTATTTTATTCTTTTTGTTGCAGTGGTAAATGGGAGTGTTTCCTTAATTTCTCTTTCAGATTTTTCATCATTAGTGTATAGGAATGCAAGAGATTTCTGTGCATTAATTTTGTATCCTGCAACTTTACCAAATTCATTGATTAGCTCTAGTAGTTTTCTGGTGGCATCTTTAGGATTCTCTATGTATAGTATCATGTCATCTGCAAACAGTGACATTTTTACTTCTTCTTTTCCAATTTGTATTCCTTTTATTTCTTTTTCTTCTCTGATTGCTGTGGCTAGGACTTCCAAAACTATGTTGAATAATAGCAGTGAGAGTGGACATCCTTGTCTTCTTCCTGATCTTAGAGGAAATGGTTTCAGTTTTTCACCATTGAGAATGATGTTTGCTGTGGGTTTGTTGTATATGGCCTTTATTATGTTGATGTAGGTTCCCTCTATGCCCACCTTCTGTAGAGTTTTTATCATAAATGCGTGTTGAATTTGGCAAAAGCTTTTCCTGCATCAATTGAGATGATCATATGGTTTTTCTTCTTCAGTTTGTTAACATGGTGTATCACACTGATTGATTTGCGTATATTGAAGAATCCTTGCATCCCTGGGATAAATCCCACTTGATCGTGGTGTATGATCCTTTTAATGTGTTGTTGGATTCTTTTTGTTAGTATTTTGTTGAGGATTTTTGCATCAATATTCATCAGTGATATTGCTCTGTAATTTTCTTTTTTTGTAGCATCTTTGTCTGGTTTTGGTATCAGGGTGATGGTGGCCTCATAGAATGAGTTTGGGAGTGTTCCTTCCTCTGCAATTTTTTGGAAGAATTTGAGAAGGATGGGTGTTAGCTCTTCTCTAAATGTTTGATAGAATTCACCTGTGAAGCCATCTGGTCCTGGACTTTTGTTTGTTGGAAGATTTTTAATCACAGTTTCAATGTCATTACTTGTGATTGGTCTGTTCATATTTTCTGTTTCTTCCTGATTCAGTCTTGGAAGGTTATACCTTTCTAAGAATTTTTCTATTTTATTGGCATAGAGTTGCTTGTAGTAGTCTCTTAGGATGCTTTGTATTTCTGTGGTGTCTTTTGTAACTTCTCCTTTTTCATTTCTAATTTTATTTATTTGAGTCCTGTCCCTTTTTTTCTTGATGAGTCTTGCTAATAGTTTATCAATTTTATTTATCTTCTCAAAGAACCAGCTTTTAGTTGTATTGATCTTTGCTATTGTTTTCTTTGTTTCTATTTCATTTACTTCTGCTCTCATCTTTATGATTTCTTTCCTTCTGCTAACTTTGGGTTTTGTTTTTTCTTCTTTCTCTAGTTCCTTTAGGTATAAGATTAGATTGTTTATTTGAAATGTTTCTTGTTTCTTCAGGTAGGCTTGTATAGCTATAAACTTCCCTCTTAGAGCTGCTTTTGCTGCATCCCATAGGTTTTGGATTGTCATGTTTTCATTGTCATTTGTCTCTAGGTATTTTTTGATTTCCTCTTTGATTTCTTCAGCGATCTCTTGGTTATTTAGTAACGTATTGTTTACCCTCCATGTGTTCGTGTTTTTTACGTTTTTTCCCATGTAATTCATTTCTAATCTCATAGTGTTGTGGTCAGAAAAGATGCTTGATATGATTTCAGTTTTCTTAAATTTACTGAGGCTTGATTTGTGACCCAAGATATGATCTGTCCTGGAGAATGTTCCATGCACACTTGAGAAGAAAGTGTAATCTGCTGTTTTTGGATGGAATGTCCTATAAATATCAATTAAATCTATCTGGTCTATTGTCATTTAAAGCTTCTGTTTCCTTATTTATTTTCATTTTGGATGATATGTCCAGTGGTGTAAGTGAGGTGTTAAAGTCCCCCACTATTATTGTGTTACTGTCAATTTCCTCTTTTAGAGCTGTTAGCAGTTGCCTTATGTATTGAGGTTCCCCTATGTTAGGTGCATATATATTTATAATTGTTATATCTTCTTCTTGGATTGCTCCCTTGATCATTATGTAGTGTCCTTCCTTGTCTCTTGTAAGATTCTTTATTTTAAAGTCTATTTTATTTGATATGATTATTGCTACTCCAGCTTTCTTTTGATTTCCATTTGCATGTAATATTTTACCATCCCCTCACTTTCACTCTGTATGGGTCCCTAGGTCTGAAGTGGGTCTCTTGTAGACAGCATATAGATGGGTCTTGTTTTTGTATCCATTCAGCAAGCCTGTGTCTTTTGGTTGGAGCATTTAATCCATTCACATTTAAGGTAATTATCAATATGTATGTTCCTATGACCATTTTCCTAATTGTTTTGGGTTTGTTTTTGTAGGTCCTTTTCTTCTCTTGTGTTTCCCACTTAGAGAAGTTCCTTTAGCATTTGTTGTAGAGCTGGTTTTGTGGTGCTGAATTCTCTTAGCTTTTGCTTGTCTGTAAAGCTTTTGATTTCTCCATCGAATCTGAATGAGATCCTTGCCGGGTAGAGTAATCTTGGTTGTAGGTTCTTCCCTTTCATCACTTTAAGCATAACATGCCACTCCCTTCAGGCTTTTAGAGTGTCTGCTGAGAAATCAGCTGTTAACCTTATGGGAGTTCCCTTGTATGTTATTTGTCATTTTTCCCTTGCTGCTTTCAATAATTTTTCTTTGTCTTTAATTTTTGCCACTTTGATTACTATGTGTCTCGGCATGTTTCTCCTTGGGTTTATCCTGTATGGGACTCTCTGCGCTTCCTGGACTTGGGTGGCTATTTCCTTTCCCATATTAGGGACGTTTTCAACTATAATCTCTTCAAATATTTTCTTGTGTCCTTTCTCTCTCTCCTCTCCTTCTGGGACCCCTATAATGTGAATATTGTTGGGTTTAATGTTGTCCCAGAGGTCTCTTAGGCTGTCTTCATTTCTTTTCATTCTTTTTTCTTTATTCTGTTCTGCAGCAGTGAATTCCACCATTCTGTCTTCCAGGTCACTTATCCGTTCTTCTGCCTCAGTTATTCTGCTATTGATTCCTTCTATTGTAGTTTTCATTTCAGTTATTGTATTGTTCATCTCTGTTTGTTTGTTCTTTAATTTTTCTAGGTCTTTGTTAAACATTTCTTGCATCTTCTCGATCTTTTCCTCCATTGTTTTTCCGAGGTTCTGGATCATCTTCACTATCATTATTCTGAATTCTTTTTCTGGAAGGTTGCCTATCTCCACTTCATTTAGTTTTTTTTTGGTGTTTTATCTTGTTCCTTCATCTGGTACATAGCCCTCTGCCTTTTAATCTTGTCTATCTTTCTGTGAATGTGTTTTTTGTTCCACAGGCTGCAGGATTGTAGTTCTTCTTGCTTCTGCTGTCTGCTGTCGGTAGATGAGGCTATCTAAGAGCAACTTTCCTCTTTCTAATCCAGAAAAGTCTTACATGCTTAAAAAAAAAAATCCAAGTTAATGGAAGCAACAATTACATGTATTAGCTGAACAGATTAAGCAAGAATGATATAAAAATGGGTTCAAAATCTAACAGGCAGTTGGAGGTTGATTTTATACCAATATTTATTAATCAACAATGTCTATATATTATTGGATTAGTTGATATTTATTTTTTAATTTTTAGTGATCCAGAACTGAACTTTTGATTTTCTGACTTAGGCAGTGTTTAATAGGATAGTGAACTTCTATCATTAACCATATGACTGTCCAAAAGGAGAAAAGCGAAAATAGGTTATTCAACTATATGATGTATTATTGGATCTGATTTTGATCAAAGTCAATTCGCTGAACAATAATGGTATACATTACCCAGACTATCTCTTAGTTATAAATTATCAAACTACATCCTTATATATAATTTAAAATCTTCACCTCATTTATCTCATCCTTTGGTGTATAAATATTTCCCTCAGTTACAATCCAGATAAAACACCAGATGGACCACGTGTACCTGTGACTCTGTCTGCTATTTAGTTAATTTGTATGAGACTTTTAAATGCAATATTATTTTATGGGAATGCATCCCCTCTGCCAGTACAACCAGTGCAAGTTTTCTAGATTGAGGCTAGCAGTAGGCAGAAGAAAACCTCAGGAAAACTTTACTTAGAGAAATAAAATGTTATATCCATGAAATAAAGGAAAGATGCTACACAAACAAGATTATCGGTTGAAAGTTCTTTTATTGAATAAATGAAAAATATTATAAATAAAATTTTAGTTAAGGACATTGGTTTTCTGACAAGAAGAAATACTAGATTTGGTATTAATCCCATGCCTAGGACAATTTACAAACATGAAAATGTATGTGAAAGAATCTCTTAGGAGATCAGAAATCACATATTATAGGACATAGGTATTTGTAGAGGAGAAACAAATGAGGTGAACCCTACAGTTGCACCAGCTGACTTCGTATAGTGAACTTTGAAAACAAAATCTAGAGAAGGGAACCCAGGCATAAACTGGCAGTGTCTTTGAATTGAACATACAAAGTTAGGGTCTGCAGATGCCAAGGCAGCTAGACAGTGCAGGGCAGGGTAGTGGAGAGGAGAGAGTTGCCCAGAAAGAGTGCTACATAGGTCTGCAAAGGGTCTTTCTCATGCCTTCATCTGGGTAATGATCCGGACGTGCATGTAAGGAAAATAACCTAGGCTCGCAGCAGAACCAGCCCAGAGGAGCAGAGGGAGCAGTGCTGGAAATCACTCAGGGTCATGTTTAGTTCGTGTTACCACCAGCCAAAGAATAAAACCTTAAAATTTAGGCATATAACGTAGAGTATTGAAAATTTCATTACTTCAATAGTGGGACAAAAATAGACCCTATAATACCTGCTGCACTCTTTATACCTAGCATCATACACAAGAATTGACTCAGTATGGATGTAAATGTAAACCCTAAATCTTATAAATCTTTAAGAAGAAAATACATACTTGCATTAGGCCAAGATATTTTAGATGTACAAATAAAGGATATCTATAAAAAAAGCACATTGATAAATTTAAAGCTTCTATTCTTTGAAAGAAACTTAGGTAATGAAAATAAATGCCACATACTGGAGATAATGTTTCAAATTTTATATCTGTTGGAGCACTTGTACCTAGAATATATAAAGAACTCTCAAAATTCAATAATAAGAAAATAGATACCCATTTAAAAATGGGCATAAGATTTGAGCAGATACCGCTCCCCCTAAAAGATATGTGTGGATAGCAAGTAAGCACATGGACAAATGGCCATCATTACTTACTAAGGATGTGGAAGTTAAAATCACAATATGTCATGATACACCTATCAGAAATGCTAAAATTCAAATCCTCACCATAACAAGTGTTAGCAAGAATGTGGAAGAACTGAAACTCTTATACTCTGCTGCAGAAATTTAAATTGTTATACCATTTTGAAAAACATATTTTGTTTCTTAATAATAAAAGGGTGATCTGCCATATAATCTGGCAATTCTGCTCCTAGATACATGCCAAAGATAAAAAAAAAACATATGTCCATACAAAAACATGCAAACGAGTGTTCATAGCAACTTTATTTGTTACAGGACAAAGATGGAGTTACCCTGAAATTCTATCAACCAATGAATGGATTAAAAATGTATGGCATATCCATTCAGTGGGATGCCACTCAGATTTTTAAAAATGAACTCTTGGTACAGCAACTAAATGGATAAATCTCAAAATCATTTTACTGAGTAAAGAAAGCTAGGCAAAAAGCATATTGTCTGTTATTCCACTTATAGAAAATTCTATAAATTATGAACAAGTCTAGTTAAAATGTGAGTCAGTGGTTTCCCCTGATTGAATTATGAGTGTCAGGCAGGAATACAAAGTGACATCAGGAAACTTTTGGCGTTGATTAATTTCACTGTCTTGAGCAGGGTGGTGGTTTTTCAGATGTATACATACGTAAAATTTATCAAAATGTACACTTTTACTATACGTACTTTATTACATGCCAATTAGGTTTCAAAAAAATGGTAGCATGTATAACAGAGTGATCTGACAGTTTGGTTAATCAGCCTTTCTTTGTATTTCACAGTTACCTCTGTGACATACATTTGCAACATCCCATTTGAATGATACTTTTTTTTTTTTTCTTTTTAAAGAAGGAGGAAGGACTTTACCTCTAACTTGTATACAGAGCATAAATGCTTGTTATGTCCCAATGGAGAGAAGGTTGTCCTATTATGAGTGATGCCTTTCTGGATACTCTCATCTGATCCTTCATCTCCCCTGTGGGTAAATCCATAACTCTCTGGCAAAAGTAAGCAGAAGGAAGAACAAATTAGGCAGCAGTTCGTTGGAACTTCTCATTCACTGAGGTGAATCACAGAGGACAAGGGTCGTAACCATCCACAGTAGCCCCCCTTCCCAGGCTCCTCTTGGCCAACAACGCCAAAGAGTAGGAGAGGAAACAGGTGAAAAGCCACAGGCTTTATTACGTACACTTATCTTAAAAAGCATCACTGGGAAAAATAATAGGTATGTGCTCTTTAAGAATCCCCTGCAGCACGTAACCTCCAGTTCATCCTTTCTTTACATTTTTCCATTTTTCCCTATTGATTTGGATGTTTGGGGACAAATTATCCTAATTTCCTTCTGCATTCTTCACCCAATTTTGGCCTCGTTAGATATGAATAGCTCTGCTCTTAATAATAGTTCACTTGATTTGGTATTCTCTCTTTATTCCGTGGGGTTCTTTGCCAGAGAATGCAGGAGAGTTTCATGCGCAATTTCAGCTTTCTTTAAAATCAGAAAATCATCTTGGTTAGGCAACTACTGGATTTTGCTTATCTCCTTTTGTAAAAGACAGAATGCAATACTATTTGTTTTCCCCTATTTTAGACACACTAAGAAAAATGAGAATTAAGTGAATACCACTGGTTCCTCCATGCTCTTCATTTTACAATTATATTCCATATCTCAATGTACAAAGTCACATTGAGTATGCTTGAAGAGTATTCTGTTAAATCTGACCAAACAAAAATGCTGCTGCCGTAGTAAAGAACAGGTTAGGAAGAAGTTATATAGCAGAAATTTTGGCAAAAACATGTGGAACAATTCTTTTCTTTCTAAGGCTGCATATCATGTGGGGCTCTATGTCCTTCTCACTTAAGGCCCTCCTCTAGAGGATTATTCATTCTGATGAGGTTTGGTTTTTTTTTTTTCTATCTCACTGGAGACAGAAACAAACCTTAGGAAAGGCATTTATATATATACGTATATATATATATATATATATATATATATATATTCTGTTCACAGAGAAGAAAAAATATTTTTTATCAAAAATCAGTTTTATGAAACTTGATTTCCACTGTTAATAGACATTACAAGCAGCAAAACCCTGCTATGTATTTGCTTTCCATTAATGAAAGTCATCTGGCTAGGTGGAGCTCTGGGTGGATGCTGAAATAACAGATTTGTACACCGCCTGTTAAGGACTCTTACAGATGTATGACCTTGAAGACCTTGAGAACTCATGGTCATGGACTATGTGTCATCTATCTCTAGCTGCCTGCCAACCATCCATGCATGGTGTCAGGGATCCTCATTCCTCACAGCTTAAATACCATTCTGTACTTCTTAAATCACTTAGACATCCAGTATACAGTGCACTTAGAACAAATTTTTGCTATGTTTTTTTTTTTTTTTCCTTCTGTACTCTTCCCTCCAAAGTGTTGCTGGTTCTTTGCTCTTGGAAAACAAACTATGTTTTATGAAACCTCAAAAATCAACATTTGGACCTCTTTAAAGTCAGCTGTGCCATGTTGAAGGAAACTCATTCTTAGTTACTTTATTCTGATGCTTATATTGAGCTGAAGGTGGGTGCCTGTGAGCAGGGAAAACGAAGGGGGATCAGGAGGGCAGCGGTAAGGAGAAAGAAAATAATTTGTAGAAATGAGCGGTGTTTATTGAATAACTTTGAAATAATTGAAGTTGTTTATCCCCACTGTACATTTCATTTAATCTATCCAGCCACTCTGTGAGCACTGTATGTGTCTGATACCACATAATATAAAGTAGAAAAGGGAAGCTCAGTGAAGTCAGGTAATGGCCCCAAAGCCATACAACCGGTTGACAGCAGACAGAGATTTTGCACATTAGTTTTATTTCTCCAAACAACATTCCACTAAGCTCCACTGTACCAAATGTTGCCCACATTTCCCCAAGATCTACACTAATTACCTTCTGTTTTCAAAAGATGTGGGTGCCTGGAACTCTGATGAGGAAAGTGAGAATAAAGCTACAGAAGAACCAGTGTCTAGGCAGATTTATCCTAGTACCGGCAACTCCAAGAATTTTTGAAAAGTTCTTGTTTAGTTCATAGTCTGGTTTCTGGATGAAACTATAAGGGCAGCATTTACCTGGGAACAGAATGAATTTTCTGTGCTGGATAGATATTGGATGAGAGTTTCCTAAATTCCTCACTTTGCAGGGAGGGTTTGGTCCTAGGTCCAGCTGTTCTTCATCCACCTAGCCTGGAATTAGAATCAGATCTGTAGACTGGCCTTGTTTGAATCCCTCCTGGCTATAGTATTTGGAGAATTAAGCCCAAGTTTAAAACTTTGGCTTTCCAAGTTTATGGAATTCATAATGATTCACTGTAAATTATTTCAAACTAAATATTATAACTTAGAGAACCTCTGATCTCAGGTGCATTTCTAATCTTTTATATGGAAGTGCCTCTCTTGTTTTCTACTCTTTAGCGTGAAAATTCAAGCACAGCAGTTTCTTTCAAATGTTTCTTAGGGATACAGTATGATATTCTTGGCCAGCAGCAGGAATGAGAAGTAGAGTATTAATTTTATGAAGTACTTGACAATCCTTGCATGACACTTTGGAGGAGAATTATAAATATCATTAGCACTATTAAATTAGATGCTTCAATTTACAGTTGTAGTTAATTACTTTACATATTGACAAAATTGTCACAGCTGGGTATTTTAAACATCACCCTGGTACAGTACATATAATTTTATGTAACATATTAGCCTTTCAAAATAGTTTTCCCCTCATTAACATTACTAATATTAGTTATATATAATAGCAAACTTTTTTTTTACTTTTATAGCATTATGCTGTTAAAGAAAAACCAATTACAATATTTGGGAAGGATCCTGTAAATTTTGGTTCATGTTGCTTTGGTTGCTCAAATACACAGAGATAAAACTTCCTGAGAGTGAAAGTAACAATTCTAGAAATTCTTTGTCTTGAAAAATCTTCAAGTATATCAAATATAACAGTAAAGTGTGTGTGTGTATGTGTGTGTGTGTGTGTGCATGCACTCTCCTGAATATGACTAATAGTTCATTAGTTATTTGCCACAGTTATAAATATGACTGATTTTTTTTCTGCTTGTATAAACAATTTAATGACTATCTGTTCCTATTAAACAAGCAAGATATCTGATGTATTAAAGAACTCAGAAGCTGAGTCACTTCACTTTTTAAATTTAATATGACAAGATTATTGCAAGGCCATTCTGATATTCTCATTGAGAATGCTATATACATATGTGTGGAAATGTCATGACTTTATTACATCTATGTGAATTGGGAACTAAATATAGTTCATTGTTAAAGTGTGAGTAGTAGTGGTTTTAAAAAAAGGTAAACTTTCTGAGAATGCAGTGTATCAAATGATTGGGGCACTCTCTGAACAGGATATTAGTATAAAGACATCTGTTTATGGGGACCAAAAGAAAAACAAACAAAAGCAATTATGGAAAATTCTAATGATGAATGTTTGTATTGTTGGGGAGGAAAAATTTTCCTCTATCCTTCTCGGTTTTTCTGACTGGCCTAATAATTAAATTGACATGAGACAGTAACAGAAGAAAAAAGAAATTTAATTACATATGTACAGGGACTCCATAAGAGCCAAACGACAGTCAGGCAATTTAGGTTTATATGCTGTTCTGAGATGAAGAGAAGAGGGTAGGCATCTGGGACTTGAAAAGGGAGGAAGATAATTCACAGTTGGCTGAGAAGAACAAATGTTTGATAAATAAATTGTTGCTGGACATATGGAAACAATGAGACACAGAGAGGAAATTTTAAAAATAGACTTTGGTAGGTTCCTCCCGGTCTACACACTCCTAGTTCTTATTATACTGTAGTTATTTATCTATGGTGAAAGCTCCCTGCCTGGAGCAGGTCCTCTATCTAAATTCTTTTAGGCAGTTGAGGTGAAGATAAAAGTTTCTTCCTGAATCTTTTGGGCCTTGATTGCTTTCAACTCAAAATAATCTGCATGCCCAAGTGGCATATCCTGAGGCAGCCTGCCCTGAACCCCATCAGTTTAAAGGGTGTGCTATATGCGATGTGTAAGTGTTAAGATTCAATTGAATGTTAGGAGGAATCTAAAGTATAGTCAATTCGCATTTTGTACCTAGATTTTTTAGCAAGTTTATTGAGTTCAGAGCTCTGAACGATGGGGTCCTCAGGGGGCTGAGTTAACCACAAAACAACTTTAGGTCTCTCTTCGATCTGAATAGCTCTAAGAACAAATTAACCATTTGTGTGTAAAGTTACTGAAAACCAATTTTAAAATAGGGAACCGGGAGAGGTGGCAAGTTGGCTACCACATGTTCAAACAGTTGTCCATTAAATTAAATTGATTGTTAATCATTAAAGAGGATTCTCTAGAATTCTAAAAGATTCTCTTCTTTTTTTTTTTTTTTAATTAATAGCTACTTTATTTATTTAATTAATTAATTTATTTATGGCTGTGTTGGGTCTTCGTTTCTGTGCCAGGGCTTTCTCTAGTTGTGGCAAGCGGGGGCCACTCCTCATCGCGGTGCGCGGGCCTTTCACTATCGCGGCCCCTCCCGTTGCAGGGCACAGGCTCCAGACGCGCAGGCTCAGTAGTTGTGGCTCACGGGCCCAGTTGCTCCGCGGCATGTGGGATCTTCCCAGACCAGGGCTCGAACCCGTGCTCCCTGCACCAGCAGGCACTCTCAACCACTGCGCCACCAGGGAAGCCCCCAAGATTCTCTTCTTTCACCTGGGGCCTGATGTCAGGGTGGAGCTGGGCTGTGGGGTGTAAATCCAGATGCTGGAATTACTTTGGAAACTTGAAATTCTGTCTGGCTGAGTGCCCAACGTAATGAAAATACAAATGTCCTTCATAAACAAGCATTATTGTTCCAAATTTGACACATTTCTTGGGTCACAACACAAGTCCATTCATTGAGATCAATGCTTGGCATAATCAGGAAAAGATCCCTCGTAATTCGAAGTTCTGCCTCATAGCTTACACTTTAACTCAGTGACACGTTTTTGGTCCATTTTAGTCCAAAGATAACTTTACTAAAATCTCTTGTTTTTGCTGAAATCATTTGTTTTTCCTACACTTTTTTTTTTTTTAATGGATTCTTTGTAGTTAGCCTTTATTGTTCCTTGTGTTCTTTCTTGTAATACAAGGTTGTGTTCTGAGTTCCTTTAGCATCTGACTCTGGGAAGCCAGCTCAGCTCAGCCCTGCCCAGCGGGGGTGGATGTCAAGGCTTGTCTTCCAGGTCTAAGTGGTTGATTGATTCCTCATTCAGCCCAACTCTTTTGATTACTCCTTGAAACCAACCGGGGCCCAGGCTTGCTCCAGCTAGATGCCTCAACTCAGAGTTTCTTTTGTGCGAAACAAATGACTAGCATTTTTCACATTAAAACAGCCCACTTATTTAGGGGATGAGGGTTTAGTTTGGGGTTTGTCTGAGATCTGCAGCCATGGATGTTACACCTAACATTCTCTTGTATCTTTTTTTTTTATTAAATAGATTTATTTATTTATTTTTGGCTGCGTTGGGTCTTCGTTGCTGCCCGCGGGCTTTCTCTAGTTGCAGCCAGCAGGGGCTGCTCTTCGTTGCGGTGCGCAGGCTTCTCATTGCGGTGGCCTCTTGTTGCGGAGCACGGGCTCTAGGCGCGCGGGCTTCAATATTTGTGGCACGTGGGCTCAGTAGTTGTGGCTCGTGGGCTCTAGAGCGCATAGTTGTGGCACACGGGCTTAGTTGCTCTGTGGCCTCTGGGATCTTCCTGGACCAGGGCTCGTACCCGTGTCCCCTGCATTGGCAGGCGGATTCTTAACCACTGTGCCACCAGGGAAGCCCTCTCTTGTATCTTTGTTTTATCTTAATTGTTGTTCAGAGGCCTCATATTTTGGATTCTGGATTTCTAAT
This sequence comes from Balaenoptera borealis, assembly GCF_965194805.1. Classification (NCBI taxonomy): domain Eukaryota; kingdom Metazoa; phylum Chordata; class Mammalia; order Artiodactyla; family Balaenopteridae; genus Balaenoptera; species Balaenoptera borealis. The sequence continues at coordinate 8,928,139 of NC_138875.1, forward strand.
AGCCACTTCTTCAATTTTAGCTGTGGTTAAGAATTTGTGCATCTCATTTTTAGTTCTACTTCAGGATGATTTAACAGAAAAAAAAACAGAAATAATCGATTTACTTATCCAGAATTCTTCACCAATGCTTTAAAAAAAAACCCAAAACAAGTGTTTGTCCTTTGCTTCATATCCTACTAAATACCCTTCCCAGCGGAGGTGTTGATCCTCTCCCTCCCCAGATGTGTAAAACCAGTTCTTGGCAATTTCCCTTTTGTTCAAGCAGAATATAAAACTGGTGAAGCAAAGACATCCAGTGATCATCTTCTGGAATGCAGTTCTTTGGGGCAGAAGTACATATATCATTGTTCAAAATACTTAAAAGAATAATGGACTTGTGATTACTAATTTAAAGGTCAAAGAGGTAAGATGGCATTTCAGTGGGGTTTTGTCATGTCTATAGCCAAGGCATTACTTTTTCTTTCTATCTTACTTTTTAATACAGGTTGTAAAGCAGAAACCTTTTTGAGGTCCATGCCATTTTGCCATGTCTCTGATATTTTTTCTCATACTGAACAGGAAAGAAATGAATACAAAATACTCTGTCCTTGAGGTTATTTAGAGCTGAACTTTTGACTTTTTCTCAGCTTGAATCTGTGAATCTTGTTAGACAAAAAAGGCTCAACCCTTGAAGCGATGAAACCTTAGAAGTGAACCCCACACAGCAAACGTTCACCCTGAGGCCCCTCAGCTGCTGCCAGCTTCTCTGAGATCCCGTAAAATTATTCAGGACCATTGGCTCAGCTCTTCCAACTGCTGAGCTACCTCTTCTCTCATCTCTCTGATAGTGTATTTCTGACGAAGCCACAAGGGTGAATGTGAGTTTACAGAATGTGGACACTTATCAGAGTTCCTCAGGAATCCGGTTTCTCTAATTGTGTCAGCTCACGATAACTTACAGAGAGTCTGTTGCAAAGAGGGGCTATAGAAGATATCTGTATTTCATATTTCTTCACATTGCTGGCTGAGAGCAACCCTAAAATGTCAAATATTTCTTTAGACATCACTGTACTGAAGTAAAAATTATCTTCTCACATAAGCCATCTTCTCTTTGTTCCTACTATTTTTTTTAATACTTTGTAGTCATTTCCCACTACCAATTAGAAAGTGGTTGTTCAATTAATTCAAGATATAAAATGAATAAACCCTGGGGATTATGTAGAGCATGGTGATTATAACTAATAATACTGTATTGTATACTGAAAATTTGCTAAGAGAGTAAATCTTGTTTTCTCCCCTCCCCCACCATGGTATCCATGTGAGGTGATTAACATGATCATGGTGATCAGTTCACAATGAACATATACATTAAATCATGTTGTACACCTTTAAAAACTTCATGTGTTACAACTGAAATATATCCGATTTTAATTTGTCAATCATATCTCAGTACAGCTGGGGAAAAATATAGCTTCCAAATGTTTTAAATAGTATGTTACAGTTTGATAATGTTATCTACAATTATTTATGTATAGGTTTCTTCGTGTATTTTTTTTAAGTTTATTTATTTTATTTTTGGCTGCGTTGGGTTTTCGTTGCTGCGTGCGGGCTTTCTCTAGTTGCGGCGAGCGGGGGCTATTCTTCGTTGTGGTGCGTGGGCTTCTCATTGCGGTGGCTTCTCTTGTTGAGGAACATGGGCTCTAGGCGCGTGGGCTTCAGTAGTTGTGGCACACGGGCTCAGTAGTTGTGGCGCACGGTCTTAGTTGCTCTGCGGCATGTGAGATCTTCCCGGACCAGCGTTCGAACCCGTGTCCCTTGCACTGGCAGGTGGATTCTTAACCACTGCGCCACCAGGGAAGTCCCTATGTGTAGGTTTCTACTACAGTTTATCTCAAGAGAACTTTCAAATGATACATTAGATTGGAATAGTGTGTATCATCACTTTTTTTTTTTTTTTGCTTTTAAAAGACTTTTAACAATATGCCTGTTATAAGGAAATTGAAGACAGTACTATTAATTTAAAATTCAATGTGTCCTCACAAAATATTAAGGAAAAAGAGTAACTTAGAGACTTTTCAAATTTATTATTGTTATTATTATTATTATATTCTTAACTTTGGAGCAGTCATGCTGTTTCATTTGCGTGAGAAGTCTATTTTCCCACCTCTTTCCCTCTTCCTTCTGTAATAAGTGTTGTTAATAATTTCTGATATCACCAGAATGTATAAATTCAATTATCTTGATCAGTAGCCACAACTTTTTTCCTTTTCTTTTTGTGTTTCTGGCCACCTGTCACAAGAACATGATGCACTGAGGCCAAATAACTCTTCGTCTTCTAATTAATCTTGGTTAAGGGCTTAGAAAAGTGTGTTGAAAATCACAGAGCAGGTTGGATGAGCACAGAGCCACATATGTGATCACAACCAAGTGTTCGTCTGAGCAGGAAAGAAAACAGTCTATTTCCTAACAGTAAAGAGCTGATAGAGGAATACGATTTTTCTAGGCTATAAGGAAAACTCCTACAGAATTATTTAGAAGGGACATATTTTCTCATGTGTCTTGAACAGTTTTGATGAATCCTTAGCTGGAGGATGAACTACATGCTTCGTAAATCCTCCCATGAGCATGATTTCATAAACTTTTACCCAGTTGATACCTGAAAAATGATGGTATGGAGCAATTAGATTATGATCTCGGTATTTCCCAAATCTTTAATTACTCTTGTAAGGAATATATATTTATATATTAATTTTCTCAGAGGTGTTTTTAAACCATTACATGCTTTAATAATATAAAGTACTTAGCATTTAAACTGCTCCTTTTCTGTACGGAATGATGAGTTTTCCAGAGAAATTAGGAGCCTTTACAAAAAAAGGGTCATATTACATCATGTAGCTTGTAGTCCTATCACTTAAATTCCTGAGAAGAATATCTAATAAATATATTGAGTTGTCACAAAATAACCTAAGCCTTTTCAAGAGCTAGCTATGTAAAACTTCAAACACTGCTGACTAGGCCAGTTATTAATTTTTAAAGTATAATATAAAGACTACAGAGTTTCAAATACTTATGAAAGGGAATGATTTAAGAAGCTTTTGCTTACACACACAAGTTATTTTTTTCCTTAGAATTTGAATCTCTAAAACATTATGGTGATGATTATTATATAACAACCCCAAATAGTTAAAAGCCTTCCTAAAGTGGCTTATCATAATTCTTTCACATATTTTAGTGAGGGAATTTATTTTAAAAATATCTTAATAATAAAATCAAGTATGCAGTTGTTATAAATGAGATCAAGATAGGTTGATAAGTTACAACAAATATATTTTTTCTGTGTAATGCATTCGCATTTATAGATATGAATTAAAATAGCCATTCCCTTATTAGAACTTAAGAGAGAAATATGAAATGAGGTTTATTTTCTTAACGTTCAGAATTTATTTTCTTATTATAACTATATGAGCATGATTGCAACATTATCCCAAATGAATTGTTCAGTACTTTCACTGATGTAGTAGCTATGTGCTTGAAATATTTTGCAAAAATTCTTGTTAACAACTCTGTTGTTTTTTCTCCTTTTACTTATTTTCAGCCAATAAAGCCATGTGAACCAATATTATACTGTTCTAATTTAATGACTAAATCAAAAACTTTGCTATCTACCACTTAACAGATAGGTTTATGGTTTTTGGTCAGTTTCCTTTGTTTATAAGTTTCTTTCATTTGACAGCCAGGAATTTAAATGTCCATAGATTTTATATTAGTTAGAGCTGAGCTCATCCTCACTGTGAATTGTGCCTGTGCCCTTTCGTTTGATTGTTGCAAACAGAAAGTGCCATAAGGCTGCAATGAATCAATCTGACTCTACCCTCAAGTGATGGGCTAGCCTTTTTACCTTTTTTTTTTTTCGTCTGAAAATGTGATTTGAAACTTAAAAAGAAATACATTTTCTTCTAAACTTGCAGTGACAAACATATAAACTGAGAATGTGCTGGTTTTGCAATTATGTAGAAGACATTTGTCACAGTTTCCCTTACTGACATACTAATTAATATCTATTTTACTTTCTAAAATTATAATATAAACAGACAAGTACACAACCCTTTGCCAGTGTGTTTATATTAATACCTAATTAAAAATCATTGTAAACTGAATTGAATTTGCCTTTAATTTTATTTAAAATGCTGTTAGATTTGAGTAAGATACACAAAAGTTACATAATATATGTTATACCAATTACTGAGGTTTCTGTTACCTACAGTGAGAAATATAAAACTTTGAGTATTGTGAACTGTTAACTTAGCCCCTTGCATGTCCTATATTCATAGATGTATGAGAAATAGTCTTTGAGTCTGAAGAATCTTATTTTCAAGCAACTACAAAAATGAATCTATTTTAATAATTATGTGATACTGTGATAGTGATCAAACTACAAATACTAAACTGTTTGGGGGAAGCTTTACCTTTAATTCAAAATAATCTATTTGGGAAAAGTGTGATTAGTAGTGTGTTTTGTTGACCTAAAAGAGACTGCCAGATACTTCTTCAGCAAAGAGGTGTTTAAAATGGCATCAACAGAGAATTGCAATTCAGGGTCTGTAACCATGACGAGCCCTGTGCAAGTCCCTGTGGGGCAGGGAAAGAAGATCACTTTTTGTAGAGATGAAGAGGAAGTTGGGAGACCTACAGTAAGTAAGGAGTCCATGGCTTTTCATTGGCTGAGCTGTAACCATCTCTCATTGGCTGAACTCTTGCCAGGCAAGAAGAGGGAGTTTTCTTCTTCCTGTCGGGCTCTATCATTGCAGGACATGAGAGCATCCCCTTCTGGTCTCCCAGCTCTATTTAATTGAGGTTTCTGTTAATTAATTGTTTACAATTTTAAATAGAATGAACTAAGGCTGAATGCTAGCCCCCATGTTGACTATATTTTTGAGCTTTGTTACTGATTACTTAGGTGGTTAATGCCTAGAATCTAAAATATTAAATATTTGCAGAAAAGGATAAGAGGTAGCAAACTTGCTTGATTCTCTTCCAGTGATTTTAGGAACATCTCAGCAAACACTTCTTCATTCTGAAGAATTCCTTGTGTTCCAGTGACTTAGAACATGTGTCCGAGAGTAGAGGTTCTCAAACTCAAGAATGCATCAGAATTTCCTGGAGGGTTTGTTAAAAACACGGATTGCTGGGATCCATACCCAGTTTCCAGTGTAGTAGGTCTAAAACAGAGCCCTAGAATTTGCATTTTTATCATTTCCCAGGTCCTGATGTTGCTGATCCAGGGACCACGATTTGTAAAACACTGTTCTGGAGAGGAAAGGGAAACTCCCTTGACCAAAAGCATAGCTGCAGTACAGTAGATGCTTGTTATTTATTTTATTAAGTAAATCAATGAATCTGTTAGACATCTGCTTCTTCCAACAACTCGTTTGTGGTGTTTAAGCTTCAAACTCCTTTTGTGATTATGTTTTTGGTTATATAACAACATTTATTTTATTATAATTATTTTTACTAATGTTTTCCTAATAAAACTTGTGAAACTCCTACTATTAAAAATAATAATATTATATTATAGTAAATATGTTATATAAGCATTACATGCAATTTAGGAAATCAAGAAAGAAAAAGGAAAAGAGAGAGGGAAATTAAGAGAAAAAAAAAAAAGACTCCTATAACCTAACAAAGAAACACAACCATTGTAATCCTGTTTGATTTTCTTTGACTTTTTCCATATATCTCCCTTCAGAACTCTCAAAATGATATACTTAGTGATGTCATGGTGGTAGCTCAAAATCTGTAATGATGGTAGTGTTCACACCATGGACATTGGCAAGTACTACAAATGAGGTCCCCATGCTCTGGGACTCTGTTTACCAGCATACCATGAATTATTGTTGCTTTTGCTGCTTTGCTATATCTAAGTTTGTTTTTTTATTAGCTCCTCTATTCCCTTGGAAAACATGAGGAAGAGTGAGAAAATTGGAGTTGCCAAGGCTGCACTAAACCTAAAATTTTCCCTTCCCGTAATAGCTGAGATGCTATTATTCACCACCATTTATGTTCAAACCTCTTGAGTCCTGCATGTGGTTTATCACACATGGCACCTCACCACTCTGTCAGCTCTTTCTGAAATTCAAAAGTAAAAGTAGCATATTATACTCTAAATAATGATCCAGAGCTGAAGACTAAAGACTCTAATCCCCCCTATGTTAATTACAACCATAAACCCAACTTCAGGGATATAGCAGGTGCACAGCAGGAACAGTGCTGCCTTCTGATCTTTCAAGCTATCCAGTCTTCTTAATGAGAATATAGATGATCTTATTTCCATAGTTTTAATCAGTGGGCTTACTTTCTTGATTCTGGTCAATCTGCAAGCAAACCTTAGCATCACAGAAACTTATAGGTAAAGTTGTTTACACTCAAAATAGATCCCAGGGTATTGATGTTTCTACAAAATCAATATTGCAATCCTACTTTGAGGCTATGGGATCATGTACTCTGGCAGATTTCAGTCTAGAGTGATTAAAAGAAAAAAAAAAATCTGTGTCTTAAATGTGGCTTCTTTTCTTTAACTTATTAAAAAAACAAACCCAAGAAACCCTGATGTGGCAACCAGACATGCAAAGAGCTGTCCAGCCATAGCAAAGAGCACATAATATGTGAATAGTTTTTTCTTATGCTAAAACTCCCATTTTACATGGACGAAGACCTGTCTCATGAAGATTTTTCCATATGCTGAGAGAAATACCTTTCCAGAAATTCTCTAAAGTCAGAACATCAATACTCCAAACTCCATCCTGCAGACCACTTGTCCTATTATGTAGGGAGATATTTTCAAGATAATTCATCATGGAAAAGAGTCAGGAAATACTTGCTGCTCAAGTCCAGGTGTTCATGGAAGCATAACCAAGTCTGTGATCGTTCCTGTGGACCACATTTCCTTCTGAATTTTGAGGTTGAAAACATCATGTCTTCCATCTTTTATGGTGTGTTGGGATGCTACGAACACTAGAACTCTTGGTTGCTATAAAACTGTTACTTGAAGCATATATAAAACTTATTTTTTAGACATTCCTACTTTCAAATTCACATGTGGTAACCTCAGGTAGCATTCTGTCTTTCACTAATTACATGGAATAATAGGCTTCTCAATTTCCTGTCTGAGAGTTTTATCTTTGAAAAGGCTGCTAATAGTTTCCTTAAGCCCATTTGAAAAAGACGCAAGGGTATTACAAAGGCAGTTAAAAATCAATCTATTTATTTTATAGATATTTTAAATTAAATTCTTTTACATGACCATCTGTAAGAAGTTACATACTTGGCCCTTATTAATTTCTTCTTTTATTTTCTTCCTCCCACTTAAATAAATTACTCTCCTGAGTTTTAATTAATTCTCTATCTTGAAATGTTATTCAGAATTCAGTCATAAAGTTCCACGAATATATTAAGTATATTTTCTTTATTTGGTTCGTTGGTGAAATAGTCTGTAACATTCCTGCCTATCTTTGATAAAAGTAGCTCTTAAACTACATTTAGAATTAGTTAAAAGGCAAAAAATTTTTCTTTATGAAATTATATAACTCTTTTCTCTTGTTTGTTGCCAGAAATTCAATGATAAATTTAGTGGTCAATAATAGTTTTTATGTTAGCCAGATTTATTAAATTATTTCTACCTTTCTCTCCCACTCTCTCTCTGTCTCTGTCTCTGTCTCACTCTCTCTCTCTCCCATGTTCCTGAGATTACCTTTGGATATAAATGAAAGCTGTATGTGCATATATTTTTTATAAGAGTTTTATATACATTTTTATCATAAGAGTTTTGCAGTATATGCATCTTATTATGAGTTGCCTTAAGTTGCTTTGGAAGCAGTACTGATATCTTAATTATGAATATAAAGACCTTTAATTTATTGTTCTATTTTTATCATATGCAATGGAAAACATAAAGGCATAACATGTGCTTACGTGTGTTACTTGGAAGAAACATTCTCTAACTTCTGCTTGTTCTTCTCACCAACCACTGTGTCCTTTACATAGAGGACAAGCTGTATAATGTGCATTCCAAGTAAGGTAATGTTAGTCATAAAAGTGACGTGGGCTACTAGATGATGGATAAATCTTATGAACCTAAATTTTACTTAAGAGATTTCAAAGTGATATTAATGGGGAAAAAAGAAAGCTCTGAAAGATGAGCGCTAGCCTGTATGTAAGAGTTTGGTGTTGGTTTTTCTAGCAGCTGACCTGGCACTTAAAGTTAATCCTCAATGTTTTCCTAATGAACAGTAATAATTTTACTGAATACCAAACTTAGACAAGACCATTCTGTGACGGTAATGAGCAACATAAAATGTCATCCTCTTATCTTGACTAATATGAGTGACTATTTCTTCTTCAGCACATAAAGTTTTAACTTTATTCTTCCCCTATTCTAAATAATGTTATTAAGATGATCTATTGCAGAATTGCTCTAGTTTCCTGAAAATATCTAATCCTGAGTAAGGCCCTACTTCCATAAATCCTCCCCAGAAGCATCTGTCATAATCCCCTATTTAAAATGTCTTTTCTAACATACTTTTACTGAAATGCTCCTTGTGTTGTGTGGTTTGCTTGGTGCAAAGAGGTATAAAATACCATATGGAACAGTAACAAAGTGAAGTTTCTATAGAGATAAGACCTCACTGCCATAGACCCAATTTAGTAACATTGGATCCCCAATTTAGTAACATTGAGCAGGTCTGCCTTGCCCTTTGTCTCTATGAGTTCAACATGCCACGCTGCCCAGAGCTGACTGGTGAGCTCTTGCTGAATTGAGTTTGGATCTTTATTTGAGCCTCTTCATTTTTTGGCTTATTTAGTTTTGCCTGATTTCCTAGTAGGAGGGTCCCTTGGATTGGCTGTTGTGATTGTTATCTGAATAGATTTGTATTATTCCTCAGTGAAGTTGTTTTCTAACATCCTGACCCCTGAGCCTATGGTCTGCTTACGTGTTTAGTGTCTTCAGTGTTTATTGTGAAGAAGATAAAAAATTTAATAAAGATGGGCATGGGACAAATAAGTCTTTACTCAAAACTGATCCAGGGGCTGAGGAGTTCAAAAGATCTCCTTCTATCCATGTCTTGAGAAAACTTTGCCTTATATCACCATTTTAAAACTACATAAGGGCATTTGTTAATGCAAATATATTTAAATTTTTTCATACTTTTCAAACTAAAAGAAGCATAATCCCATTTAAGAAAAAAAAACTGGAAAAGCCTATGTAAATCTATTTGTCTCCATGGTTCTAGATTTCCAAAATCTTTTCTATTTTTTTTTTTTTTCATGAAAGATGTGGATTGGCTCTAGTAGTATTGATTCAATTACACATCAGAGGACTATTACTTATTTTATTACACTCAGTAGCCAAGACATTTTTACACATCAGAGGACTATTACTTATTTTATTACACTCAGTAGCCAAGACATTTCTACCTTGTCTAAGATACAGGGCAGCAATTGCAAACATGTGAATGTTTCAGTTAATTTAGTTCTGTGGTATTTACCATAATGATTCCTCATGCTGTACAGACTCTATTGACAACAAACACTAGACACTGCTCAGATAATTGCTTTACCTCCTTTGAAATGTTGTTGCTTTTCTTTCATGAGTCATTACCTATCACTTCAACACTAAACTCAGCCATCCTCATTCCCTCCCCTGAAGAAGCCCATGATTGCTTACCTGTGATAAGGAATGCTCCATATCCCCTACTCCCTTAGATAATTGACTCAAGATGTTCAGCTGGGAAAGCATTAAGTAAATATGCAAATATTTGAATCTGACCAGCTTTGGGGCATAGCTCAACAGGTAAATTGGGAGGGAGGTAGATACAAAGAGTTAAGTGCATTTTATAGTGAATGATGTTTTGATGTAGCATAAAGCCTAGGCCAGATAATAAAGGAAGGGAGAATCCATAAGGGAGTAATAGTTAGAGAAATCAAGTTTATGTCAATGAATTGGTAGTCATGAAGTTGCATAAGTGCTAGAGTAGACAGACCATACTAAATAAGCTGGAAGGAGAGCAGGTACAAGTTTAGAAAAAAGGAATACTTGAAGTTGCGATTTTAAAAGTGGTAGTTATTAGAGATGGCAAGCCCAAGTGCAAACTTTTGAGAAAATGTGGGTAAAGTGTGGTAAATAAAACAAATGGTAGTGGGAGTTCAAGGGTCAAGAGGGCTAGACTATCTTCCACAGAAATGTGGAAATAGAGGTTCTGGGAGAGACAGGTCTTCATGGACCCAGCCAGCCTTTCATTTGAGCACAAAGGTGAACTCATGAAGTAGAGAATATAGGAGCAATTTCCTAATGACTTGAAGAAAGCACAGGGCATGAGCTTGGGAGAGAAGGGGAGGGTGAATATTGGGAATGATTGTTCTGATGGCAATGGATACTGCAAAAAATCAGTAACCTGAGGAATGAACTGGTGATTTGTCAGCATGACAAATAGTGTACAATATTAAATTAGAATTCTGTGTCCACTGGATGACTCTATCTCCTTGGGAAAGACCAGTTTCAAGGGAATTTGAGGCTCTGTGAAGGTTTTCAGGGACTGTTGGCCTCTCCAGGATAGTGGAAAACTCACAGTGGACCATCAGCTTGATCACTAGGCAGAACAATGTCTTCCTTAGAAACCCTGGTCTCTCAGGAAACTGCAAGGTAGATCTGACTTCTTTCTAGACCACCAGTTATTATACATCCTTGGGTTAGTTACTGAACTTTCCTGGACCTCTGTTACTTGTCTGTATAATAATACTGTTGATATACAAGTGTAATTTATGGTATCAATATATTCTCAACTCTTCAGAATATAGCCAAGAAAGAAGAAATTAAAACAAAACAAAACAAAAACAAACATGTAAGGAGACAAAATAGACTACATGATAACTTTATTTCAGGTAGACGTTCTTACACATTCAGATACACATTAAAAATCTGTGTAATTTAGAATGGTGGTTGCCAGGGGGAAATGAAGAGAAGTTGTTCAAATGGTACAGAGCTTTGGTTATGAGAGATCAGTAACTTCTGGAGATCTAATGTAAAACATGCTGACTATAGTTAATAATATTGTATTTATACTTGAAATTTACTAAAAGAGTTGATCTTAACCACACATATGCACACAACATTGTAACTATGTGAAATGATGGATATGTTAATTAGTTAGATTTTGGTAATCAGTTCACAATATATAGGTATATCACATTGTACACCTTAAATATATACAATATTTATTTGTCAGGTATACCTTAATAAACCTGGAAAAAATAAAGCATAAAAAATAAGGCCTATTTAATCTATTACGTGAAGTTCTATCATATCTCCTAGGATGCTTCCCACACAATGGTATTGAAAATAGAAGCAACACATTTTAAAAGAGGGCTCCCGGAAACATAAATGCTAACAGCACCACAAGTTGAAAAGTAACAGTGAAGGAAAATTTGTAATATTATTTATTAGATGTCAAATTACATTCAGAAGAGATCAGGAACTATAGTTTTCTGGGGACAATTAGTGTAAGGCCAACACTTCTTAAAGTTCCCATTACAGTGCTAAAACAAAGAACTCAAATGCTGCCTTAAGTTAATTTGAAAAATACAGTTTTCATTAAAATGATTTACTCCTATGGATTTTAGGAAAAAAATTGTTAAAATACTTATTGTAAACCTTATTCTTTAAGACTATAAAAGTTGGTATTTAGGAAATCAGCTTACATGCAAGAACACATTATCTAAACCTGCAATAAAATTATTTATTGTGATACCTTGGATATTTAAATATAAATCTTGTTTTCACAGTTTGTTATATCATATATAAATATTGAGCAAGTTGAGGGAGATATGCATTAATTGAGACAGATCTACTTGTATTTCCAAAATCACACAGAGCACTGCTCACTGTATATAGATTTTCTTAATCATTTTCTCTCACACTGAATAGTGTAGATAATTTTTATAGTTTCTAGTGTTGAATGTATAAGAGATTACCTAGAGTGATACTAAACTTTTATTTTGTAACTAATAAAATGGAAAATGTAATATAACAAGATTAATACAGTTAATAATTCATGCAAGCATTTAATATGGACTCATTACATGCAAATTAATATAATTATTATATGTAATAACTATTATTACATACATCTGAAGGAAGAGAGATTAATTTACTAGTCAAGAAAGTGAGATTTTACGAGACTGACAGAGTTAATAGCTGAAGTAGCTTAGAGAAGTTGTGGAAATCGCTTTATATAGACTATTGATATAACAACTGAAAAAAATTATCTTTTGATTGACCATTTCTTGAAATTTAAATGATGATGTAAATAAGCTCAATAATATAGTCACTTTCCAGACTTCTGTTAAAATTCTTACGATTCCTCAAAGGAGGAAAAGAAAAGCAGAAAGTCGGATTGCCTTTAAATAAATTGAAATAGATTTTTAAGGGTCTGGGGGAAAAAAATCATAAAATATCCTCTTTCCAATCTCTACCCTTCCACTCTGCTTTTGCAGAGAAATGTGAGTAACTGTAACTTCGATAGCAAAGACTTTCATTTGGGGTTTTTTCTATTTTAAATTTCACTCAGCTGTGAAATTGGACAAATCTTCCTGACATTCAGTTTCTCTTTTATACAATTAAGATAATAATTTAAGACTACCTCACAGAGTTAATGCACAGATTAAACAAGACAGACAGGAAAATGCCATGAGTGTCCAATAGATGCATCTTTTCTTTCCATAGAAAACCCTACATGCAATTTTTATATTACCAAATATGTTATAGAACCTGTATGGTTTTCTTTGATTCTTATTGTCATGTTCTAAAATTTAGAGATGAACTTGTAGGCTGTTACATCATGATGTTTGCCATTTTTTTCAAATGTGTTTATGATTTTTTTATTGTGGTAAAAAGTGCATAACATAAAATTATCATCTTAACTCTAAGTGTACAGTTCAATAGTGTTAAGTACATTCACATTGTTGTATGACCAATTTTCACAACTTTTTTCTCTTGCAAAACTGAAGCTGAACTGCAAAACTGTTTTACATGATGGCTGCATCATTTTACATCTTTACCAATAGTCCACAATGTTACCTCAATAAAAAAAAAAAGAAATAAAATTTAGAATTAGCCAGTTTACTCAAAAACAAAACTGAGCAAAGGACTTGAATACACATTTATCCAAAGATGATATAGAAATGCCTGGCAAGCACATGAAAAGTTGCTCAACATCACTAATCATTAGGAAAATGTAAATTAAACACAATGAAATATCACTTCACACATATTAGGATGGCTGTCAAATCATCACAACAACAGAAAAGAACAAGTGTTAGTGAGGATGGGGAGAAATCGGAACCCTTGATGTGCCATTTTTAATAGATCTCTTCTTTAAATGATAGCAACACCTGTTTAAGTGTAAATGTTTAAGCAAATGTAATTCTACCACTGTATATACTTTGGATGAATTATTAATTGTTTTGGTACAAGCTTTATATTGAGTTAGGTTCTTCAGGATTTAGTGTATCAATATTATGGAATCCAGATTTTTTTTAATAGTGGTGTGTGATTATATTCTCACTTTTCAAGATAATATCAGGTTACTTCACTATTGGGAAAGTATAATCTTGCCGCCGTATTTTATTTTCCATTTTAATAAATTCAGTATTCTTTACTCTTTTTTTTTTTTTTTTTAATTTATTTATTTATTTATTTATTTATGGCTGTGTTGGGTCTTCGTTTCTGTGCGAGGGCTTTCTCCAGTTGCGGCAAGCAGGGGCCACTCTTCATCGCGGTGCGCGGGCCTCTCACTGTCGCGGCCTCTCTTGTTGCAGAGCACAAGCTTCAGACGCGCAGGGATTGTGGCTCACGGGTCCAGTTGCTCCGTGGCATGTGGGATCTTCCCAGACCAGGGATCGAACCCGTGTCCCCTGCATTGGCAGGCAGATTCTCAACCACTGCGCCACCAGGGAAGCCCAGTATTCTTTAAATAAAAAACCTTTTCTTCATTCATCTGTACCTTTGAAAATACTTGAAAATGTGTTAAATCAAGTCAGAACATACATTTGTATAATTTGAATTAGGAAATTAGAAATGTAGAAGGAAATATTTTTCCAAACATTTTAACTTTCTAAAAATAATTTGAGAATTCTCCAGTTAAATTTGTAAATAGAGAAAATTCTCATAGCAGATTCAAATTTTGCCCTATAATCAGGGCCAACTATGCTTTAAGAGTCTTCCTATTTATAAGTAAGCATATTTTGCCTAAATATGTTTTTATTTTCTATTTCTTTATTAATCTGTTTGTCTAAAACCTGTTACATCCTTCTAAGTTAGAAAACTAATAACATTGTTTGGCTGCATATGCGATAGCTTTCTCTCTTGAATTATGTGTTTGGCACTACATGTGTGAGTAGTCAATGCATAGAAAATGATTGAATGCATTTCTACTATAAGCATTAAACACAGGAATCAATCAACATTCCAACTTGAGTTACTATGGATGATACAAATCAGTCAGTACCTCCGACACTGACCATAAATATTTTATGTTAATGGTTATATTCTGGATTATTTCCATTGGTTTGGAGACAGGCAGGTTGCCTGAAAGTCACAAACTTACACCAAATAAGCTCATAAATTAATAATTTATGGAATAGAACATTGTAAAACTATGCCCCTTAATACATTTTCCTCTGCCTTCTACTTTTACGAGAAGCTTCATGTGAATGAGAAGAACCTATATAAATATTTGATAGATATTAGAAACAAACAAACAAATAAATAATTGTGGAAGCCAGCACATATTCACTCTAATTTCGTGTCCTTTAAACTTTATATTTTTAAAATGTAAAGTCTACTTTGTCTAACACATATTCCTTCAGTGAACTCTCCCTCCACTTTTAGGTTGTATTCCATTTAAAGTCAATATTCTGCTCACTCTTCAGCTCTGAGTTTCATCTCCATCATTCTACTGAAGGAATTTTTGCTACAGATTTTAAATCCTAGCGTTGGTAAATCTACTGGACATTCTCAGCCCTCAAATTGCAGAACCACTCTTGGGGCCCCATGTTATAGAGTCCTGCATATCATAATTACATAAATACAAAACAAATATTTTTAAAAACATGCAAATGCCTTTCTCATTCAAAAACCAACACAGTGGGACAGGAAATGCTATAACCCTAAATATCCATTCTTATCCCTGTGTTTGTCAGCCCTGTCTTCTCTAAATGAAAAGCAACTTTGTCAGAATGGAGGAGAGAGTTATGTTTTGCGTGGTTGCCAAAATCAGAAATGTTCTTTGCTATGTTGTGCAGAGCACCTGAGCAGTAGAAGCATTTAGGTGAAAAAAATGACAAATTACTTGATTTTCTAAGTCTTTCGTCTCAGCATAAACTTCAAAGTTTATTGCATAAAAAGTACTATTTCTTGTGTTGCTGAGCAACTTTTACTTTTCTTCAATTTCCAATTCATGGTTCTGGAAGTACCCACAAATTAATGGGTTTTCACAATATTTGCAGGAGGTAGCTGAACAATATTTTGTTTTATTGAATAATTCATATTGCTGTGAAATATAAATGTGCATTTAACTTAATACATATATTTAGATATTGCTGTAAGAGAGTGAAAATCAAAATTTATATGATAGACTTGTATTATGACATGGAATTATTTTGTAATATTTTCTTTTTTTTTTTTTTTCGTTGTCTTTTGCAAAGCAGACATTTTTAATTTATTTTATTTATTTATGGTTGTGTTGGGTCTTCGTTTCTGTGCGAGGGCTTTCTCTAGTTGCGGCGAGCGGGGGCCACTCTTCATCGCGGTGCGCGGGCCTCTCACTTTCGCGGCCTCTCTTGTTGCGGAGCACAGGCTCCAGACGCGCAGGCTCAGTAGTTGTGGCTCACGGGCCTAGTTGCTCCGCGGCATGTGGGATCTTCCCAGACTAGGGCTCGAACCCGTGTCCCCTGCATCGGCAGGCAGATTCTCAACCACTGCGCCACCAGGGAAGCCCTAATATTTTCTTAATAATGAAAGTTTTCTGTGTGCAATCCATTACAATATCTGAATATAATATGTAAATTGATGATTCACTTCTACATCAAATTGTTTTAAAAATTTCATAAACACTTAGTTATTAATAAATAAATTTTCTCTGGAATTAAAATTAACCCAAAAACTGAGACTGACAGTGAATCAAGAAACATTGTCTAATATGGCATTGCTATCAATAAATAGGAATTATGTGAAAACCTTTGCAACAGAATAATTATATCCTTTGCTAAAATGAAATCAGTAAAACACTTTAATAAAAATACAGAATTTCTTTTTAAAGTACATATTTTATTTATTGCTCATCTAAATTGGTACAGCAACGCAATCCCCAACATGTGCAGTAATAAGTAATTTCAATCATTTTTGCCCTTTTGGCAGCTTTCAGTCATATAAAAACCACACTTTTAGGTATATTTATTTATTTATTTTTAGAGGTATATTTGTCAAGTTATGAAGATAAAACATAGGTTCTGTAATTGTTCATTAGCTTGCTCTACAACACTTAACTGTTTAGGCAAATGGTTTGAGGGCCTTATTTGTAATCTTACTTGGGTCCTTGCTCATATCAGGATTGTGTCTGCCATCTTGTTTGTCTTCATGGTAGCATTCAAAAATATTGGCCACCTAATATTTAAGGTTTTTTTTAGAGCAGTTGTAATTTTAGAGCAAAATTGAGAGGAGGGTACAGAGATTTCTGATACACTTCACACATGCACAACCTCCAGATTATAAACGTCCCCCACCAGGGTGGTATATTTGTTATAATTGATGAACCTACACAGACACATCATATTCACCCAAAGTCCATAGTTTACACTGTGGTTCACTCTTGGTGTTGTACATTCTGTAGGGTTGAACAAATGTATAATGACATGTATGCCTTACTATAATGTCATACAGAGTATTTTCACTGCTCTAAAACTCCTCTTTTCTCTGCCTCTGTATCTCTCTCCCAAACACTAACCATTGACAACCACTGATCTTTTTAAATGTCTCCTAGCCCAGAATGTCATATAGTAGGAATCTTACAGTATGTAGTCTTTTCAGATTGGCTTCTTTCACTTAGTAATATGCTTTTAGGGTTCCTCTATATATTTTTCATGTCTGTATAGCTCATTTCCTTTCAGCGCTGAATAGCATTCCATTGTCTGAATGTACCATAGTTTGTTCATTTAACCAAAAGCCATCTGGGTTGCCTCCAAGTTTTGGCAATTATAAATAAAGTTGCTATAAATCTTCACATGCAGATTTTCATGTGGACATAAGTTTTCAACCCATTTAGGTAAAGACCAAGGAGCATGGTTGCTAGATCTAATGGTATGAGTATGCTTTGTTTTGTAAGAAACTGCCAACTGTCTTCCAAAGTGTCTGTACTATTTTGCATTCCCACCAGCAATAAATGAGTTCCTGTTGCTCCACATCCTTGGCAGCATTTGGTCTTGTCAATGTTCCAGATTTTGGCCATTGTAATCGGTGTGTAGAGGTATCTCATTGTTTTAATTTGCATTTCCCTGAAGACTTTTGATGTGAAGAATCTTTTTCTATGCTTATTTATCATCTATCTTCTTTGGTGAGGTGTCTGTTAAGGTCTTTGGCCCATTTTTTGAGTTGTTTGTTTTTTTCTTGCTGAGTTTTAAGAATTCTTTTTGTATTTTGGATAATAATCCTTTATCAGGTGTATCTTTTGCAAATATTTTCTCCAAGTCTGTGGCTTGTTTTCCCATTCTCTTGACATTGCCTTTTGTGGAGCAGAAGATTCAAAAATTTCAATGAAGTCCAGCTTATAAATTCTTTCTTTCCTCGATTGTGCCTTTGGTGTATCTAAAAATGCATTGCTATACCCAAGGTCATCCAGGTTTTCTCCTATGTTATCTTCTAAAATTTTCATAGTTTTGAGTTTTACATTTAGGTCTAAGATATATTTGATTTTATTTTTGAGAAGTCTATTATTTTAAGATAATCTATTTTTTAAACAATCTTCTCTTATGCTTGTTGAAACCAACCTCTCCTGATTTTTCCCCTCTACTATTCTGGTTGCTACATAACAACAGATAATGACAATTATAATAGCAGAAATAGTAATAATTATTACTATTATTATGGTTAAATATACTCTCATGTTTATTCCACCTTTTTTGGTGAGTTTATTTCATCTTCTTCCATGTAAGTATTATATCTTGGAGTTCTCTGGACTTGGTCCTGACTACATTTTTCTTCTTATTTTCCCTAAACAATCTCATTCATATTCACAACCTCAGTTAAAATATATATGACCATGAATTCCAAATTCTTCACTAAACCCAAGACTGGTATGTATACTGTCTAATTAACATACCCAGTTACGTACCTGAAATGTGTCCTCAAATATTAAACTCATTATCTTCCCCCACAATTCTTCTTTTCCCATTGTTCCACATCTCTGAACATAACCAGAAGTCTATAAAAGCCACATCCCTAGCACCCATACTTGATGCCACACTTTTTTCCTCCCAGTAATAAATACATTATCAAAGACTTAATTTCTCCTCTTCAGTATCTCTGGAGTCAATCTTTTTTCCCAATCCACCTGAAGCATCCCAAGGTCAAGTTACAGGTCTCCTCTTAGCTGAATTTTCCACCTACCTTCTTGTTCTGGTGTAATCTTTCTCCATGATACAGCCAGAGTAGGACCTTCTAAATGCAGATACGATGATGTCATTCTCTTTCTTAAAGCTGTTCAATGGCTTTCCACTCCTTTTAGAGTAAAAATCGAAATCCTCAATGTGTCTCTTTGGGTATGTACTTTTGGTCATTGTCCTTCTTTCCAGCTTCATCTTGTATGCAACATACTCTATTCTCTCCACAACGGTCACATTTACACTCTTTCAGTTCTTTGAAATAGAAAGCTCCCACCACATACTGCTCACCTGTCTCAAATACCCTTTCTCCTTCCTTGTGCAGGAAACACCCATTCTTCTTTAAATCTCAAATATAACTTCCCCGGGGCAGTCACCTTTGAGCTCCTAAACTAGCTGTATTCTTCTGTTGTTTCCAGCTTCCACTCTACTGCTTCTCTTCATAGCAACTATCACCGTTTTATTCATATATATACACTTAAACATTTACACATTATATATATATAGATGGATAACACATATTTGCACTTATTTGGTATATATCTAACTAGTAACTGCCTTGTAAATGAGCCTTTTACTTCTATGCATACCCAAATATGAGGGAAATATTTCAAAAATATTTCCAATTAACTCAGTTAAATTTGGTAACAGAAAACTCCAAGACTCAAACATTCTGGTTATTCCCTATTTTTTTTTAAGTCAATTCCATTACTGTATCTCTTTCCTCTGACTTTATAAGTATATTTTTCAGGTAAACATAATATTGATAGTTTGATTACATGTTGTGCTGTTGATTTAAGGAGGTGCTTCCATGAGGGCACTGACTCTAGCTTCTCAGATCCTATTTGCAGAGCATAGAGTTAGCATAGTACTGTCTGGTCTGATATTCTTACTCTTAGTGTTTATCTTTTTGCTCATCTCTATGTAAGCACAACTGAGGATGCATAAAATATGAGCAAATACATTCTCAGTGAAGTTAGTGTTCACTAGTTCCCCATTATTTATTTCCTGTTATACAGGCTGTAAGCTCTATTGATCCTTATTCTTAGCCAGCATCTAATCTCATAACCTTTAAGACACCAAAAGTGGAGACACTCAAAATCTATATTGAATTTCAATTCTTTCCAAAAGCTTTTCTAAGGAGAACAGCATGAAATAGTGCTTCTTTCTCAGGAGCTGATAATTGGTTTCTAGTCCCAGTTCCTAGCAACTCCATGATCCTAAGTCATTCAACAATTCTGTCCTTTAATTTCCTCATGCACAAAATGTGGAACTTAATTAATTGATGCCTTGGATATTTTTCTTCTCAAAAATTCACAACTAGAGTCAGGGTAAAAGTCATTACATTGATATTTTATTGCATATACTAAATTATATAAAATTTTAAAAAAACTAAAACTGTAACACACGCATTTAATATAGATATTCATTTGTCTGTGCATGGTATATGATATATATATAACTGTAAGATAATTATTCCCATTCTCATCATATGTTAAAAGAAGTATCATTTAATCTGTAAATAATACTAATGGCAAAAATCATGCTTGATTTGAATCCTTTGGTTTGAATTATTTAATTCTGCCATAACTTATTATTTGGAATTGATTTTTACTGTGTTATATATTCTTAGTATCATTTGAATAATCAATTTAAACTCATCATTAGATTTAGATAATCAACAATTTCTAATTCAATTTGGCAGACAAGGCCAATTTTACATTATCCAAATAGTGAAATGAACGCAACACATGGTAGCCAATACTCTGTTTATTTATAGCTTCAGGATAATGTTCTCTATTGCTATAGTCCATATTCCATATTTTCAATAAACTTGGAAATTAGAGTTAGTTCTCTCTGTCTTAAAAAAATCTGAAATTGCCCCCCAAGGAGATACTAGAGGCAAAGCCATCTCTGTAATTTGTGAGGCCCAGTGCAAAATTAAACTGTGGGGCCTTTGTTCAAAAAGCATGGAAAGGTGCTACTAAAGATTCTAAGAAATAAAGATTTCCCCCCCTTCTTTCTGCACTGTTTCTCTTTGTTAGTCATGGCATTTCTTTTCATTTGCTATTTTATTCATTTACACTTAAAATTTTTAAATGATTAATCTAAATTTTTTATGTTCATCTTTATATTGAACAAGAGTAGTGTCAAGTGCAAAAATGAACATTTAACTAGCACACAGACTCACCAAAATTGTACAATTTGTATTTTGAGGCTTGTAACTTGCATATATGTTTCACTCTTGCCAGAACAGTGTAAACACTGCACAAAAGTAACATAACTATTTTTTTCTGACATCTTGAAATATGCACATTCTATGGACATTCTCTACCTTTGGCTTACTGATGAATAAGGCAGGACTGACAAGAAAAGTTAGTAGGGTTAACCTTTCTCTGTTTGTCTATATCATCATTTACTTTGTAAGTGGTTGACTAATGTGTTCCTGTAATGTGTTACACGAAGGTAACACAAGTGAATGCATAGATGTACCCAATTTTTCCTCCGTAATTTTAGGTATATTTAATTATTCAGTGATTATTTCAAATAAAAGAATAATGAGAATTTTGATAGAGACCAGTTAAATCTACTCTACAAGGACGCTTACTCTGAAGGGAAGAGAAATGATGTGGGAGGAATAGAAAACTATCTTGTCGTGTATTTATGTATTCATTTACCAATATGAGAAACTTGATGCTAATGTACCTACATAAGAAAGAAGAAGAGATCTTTCAAATACTTCCCCCAGTAGGAAAATGAACCATTATATTCTAACCACCCACCCAGGCGTGTGGAGAGTATGGGTTTTCACTGCTCAAGGTCTGAGCCCAAAGCCTGGACCCAAAGAAAATTGGGAAAGGAGATTCTGGAACCTAAGTGAAACACATTCTCCTCCCTTCTTGTTAGGTGCAGATTTTGAAAAGGGAGTCAAGACAATGGGAGTGCAGAGGTCATTTATTCTGAGAGAAGTATAAGCACTTCCAGAGATCTTGAAAAGAATAAACTCTCATGTCACCAATTTTAGGTCCCAAACCCAATCTCATCAGCATAGTCTCCTCCTCCTGGTTATGTAAGTATGGCTTATCACAGTCCCCTCCAAACTCAGAAAGTCAGTGACAGTCAACTGTAAGAACCACTGGGAGCCTTGGGATAGCATGGCACGTGGACCACCCATCGTTCCGGAGTGCTGCCATGTTCAGTGAGCCAGGGGTGGTGGTGGAAAGAGGGAACGTGGACCATTGCTGTGGCCGCGTACTGTCCGGTATCAGCTCAGCCTTTGTCCTGCTCATGCAAGGTTTCACTGAAAGGTATTTATTTACTTATTTGTTTCTTTAGAAGAGAGAAGTGGGACAGAGTATAATACACATTTTAGATATGAGTATGCCAAGTATGCAGAGGGTCAATTTGAAAAGAGAGAAAGAGAAGATCAGTTAGGGTGCCAAGGTAAAAAAGGAGAATTGCATTTGTCAGAATGGAAAGGCAAAGATAAATTTGAGGCATCTCTGGTCTTTAAGATTCTGAGGCTTAGAGACAGAACCATGATGAGAGTTGATGAATGTGAAGGAGACAACAACATCGTCTACTTTTCCAACTCGGGAATCAGGGTGACGGCAGGTTAAGAAGGACTGGCCTCTTCATTTTTCACACAGTCTCCTTGATTTACCTTTTTTTAAAGTCATTTGATTTTTTTTTTTTTTTTTGAATAGAGGAAATCAAGATGTATTTGCTATATTAAACACACTTCACTTACCAGAGAAAATTTCCAGGACATTGTACCTCAAGTGTATAATCATTCGTGCTCTGAAAGTAGTCACTATAAACAAAAATATGTCTTTGTAACCAGAATCTCTCTTGAAAGGATGCTTGATCCATCACAAACGTAGCTAAATTGACCAGAGCTGAACAATAACTGTATCCACATTAGTCCCTTGGCTTTTGGTCTTTACCTTGAAAACTACTTCCATACATATAAAATGGCAAGAGGGCAGACCAAATATAGTAGCAAACATTTCATGGGCCTCAATATCTCTCATTTTTCCTAAAATTGTATAGCTTGAGCACTATCACATATTTATCTTCTGTAAGTAGACAATGTACTTACAAGGTTGCTGGACTTCTTTTTCTTCCCAGGGTGTGTGTATGTGTGTGTATATGTGGGAAGGTGGCAGGCACAAACTGAAGGATCTTCTTCATTCTTCTGTGATTGCATCCTATTCTCTGTAGAGAACAATGAACGAGGACAATGTTTTCGGGTTGATTTGTCAAACCTACAATACATACTGCCTCAATTTATGGAACTAAATCTTTTGCTAGCAGAAAAGCAGTAGAAAAAAAAGCAACTGGGCCAGATTTAAGGAGTCCATGGACTTGAACAGTAGAGATTTAGTGGCTTTTACTTTTATTTTATATTTACATTTTTCTCTTTTTAAAAAAAAAATTATTTTATTGAATTACAATTGATTTACAATGTTATGTTAATTTCTAATGTACAGCAAAGTGATTAAGTTATATATACATATACATTGTTTTTCATGTTCTTTTCCATTATGTTTTTTTCTTTTTTTAACCTCTTTATTGGGATATAATTTCATTGCAATGGTGTGTTAGTTTCTGCTTTATAACAAACTGAGTCAGCTATACATAAAAATATATCCCCATATCTCCTCCCTCTTGCATCTCCCTCCCACCCTCCCTATCCCACCCCTCTAGGTGGTCACAAAGCACTGAGCTGATCTCCCTGTGCTATGCAGCTGCTTCCCACTAGCTATCTATTTTACATTTTGTAGTGTATATATGTCCACGCCACTCTCTCATTTCATCCCAACTTAAACTTCCCCCTCCCCGTGTCCTCAAGTCCATTCTCTACGTCTGCGTCTTTATTCCTGTCCTGCCCCTAGGTTTGTCAGAACCATTTTTTTTTTTATTCCATTTGTATGTGTTAGCATACGGTATTTGCTTTTCTCTTTCTGACTTACTTTGCTCTGTATGACAGACTCTAGGTCCATCCACCTCACTACAAATAACTCAATTTCATTTCTTTTTATGGCTGAGTAATATTCCATTGTATTTATGTGCCACATCGTCATTATCCATTCATCTATCGATGGACACTTAGGTTGCTTCCATACCTGGCTATTGTAAATAGAGCTGCCATGAACATTGTGGTACATGACTCTTTCTGAATTATGATTTTCTCAGGGTATATGCCCAGTAGTGGGATTTCTGGGTCGTATGGTAGTTCTATTTTTAGTTTTGTAAGGAACCTCCATACTGTTCTCCAGAGTGGCTGTATCAATTTACATTCCCACCAACAGTGTAAGAGGGTTCCCTTTTCTTCACACTCTCCCCAGGATTTATTGTTTGTAGACTTTTTGATGATGGCCATTCTGACCAGTGTGAGGTGATACCTCATTGTAGTTTTGATTTGCATTTCTCTAATGATTAGTGATGTTGAGCTTCCTTTCACGTGTTTGTTGGCAAGCTGTATATCTTCTTTGGAGAAGTGTTTATTTAGATCTTCTGTGCATTTTTGGATTGGGTTGTTTGTTTTTTTGATATTGGGGTGCATGAGCTGATTGTATATTTTGGAGATTAATCCTTTGTCAGTTGCTTCGTTTGCAAAAGTTTTCTCCCATTCTGAGAGTTGTCTTTTCATCTTGTTTATGGTTTCTTTTTCTGTGCAAAAGTTTTTAAGTTTCATTAGGTCCTATTTGTTTATTTTTGTTTTTATTTCCATTTCTCTCGGAGGTGGGTCAAAAAGGATCTTACTGTGATTTATGTCAAAGAGTGTTCTTCCTATGTTTTCCTCTAAGAGTTTTATAGTGTCTGGCCTTACATTTAGGTCTTTAATCCATTTTGAGTTTATTGTTGTGTATGGTGTTAAGAAGTGTTCTAATTTCATTATTTGCATGTAGCTGTCCAGTTTTCCCAGCACCACTTATTGAAGAGGCTGTCTTTTCTCCATTGTATATTCTTGCCTCCTTTATCAAAGATAAGGTGACAATATGTTCATTGGTTTATCCCTGGGCTTTCTATCCTGTTCCATTGATCTGTATTTCTGTTTTTGTACCAGTACCATACTGTCATGATTACTGTAGCTTTGTAGTATAGTCTGAAGTCAGGGTGCCTGATTTCCTCCAGCTCTGTTTTTCTTTCTCAAGACTGCTTTGGCTATTCAGGGTCTTTTGTGTTTCCATGCAAATTGTGAAATTTTTTGTTCTAGTGCTGTGAAAAATGCCATTAGTAATTTGATAGGGATTGCACTGAATATGTAGATTGCTCTGGGTAATATAGTCATTTTCACAATGTTGATTCTTCCAATCCAAGAACGTTGTTTATCTCTTAAATTTAGCAAGGCTTGATTTGTGACCCAAGATATGATCTATCAGGGAGAATGTTCCATGAGCACTTGAGAAGAAAATGTATTCTCATGTTTTTGGATGGAATGTCCTATAAATATCAATTAAATCCATCTTGTTTAATGTGTCATTTAAAGCTTATGTTTCCTTATTTATTTTCATTTTGGTTGATCTGTCCATTGATGGAAATGGGGTGTTAAAGTCCCCTACTATTATTGTGTAACTGCCAGTTTCCCATTGTATGTCTGTTAGCATTTACCTTATGTATTGAGGTGCTCCTATGTTGGGTGCATAAATATTTACAGTTGTTATATCTTCTTGGATTGATCCCTTGATCATTATGTAGTGTCCTTCTTTGTCTCTTGTAATAGCCTTTATTTTAAAGTATATTGTGTCTGATATGAGAATTACTACTCCAGCTTTCTTTTGATTTCCATTTGCATGGAATATCTTTTTCCATCGCCTCTCTTTCAGTCTGTATGTGTCCCTAGGTCTGAAGTGGGTCTCTTGTAGACAGCATATATATGGGTCTTGTTTTTGTATCCATTCAGCCAGTCTATGTCTCTTGGTTGGAGCATTTAATCTATTTACATTTAAGATAATTATTGATATGTATGTTCCTGTTACCATTTTCTTAATTGTTTTGGGTTTGTTTTTGTAGGATTTTTCCTTCTCTTGTGTTTCCTGCCTAGAGAAGTTCCTTTAGCATTTGTTGTAAAGCTGATTTGGTGGTGCTGAATTCTCCTAGCTTTTGCTTGTCTGTAAAGGTTTTAATTTCTCTGTCAAATCTGAATGAGATCCTTGCTGGGTAGAGTAATCTTGGTTGTAGGTTTTTCTTTTCATCCCTCTAAATATGTCCTGCCACTCCCTTCTGGCTTGCAGAGTTTCTGCTGAAAGATTAGCTGTTAACCTTATGGGGATTCCCTTTTATGTTAGTTGCTTTTCCCTTGCTGCTTTTAATATTTTTTCTTTTTTTAAAATTTCTGATTGTTTGATTAATATGTGTCTTGTTGTGTTTCTCCTTAGATTTATCCTGTATGGGACTCTCTGTGCCTCCTGGACTTGATTGACTATTTCCTTCCCATGTTAGGGAAATTTTCAACTATAATCTCTTCAAATATTTTCTCAGACCCTTTATTTTTCTCTTCTTCTTCTGGGACCCCTATAATTCAAATGTTGGTGTGTTTAATGTTGTCCCAGAAGTCTCTGAGACTGTCCTCAATTCTTTTTATTCTTTTTTCTTTATTCTGCTCTGTGGTAGTTATTTCCAATATTTTATCTTCCAGGTCACTTATCCATTTTTCTGCCTCTGGTATTCTGCTATTAATTCCTTCTAGAGAATTTTTAATTTCATGTATTGTGTTGTTCATCATTATTTGTTTGCTCTTTAGTTCTTCTAGGTCCTTGTTAAACGTTTCTTGTATTTTCTCCATTCTGTTTCCAAGATTTTGGATCATCTTTGCTATCATTACTCTGAATTCTTTTTCAGGTAGACTGCCTATTTTCTCTTCATTTGTTTGGTCTGGTGGGTTTTTACCTTGCTCCTTCATCTGCTGCGTGTTTCTGTCTTCTCATTTTGCTTACCTTACTGTGTTTGGGGGTCTACTTTTTGCAGGCTGCAGGTTCGTAGTTCCTGTTGTTTTTGTTGTCTGTGTGGAGGGGAGGGGAGGGGACTGGTGCCTGTGTTCTGGTGGATGAGGCTGGATCTTGTCTTTCTGCCAGGCAGGACTGCATCCGGTGGTGTCTTTTGGGGTGTCTGTAACCTTATTATGATTTTAGGCAGCCTCTCTGCTAATGGATGGGGCTGTGTTCCTGTCTTGCTAGTTGTTTGGCATAAGGTGTCCAGCATTGTAGCTTGCTGGTCATTGAGTGGAGCTGGGTCTTAGTGTTGAGACAGAGATCTGTGGGAGAGCTCTCACCAATTGATATTACATGGTGCCGGGAGGTCTCTGGTGGACCAATGTCCTGAACTTGGCTCTCCCACCTCAGAGGCTCAGGTCTGACACCAGGCCAGAGCACCAAGACCCTGTCAGCCACGTGGCTCAGAAGAAAAGGGTGGAGAAAAAGAAGTAAATAGATTAAAAAATTTTTTAAATTATTAAAACATAAAAACAAAAGTAATAATATTTTAAAAAGAGAGCAACCAAACCAATAAACTAATCCACCAGTGATAACAAGTGCTAAAAACTATACTAAGATAAACATAAAATCAGAAACATGTCAGTCACAAACAGCAAACCCCAAATCTACATTTGTTCCCAAAGTTCACCACCTCAACTTTGGAATGATTCCTTGTCTATTCAGGTATTCCACAAATGCAGGTACATCAAGGTGACTGTGGAGATTTAATTCACTGCTCTTGAGGCTTCTGGGAGAGATTTCCCTTTCTCTTCTTTGTTCGCACAGCTCCTGGGGTTCAGCTTTGGATTTGGACCCGCCTCTGTGTGTAGGTCGCCTGAGGGCATCTGTTCTTCGCTCACACAGGATGGGGTTAAAGGCACAGCTGCTTCGGGGGCTCTGGCTCACTCAGGCGGGGGGAGGGAGGGGTACGGAGGAGGCGGGGCGAGCCTGCGGCGGCAGAGGCGGCGTGACGTTGCACCAGCCTGAGGCGCCGTGCGTTCTCCCGGGGAAGTTGTCCCCGGATCACGGGACCCTGGCAGTGGCGGGCTGCACAGGCTCCCGGGAGGGGCGGTGTGAAGAGTGACCTGTGCTCGCACACAGGCTTCTTGGTGGCGGCAGCAGCAGCCTTAGCGTCCCATGCCCGTCTCTGGGGTCCGCGCTGTTAGCCGCAGCTCGCGCCCGCCTCTGGAGCTCCTTTAAGCGGCGCTGTTAATCTCCTCTCCTTGCGCACCAGGAAACAAGGAGGTAAGAAAAAGTCTCTTGCCTCTTCGGCAGTTGCAGACTTTTTCCCGGACTCCCTCCCGGCTAGCTGTGGTGCACTAGCCCCTTCAGGCTGTGTTCACGCCGCCAACCCCAGTCCTCTCCCTGCGATCCGATCGAAGCCCGAGCCTCAGGTCCCAGCCCCGCCCGCCCCGGCGGCTGAGCAGACAAGCCTCTCGGGCTGGTGAGTGCTGCTCGGCGCCGAGCCTCCGTGAGGGAATCTCTCTGCTTTGCCCTCCGCACCCCTGTCACTGCGCTCTCCTCTGTGGCTCCGAAGCTTCCCCCCTCCTCCACCCGCAGTCTCCGCCCGCGAAGGGGCTTCTAGTGTGTGGAAACCTTTCCTCCTTCACGGCTCCCTCCCACTGGTGCAGGTCCCGTCCCTATTCTTTTGTCTCTGTTTTTTCTTTTTTCTTTTGCCCTACCCAGGTAGGTGGGGAGTTTCTTGCCTTTTGGGAGGTCTGAGGTCTTCTGCCAGCATTCAGTGGGTGTTCTGTAGGAGTTCCACGTGTAGATGTATTTGTGGGGAGGAAGGTGATCTCCACAGCTAACCCCTCCGCCATCTTGAAGGTCCCCTGATTTAGTGCTTTTTAAACATCACAATATGCTTTAGTACTTTGTATTTCAGAAGGGAAATTGGATTAAATAGTAGTTGTGCCAGAGGCTTCATATCTGTTCCCCATATGCTGTGGTCTTTGGGCTACTCTAATCAAACACTTTGGAGAAGTATGAGATCATATTAAATGCCCAAAACCGTCATGAGCCACTGAAAATCTCATTTCTGTGGTTTGGGAAGTTCTGCTAAATTATTTAAATTTTATTCCAAAGTAGATTTTCCCACGGTGATGTCTCCTATGAAGTCTCCTTGGGTATTGAGATTTTTTCACTGTTAGACTCAGATTGCTTCTTAAATATAAACTAATTTCTTTCTACTTAGAAAAAAATAGAAAAAAGAATTTAGAATCATAAGCTTGGAGTTGAACATCAGTTTCAAAAATAGCTAGTTGTTTAACTTTTCAATCTTAGTTAATTGGCAAATATGGAATTTATTTTCTAAACTTTTTAGTATTAAAACACCACCACTACCACCACCATCATCACCACCATCATCACCACCATCATCATCACCATCATCATAATCACCACCATTATCATCACCATCCCTCCATATCATAGTTAAGAAAATTTAAGAAAGTCAAATATAAATAGCCTGGCACCAGTATAGGTTTTAATTTTAATACCCATTCTTAGTCTTACCCATCTGAGAAGTGCTTTTACTTTCTAACCTCCATTTTTCCCCCCATTTAAAAAATGTCTGGTATTTTATAAATCTTATTCTATTTGTTTTGCTAAACAACTTTTAGAAAAGTGTTTTCACAGAGAAAAGACAGTCTTAAAGTACAGTATAGAAACATGGGTATAAGCCTGAGTAAAGTATTAAAGGTGACCGTGCATTACTTGACTGGCAGTCCCATTCTTTCCAGGAATAATGGCTGTGCTGATGCCATCTTTTTCATTCACTTGTACACTTCATACTCGTCCATCTTTGTTTGGATAGAGAACTAGACTATTCTATGAGAGAGAGGAAAAAATATATTTTGCTTGAGCTATTGCATTTTGTGTATCCTTCTATAAAGTAGAGTTTTTCTTTCCCTCCACCCCCCAAATCCTTGCATTAAGGTGGTTACTCTCAAATAAATGTTTTACTTCTCAAAAGTAAACTTAAAGATTATAAACCTGAGGATTTCAATTTGAACTGTTTTCTGTCACTTCAAAATAAATGGTCACTATTAACAAAAAAAAAAGAAAAGAAAAGAGGAATTTCTCCTACCCATCTCCCAATGATTTTTAGATTGAGGAATTGGTACCTACATAATGTGATTTAAATTTTTATGACAAATCTGAGATGCAAGGGCTTTCTGAGACAAACAATGTTAATTTGCATTTATATGGAACTAGATTGCCATCTCAGATAACTATGGAGATTCTCTCAGGCTGAGAGCATTACAAACCTCATTTGAAAAATAAAATACATAAAATTCATCATCTTGTTATTATATATATGAGTTACTCTCTCTTATCTGTGAAGATGTAAATATGGATAATAGGAAAATGCATATGATAAAAATTGTGCCATGAATTTCACGTGTGCATACTTAGTTCCTTTTTCTCTGGAAATTACATTCACTGTCTCACCCTTTCTTAACGTATAGAAACTATCTCCCCAGCTATAAAACTGAACACCCTACAAAGATAAATACTGTTTAAGATACTTAACTATCTAAGAAATAAAGTGACAAAGGTAGACAGTGAACATTTATTTTTATGAGCATCAATGTTTGCATATTTGAACATGCAGATAAACAGACCAAAAGAATCTTCTGAAAGATTGCCAGCAAAAAATTTCATATTGCAAAAGATTACTATAACAAAGACATACATTTTGTGCTCATTGATCTTGTGTTTCAATAAAGCCAGGCCAGTTATCCACAGAAATGAGTCTATAAATATGAGTGTGTCTGAGTTTCCGTCTTTTTTA
Source organism: Balaenoptera borealis (assembly GCF_965194805.1). Classification (NCBI taxonomy): domain Eukaryota; kingdom Metazoa; phylum Chordata; class Mammalia; order Artiodactyla; family Balaenopteridae; genus Balaenoptera; species Balaenoptera borealis. The sequence continues at coordinate 8,958,598 of NC_138875.1, forward strand.
ACAATGGATTAAAAACTATTAACACTAATAATTATGAATTTTTATCATTTCTGTTGTTGCTTGATGATTTCCACAATAGTTGGATGAAGACGTTGAATAAAAATGTAATGCACCCATTAACTTGTTCCTGTGCCCAAATAGTTTCTTCACATATGACTTGGTTTTAGTTTTGATAAAATCTATCATCATTTTGTAATGTACAGAAATACTGAATCACTATGTTGTGCACCAGGAACTAACATAGTGCTGTAGGTCAGTTGTACCCACCAACTCCAAGCCCAAACAAACAAACTCATAGTAAAAGAGATCAAATTTGTGTTTACCAGAGGCAGGGGGTGAGAGGAGAGGTAATTGGATGAAGGTGGTCAAAAGGCACAGACTTAAAATTATAAGATAAATACTAAGGATGTAAGCTACAACATAATTGGTATAATTAACACTGCTTTATATTATATAAAAGTTAAAAGAGTAAATCCTAAGAGTTTTCATCACAAGGAAAAAACAGATTTTTTCCTTCTTCTTTGATATTGTATCTATATGAGATTATGGCTGTTCACTACACTTACTGTGGTCATCATTTCATGATGTAGGTAAGTCAAATCATTATACTGTACACCTTCAACCTATACAATATTATATGTCAATTTTATCTCAATAAAACTAGCCGAAAAAAATTTTAAAAAAGAATCTAAATATATACAAGCATGTTCATGTCTATTTAACCCAATAAAATCAATTACTTTCTTTGGGTTATAATTTACACTCAGTAAAATTTATACTGTTTAGGTGTACAGTTCATTGAGTTTTGACAAATGTATACAATCATGGAATCATAACTACAAGCAAATATAGAACATTTCCATCATCCCAAAAAGTTCCCTTGTGTCCTTTGCAATCAGTCCTCCACCACTAGCCCAACTGTGGCAGTCCCCAGTATGGTTTATGTCTGTATAAATGAAATCAGAGGGTGGCTGTCTTCTTTCACTTGCAAAATATTTTTGAGGTTTTTCTGTGTTGTTCCATATATCAGTAGTTTATTCCTTTTTGTTTGCTGAGAACAATTCCATTTTATGGATTTACCAAATTTTATTTACTCATTTATTCATCAGTTGCTGGTCTTTCCCTTGTTTCCATTGTTGGAGTATTATGTTTCCATGTGCTGCTGACATTCACATACAGGTGTGGGCATAAGTGTTGATTTCTTTGGGGTGAACACATAGAAGTGAGATTGCCAGGTCATATTTTAAGTGTATGTATGAGTTTATAAGAAACTGCTACTTTTGCCCCTAAAGTGGCTTTTGCTGTCCCAAAAGCAATGTGTGAGAGAGTTCCAGTTGTTCCATAACCACTACTTTGTGATGTCTCTCTCTGTCTCTCTCTCTGCCTGTCTCTCTCCTCTCTCTGTCTCTGTCTCTGTCTCTCTCTCTATATATTAGCCATTCTAATAGGAGGGTAGTGGTATATAATTGTGGTTTTAATTTGCATTTATTTTATGAACAGTGATGTCTAACATCTTTTCATGTGCTCATTTACCATCTGTATCTCTCCTATCTAAATATCTGTATTTAATTCATAATTTGATATTTGAAATCCCTTTAGTCCTCCTAAACCAATTAATTTCCTCATCTTTAAAATTATACAATAGAATCTACCCTTAATTTCTACTGGGTTTTCTGAATAATCATATAAACATGCTGAAGTCTTTCAAACCTTAAAAAATGAATCTCACACATACACACACACACAAGCCACATCTGCTTCTAGGTACTGAACGGTCTCATTGTCATTTAATCTCCACCATCAAAGTGCTTGAATGCCTACACTTTCTGTCCTCTTACTGACGTGTCAGTGACATCATAACAGTCCCCCCACCCAGTGAAGATGTAACAGAGATACCCTCTTTCTCTCTCTCTTGCCACAACTTTACAAATTCCTTTTTTTACTTTCTATTCATCGAATGTTGGTTTTTCCTTAAATTTGCATTGTCAGACTACATTCCTAGATGAGAACATCTACTCCATGATTCAATTATCATGTGATGATAATTCCACAGCATAACGGGTGCTGATAATGGCCCAGACATTTTTACTGAGCTCTGGATCATTATACCCTATTCTTTATCATCTATCTTCACTGGTTCCTTTTCAAAATCACCTTAACTCAACGTGTAAAATAAATGTATCACTTATCTCTGTAAAGCCTCACCTCTCTGGTGTTCCTTACCTGTGCAAATGTCATCACTACTCAGTGTCAAAGTCAAAAGCATAGAGACTCTTCCATGGATGTGGAGCTCTTCACACGCCACCTCCATGGAATCACAAAATTCTATCCCCTCTGCCTGCGGAATACTCCTGTCCATCCTCACTGTCACCCTCTTGATGCTGCCACCATTGCTCACCTGAAACCTACAGCCTCCTGTGACTTCTCCCTCCTTTCGCTCTTGCTACTCTCCTTACTATGTTCTCAAGGATGGTTCCAGAACACATATCTTTTCACACTTATCACCCCACTGCCCAGAGTCTATCAGTGGCTACTCATTGCCCAGGTAGTGTTGCCGAAACCCAGCCTCTGTACACCGGCCCTGAATTGAATCTTGGAGACAGAGTTTTGGGTGAAGCAGAAAAGAACAGCTTTTATTGTTTTGCCAGGCAAAAGGGGCCACAGGGGGCCAATGCCCTCAAGACTGTGTGTCCCGTCCTGGAGGGAGTAGTGAGGAGTGTTATAGTAATGGCTCAAGGAGCAGGGCGTGATCAGCTCATGGACATTCTTCTGATTGGTTGGTGGTGAGGTAATTGGGAGTCAGCATCATCCACTTTCTGGTTCCAAGCAGTCTAGGGTCTATGTTCTTGCAGTCAGCAGTTTTCATCTGGTGGGTCGGCTTCCTGTAAAAACAGCTTAGGAATGTGTGTCAGGCCTTTATCGATATCTTTCAGGGAACTGGGAGTTCGGTGATTCTACTATGTGGCGGATTTATGGTCTAAATTTTTGCCAGTTCCCCAGTCCAACAGCTGTTCTTTGTTTCTACACCTTCACATTTCCCTATCATTAACTCTCAAGTCAACCTTTTACTTCAAAAGACAAGGACACAGGGGCTTGTACACGGTTTCAGTAGAAAACTAAAACCTCCTTTCCCTGTCTTATAAGGTGTGCGGTGACGTCACTGCTGACACTCCAGCATCACTTCTCCCTCCTAGTCCTGCCCACTCCGCGTTCCAAACACACCAGAGACTCCCCAGCCCTGCCTGCCTGGGAGTCCTCACTCCACGCATGCCACCTTCGACGACTACCTGCAAAATATTTTCTTTGCCTTCTCTCCCTAAATCTTTTGTCATTTCCCCACACCACTTCCCGTAATAAAATCCACCTTTTCTGTATCAGTGTAATTTTGATTCATTCTGACGGGATTCTTATCTCACCCTCTAGATTGTTGTTGTTTTTTGATTAGGTTCTTGCAGAGCATTCTGTACTTCTCAATTAAATAATTTATTTTTATAAAATGTTTTATTGTCTTCTTTCAAATAATATATAAACAACATGAGAGCAGTGATCATTTCAGCCTATACTTGAGCTTTTTTATAGCATTTGACATGAATGAGCACCATATATGATTACACAGTAACTTTAGTTTACACAGTAAACTAAACTATTGATCGATTAATATGTATGGATTTTGTAGATCATGCATCTAAAGTGAATAATATAGTATCTGGGACTGGGTAGGTTACCTGGGAAATTGTCGCTATTATCAGACCTGTAATTGTAACTTAATTTTCCCATGATATATTTAAAAGCTTCTTTAAATCTAATTCTCTGTTTAATTCAGTCAGGCATTCAATAATACACCTGTAAAACTCAGTTGCTATATTTCTTTCTTCTCATGAGACACATATATCCCAAATGATTATCCTTTTACATTAAATATCATCTAATCACAGAGGTCTTTTTCTGTAGCTCAGCACTCCCGGTTGGGCCACCCTCACAGGAATACACCAGTGGATGACCTGTCGAAACAAATCACAGCCTCAGTCCATCAGGCCTGTGGTCTCCGCTGCAACATAGCCACCACTCACAATGATGCTGGGTGTGAATGGACCAGAATACACTGTACATTCTACTCTTAAAAGAGAAGGAAAAGGGCTTCCCTGGTGGTGCAGTGGTTAAGAATCCGCCTGCCAATGCAGGGGACACGGGTTCGAGCCCTGGTCTGGGAAGATCCCACATGCCATGGAGCAACTAAGCCCGTGCACCACAACTACTCAGCCTACGCTCTAGAGCCCGCGTGCCACAACTACTGAAGTCCATGCGCCTAGAGCCCGTGCTCCGCAACAAGAGAAGCCCCCGCTCGCCAACTAGAGAAAGCCCACGTGTAGCAACAAAGACCCAACACAGCCAAAAATAAATTTAAAAAAAAAAGAGAGAGAGAGAAGGAAAACTATTCCCTTAATGATACTCATGTTAACACATACTACAACAGGTTCACTACTTTCTCAGCATTGCGGAGACAAAAGATAAAGTCTTATTAGTATATAGCAATAATTTTTTTACACACTGCAATGGACATGACCACATCCGTGTGTACACACACAGACACTATAGAAAAAATACAGTTAGTAAACATACATACCTCATCACCAGTGCAAAGAATAAAAAATAATAATAGGGATTAATATTCTCCTGTGAATTTAGAAAATTAGAAATAATGAGAAATATCCCATTTATTTATTTTTAAAAAAAATCACTTTACTGAGACATGATTTACATACAAAAAACATATGTATTTAATGTATACAACTTGATGAGTTTGGAGATAAGTATACATTTGTGGAACCATCACCACAATCTATTCCATAAACATATCCACTATCTCTAATACTTTCCTCCTCCTACCCTTTTTATTTTATTATTTTATTGTGATAAGAACATGATATAAAATATATCCTCTTAACAAAGTTAAGATCTCTAGGACTTATCATCTTGCAAAATTGAAACTTTGTACTCTTTGGCCAACATCTCCCCATTTCCCTCTCTCCCAGCTCCTGGTAACCACCCATTCTACTCTCTGTTTCTATGAATTTGACTATTTTAGATTCCTCATATAAGTGGAGTCAGGCAATATTTATCCTTCTGTGACTGGCTTATATCACTTAACATAATGTCCTCCAGGTTCATCCATGTGGTCATATATGGCAGGATTTCCTTCTTTTCTGAGGCTGAATAATATTTTATTATATATATTACATTTTCTTTTTCCTTTCATCTGCTGACAGACATTTAGACTGCTCTGATGTTTTGTTTGTTGTGAATAATGCTTCAGTGAATATAAGAATGCTGATATCTCTTCAAGATCCTGATTTCATTTCAATTTATTCCCACAAGTGGGATTGCTGGATTATGTGGTAGTTCTATTTTTAACTTTTTAAGGAATCTTCATACTGTTTTCCATAGCAGATTAACCAAAATACATTCTCACCAACAGTGTAAAGGGTTTTCTTTTCTCTGCATCCTCAGCAACACTTGTTTGTTTTCTTTTATAATAGCCATTCTAACAAGTATGAGGTAATATCTCATTGTGGTTTTAATTTACATTTTCCTGATGATTAGCGATGATGAGCTCCTTGTCAAATACTGTTGGCCATTTGAATATCTTCTCGGAGAAATGTCTATTCAGGTCCGTTTCCCATTTTCTATCCCTGAGATAAACCCATGCATTTGTGGTCAAGTGATTGTTGACAAGAGTACTAATAATATACAGTGGGGGAAAGGATAACCTTCAATAAATGATATTGGGAAAACTGGATAGTCACATGCAAAAGAATGAAATTGGACCCTTGTCTTAAGCCCACACAAAAACCAACTCAAAATGAATTAAAGATTTAAATATAAGACCTGAAACATAAAACTTTTAGAAGAAAACTTTGGAAAAATCTTCTTGACATTGGCCTTGGCAATAATTTTTTGGAAATGACATCAAAAGCACACACACAAAAAGGAAAAATGTTGCAGGAAGGGAGACCCCTTCCAGGGCCTGAGAGTGGGCCCTTGTCTAACACTCGGAAATGAATTGTCCGAGGAGACACACATGCTGACAAAGCAAGACTTTATTGGGAAGGGGCTCCCGGGAGGAGAGCAGGAGGGTAAGGGAGCCCAGGAGAACTGCTCTGCCATGTGGCCTGCAGTCTCGGGTTTTATGGTAAAGCGGTTAGTTTCCGGGTTGTCTCTGGCCAATCACTCTGGCTCAGGGTCCTTCCTGGTGGCACGTGCATTGCTCAGCCAAGATGGATTCCAGCAAGAAGGATTCTGGGAGGTGGTAGGACATATGGACTGGTGTCTCCTCTCTCCTTTTGATCTTTCCCAAATTCTTCCGGTTGGTGGTAGCTTGTTAGTTCCACTTTCCTTACCAGGACATCCTGTTGTAAGATAACTCATACAAGTAGTTACTATGGTGTCTGGCCAGGGTGGGCCGTTTTAGTGAGTGGTTCCCCTAACAAAAATAGACAAAGAGGATCACATCAAACTAAAAAATTTTCTTCACAGCAAAGGAAACAATCAAAAAAGTGAAAACTCAGCCTACTGAATGGGAGACAATATTTGCAAACCATACATCTTATGAGGGCTAATATCCAAAATATATGAGGATATCTTAAAATTCAATCACAAAGAACCAAATAGCCCAATCACACAGATTTATGAAGGATGAACTAGCCTACTTTGGATTTCAGGAGACTGACTGCAACAATTGAAGATGTTCTACGCTGTTGGGAAAGGCAGTCTCTTGCATAGTTTCTTGACCTCTGCTCTGTCGGATAAGAATGAGCCCTGGGCCTTGAACACTGGCTTACCCAGAGATCAAGAGTACACAGAGCCTTTTCTTGGTTTACCACCTTATGTGGAATTATCTTTCCCTGTTTCAAGCTCAGCGTGTGCTCCTTTGTTCTGTTTAAGTGTGTGTTTCAATGGCCCTCAGGAATGCCCCCAGGAGCATCCATTAAATAGTGGTGCTTTAAAACTTATAGAAGCACAGACAATTCCTGCAGTATACTTTGCAAATCATTTATCATATGCCAGAATGTGTGTCTTTATACAGTAATTTTCTGTTAAATACCTAATGTGTACCAGATATTGTTCTTGACTTTGAGAAGACAAGAGTGAACAAAATGAAGAAGGTCCAAGTTGTCATCCAGGATGTTAAAGTGATAGCAGATAAAAGAATAAATATGCTAGGAGGTTTCAGATAAGAAAATGCACCATGAATAAAATAAAAGACAGTAAACTGAGATTTTACTAATGAAAAATAATAAGGCACTTGAAAATCTTGTGAAGAACATGCCAGGCAGAGAAAAGAGCAAAGGCAATGGTTGTTAAGAGGGAAATGATAACAATAAGCTGGGATTAGTAAAGCAGCAGGAGGAGGTACAAAATCAGTGTCACAGGAAGCACAACATGAAATTAGAAATTTAGGGAGGGACCAACTCATGTGCAATCTTACAGGCCAAATTAAGGTGAGGTCATTTAGGCCAAATTAATCCTTAACTGGATAAATATTGAATACATACAAAGTGCCAGGTTCTTTGTGAAGTTCTGGGGAAATATAAGCAAGCAAACTGCATTTGGCCCTTATCTTCTTGATCAGGGCCACACAGGATTGAAAGGCCACACAGGATAGAAAGTCCAAGTATTTGACAACAACGTTAAAGAAAAATTGATGAAAACTGTAAAATCAGTGAAGAAGCAGATAAATCAATAATTCCATCCAGATGTTACAACAGGGTTTTAATATTAGACGGTTATTTTGATTTTTATTCACTCTTTAATTAAACCAGTAGTTACCCAACTCATATTACATCCAATTTGAAAAGGCTCAACTCATTTATAAATAATTGTCTAAGCAAAGTGTTAAATAGTATGGGAACTCAAGAAAAAAAGACTATTCTCAAATTGCTTAGAATCTAAATTGTTTCAAATAACTTAGATGATCGCGCTATATTTGGTAAGGGAAAAAAAACAGAGAGCATCAAAATAATGTGTATAAAATATTCAAGTAAACTTTATTGCATGCCAAAAATATAGAATACAATTTGATGCAGTATAAATGACCCATAAATGTTCATGTCTGCGTTTAGAAAATACAGGAGATCTCAAAGCCTAAAATTCCTGTCAGCTAATTTAACCTGAATTGACTTGAGATATTGCCACCAAGAACACTGGGGAAACAAGGTCGTACAAAAAGAGATTGCTCCAATTTAAATCATAGAACAATTGCATAGTACATCAGACCAAAACTTTTAAAATTAAATTTGGCTCTAATTATGTATTTATGTATATTTAGAAAATAAGAAAAATGGACTGGGATATTCTTTTTTTCTCATTTCATGGAGATAATGATCCATTATTTTCTCTTTTCTGTTTAAATAGCAGATTTATTGAACATAAACCTTATATGAAGGCCCTGCAGAGTTAGGTATTATATGTATTATATGAGGATTTGTTCTGACATGCATATTAAGTTGACTGGGTATACCTATCACACACACAACAAATTCTAATGGCCATCACTGCCAAGTTAACCAAGAGCTCTGAAAATCCATCTGTGTCCTTTGAGATCTGTAATAAATACTCCATATCATTTATTGTGCAGGGAACCCAGCTTTTTTTCAATGAACGATATTAGTCATACAAGTGTGGATTAGAGAGAAAGAGTAAGATTTATTGAAGAATATAAGCAGATTTCACTCAGATTCATTGACTTTCTTTACACTTAAATGGAATTGTATCACAATGGAACCCCATCAAAACATGCCTCACGTTAATGGATTCAGAAAAAAAAATCACAAATCACATTATGCTCTCTGAACATAACCATAAATATTTTTTTAAATTATTTGGTTTGTTTGTTTGTTTGTTTTGAGTAGTACCTGAAGGGGTTGGTGCTATGAAATCAGGTAAAAAAAATCTGTGGAAGTGGGAGCCTAGAAGAATATAAATTTCCAGCTAACCTCTTGCTGACACCTGGATTTCATATATGTGTGCTTTTTCTTAAAAGTCCAATTAAAATGCAAACTCCTCTGCCACACTTTCTGTAATTCTCATCTGCAGTATTTTTCCTCCTTTATCTCTTCTCCACAGCATTTTGTAATTACTTCTCTAGTAATGAATGTATCATACTATATCAGATCATTAATGTGTGTTCTCCTTTTTGTTTTTTAAACTCTGAAAATCCCATCCAAACAAAACATGCACACATTCTCCTTTTAGGATAGGGACTAGATAAATTCAACTCTGTATTCCCAGATGCTAAAATGACATAATATATGATATTGATATATTATGATATATCATAATGTGCTAATGATATTTATCTGCCATATCATAAGTAATCATTAAATGGTGTACTGTATGACTAAAAGGATGAATGGTCGGTGAATGTGTGGGTACCATACTTTTAACTATTGTAGTTTTGATGCAATAAATAGTTTGAACTGTAATGCACACACTAGCTGAAAATATGTTGAAAGTATCTCATAAACTAAAAGACAGAAAAATAAGAGCAAAACAAAATTCATTTACATATCTATGTTGTATTTTATTGCTTTGGCACAAAGACTATTGCAAAGTGCACAAGGAAAGATCAGCTATGATGTAATTTTCAGTTAAAATGAGTTTCTGCTTATAACATAGACAATTTCTGGAGGGCATAAAAAAAACAATTATCTGAGTCATATAAGAGCATTTGATTAACTTTTAAATTAACTAACATTGCCTTTTAAATAGCTAGTGAGAAATAAGAGTGATACAATTTACATATATGTCCATGTCTACCGTAAGTAAATTGTATTTTTCTAGAATTGATATTTAGAGAAAAATAATACTAACATTAGTACTTAATTATTGGGTGCCTGCTATGCCTTGAACTGTTCCAAATGATTTAAATATTTCATTTAAATAACATACCAAGTCTATGTGCTAAGTAGTACTATTAATGTCAGAGTCAAATATTTTCAGGAAGATTAAATCAGTTTCTCAAGGTCTCTAAAATGGTAAGCCAAAAAGGAACAATTTGGTCAGAGGTCTGTTGTACACAGCCAGGAAACAGTTAAAATTCACCTGCTACCAACAGCAAAACACAGCTAAGCAAAAGCTTGTGCAGGAGTTTGTTTAGATTTGCTGGATTAAATAAAACTAAATCATCTGTTTTGGTCACTGCATTGGACATGCTCTTGAAATTTGTTGCCAGTAAAATATATCTCATTTGATATTGGGAAAGGAAATTTAAAAATACTAGTGAAAATACTATACTTGTTAGAAAAAATTTCTGAAAGACTTTGATAAGTAATCTCTTCTGTGAAGATGCTGTCCATGCCCATCCCCTATCCCTTCACGACCACACCAGTAGACATTCCAGGACCTCACAAAATACTTCCTTGATCTCTCTCACCTCCAAAAGAAGTTTAGTTGTGCCCCTTGTTACTTCATATTTTTGCTAATCTATTATTACAGAGGTTTATCGGTTATACTTTTCAATTGTCAGTGGATTTAATTAAATTATGCGTTATTACTGTTGTATCTCCAGAATTTGGTACATATTCTGACACCGAGCAAACAATTATTATATGTTTCCTAAATAGAAAAGGAAGAATAAACAGTTTCTATATGCATCAAATGGGTACCAGCTGCTGAAGTTCATAAATGGAAGAGTTGAAGTAGTCTCAGGTAATTATAAAGCTCTTCCTTAAAGATTTGTAGTAGAATATAGCAAGGTAATTCAGGGAATTTATAGGTAATATTTTATTAAGTAATTGTTGGCCATATGGATATGATCTCTGCAGCCAAAGATCTTTGTTTGCTAAACTATCTGTAATGGTAACATTGGTAATCATAGTGACATAATTTTTAGGAACCTCTTTTAAGGTTTCTGGATTTGTATTGTAACTGTCATCTTTTACTATCATAGCTGATATATGGAAATTTGGTGACATTCTTTTATCTGGAAAAAAAGTCTTACAGAAGTTTTAACCATATGACTATATCTTGTAAAATGTAACATTCATATATGCACAATTGCATTTTCACATCTATAGACATATGACCTTGCTCAAACTGTTTAATCTATTTGTGCATACTTTTAAATATGTAAAATACAGATAATAATAACTTTTGAAATAATTTTTGAAAATTAAATTAGTTAAACAATAAAAAGGATTAGGAGGTAATTGAAACACGGTAAAACCTCAATAAGCATTAAATATTATGATTATTATTCATGTAAAGGAAATCTACCATTGGAGAATTTTATAAGAGAAAGCTTAATCAAACAAACTATATTGGAATGTAAAAACTTGTGGCACTGGAATACTTGACTTGTAATTTGAGAGTTTAATGAAAATATACAAAGTTATCATGGTTGATTAGCTTTTGTGGTTTGAAATTAGTTAAGTAATAATAAGTATCTAGATTTGTAATACAACGGTTCCCTAAGGCTCATTTCTCAGATTCAACCTGGCATGGTTTTGAATGCTGAATTAATTTATTAAAAATAAGTACAATTTAAAACTACAGTTTATATATTCTAATTTTTTACATAGAAAGTAAAGCATGCATTTGTGCAAACTCCAAGTCTGAAAATTCTTGCCAACAGCCATGTACAGATTCTCAGATTCTTAGTACACCAAACTAATTCAAATCTGAAAGATAAATGTTAAATGGAAAATCAGGGATTCTGCATTCTGTCTTTAGCAAATCATGGAACCAAGGTAAATGCAGCGTAGTCACAATCATTAAAATTTCTATGTATCAAACCAAACAGAAAAATAATAAATTCCTAGAATTCCTATAACTTCCCACCCCAAGAATATTGAAGAATATTCACAGATTATTGCAAGTATAATATGTCTGTTAAAAACTTGCTGAAGTTATAAAAGAAGGTACTAAAACATATAAGAAGGAAGATGTTCCTAAACAGTGCCTTTTGAAAGGATTAATCTTCCATGAGTGATTTATTCTATTAAAGTGGTTTACTCAAGATAAGATAGCAGTTATTAAAAAGTGTTACAGTGATTGAAGGCACTTTCCCTCACAGATTCTGCTTTCTTTTTTCAGATAATTAAACACTATCTTGCAAACACTACATTCTCCTTTGCCTTTAAGCATGTGTGAGTAAGTGGCATTTTGAAGAAATTCTTGCTCCATTCATCTTCTTTTCAACATGCCATTTTGTCACTCTGATCCCTGTCATACTGAAAGCCTGGAAATGGTACATTGTTTTCTCAAATGAAATCACTTGTATGTTTTTCTATACCTGTGCAATACCTGTTAAACAATAACAAACAATGCTCCTGAGGGTTGAAATGTGGTGCCCTTATTTTTCTTGGTTATCCATTCATATGACTTTAAATATCAGCGTTACCAGGTTGAATTTGATTTATATTTCTAGACCTGACCCCTTTCCTGCTCTGTCCCCATGTGTTTCACAGCCTGCTGGACCTTTCTTGATCATAAATGGGACCAAATATTTGCCTCTCTGTCTCATTTCTCCCTTCTTTCCAATAATTTTTTTTTTCTAATTTTGTTAACCCCTACATCTCATAGGCTATGAATCATCTTTCACTCTTCCCAGTCCTATGTTCACTACGTGGAATTATGTACTAAAATGTTTTGTGTTCTATCTCTGAACCTAACTTTTCTTCTCTCTTTTTACCACCCAACTCTCCATCCAGACACATAAGGATTCATGTGAACTGCATTAAAACATGGCAAAGATATCTTTGTTTGGAAATAATACTAATAAGAAATATTAGTATCTTACTTAAGCCATATTATCTCCCTTCCTCAAATTATTCCACTTTGCCTCCTGTAATAAAATTCACTTAGAAGATTCAAGGACCTTTGGCAAATAACCTCAATCCATGCAATATGCTTACTACCTTTTGAGTCATTTTATCAGTAATGTTGTTTATTTGTTTCCACACTTTCCCCTTGGTCCTATGGGAAGAGCCCTCATAACCATTTCTGGTCTGACACTGCTCAGTTGGAATTGATTTTTGCTCAAATACACTCTTAAAATTTTTAATGTGCTTCAGTTTATCTTTTAACAACTGTCACAGCTTATAGAATATGTGCAGTGAGATACTAGTATTTGTGTTAAATGCTGTTTATTATCCGTTGTCTAGCTACTGTATTATTTTGTTCAAAATTAATAACATCTTTAAATATATTAGGTTTATTTTTTCTGTTTAAAGTCTTTTTCACAGAAACTCCTTCATTGATCCCACTTCCATTGCCACCTTTGACTTTTTGGCTCAATATGATTCCAAATTACAGTAATATATCATTACTTCCAACGATGTGAGCTCATTTTTAGGGTCAGAAATGTGACTCCAAAAACGTGCTAATTCAGTAGAAAAAAGGGTTGATGCTTTTGTTAAATTTAATTAGTAAGTGAGTTTTTTTGTCTTGTTCTACATAGAAACTAGGTTAAATTTTCAGTTTTACAAGTCTTATAAAATAAGTGTCCCTGTGTTTGAATTATACAAGCAACATAGAAACCATGCACCTTAAAACTGAAGAAAAAAAGTGACTTGGATTTTATGCTAGGATTTAAGCTTCATGTAATTTGTTAGATGTGGGTCAAATTAATGGAATATTTCATTGATATTGTCCTGCCAGAATTCATAAGTATACTATAATTTTTGCACTGGTTACTGTTCTTGAATCTATATCTAAACAACAAAGATTCAGTGCTGTGATACGTGGTGCTCTAATATTGATTGTCTGTAGACTTACTTTTTCTTTATCATGTAGCCCCAGGGAGTCCTGCTTCTTTTCAAATGCATGATTCTTACCAATTGGGCCACAGGGATTAACATGAAACAATAGCAGATTTATTTTAAACCTTTCTATCCAACAAAGTGTAGCATTTTTAATGAGATTCAGTTGTGATATAGAAAAAAAAAAGTTATTTCTTCCTTTATAATACATTTTCAGAAAAAATATTTACCATAATCAGTGTAAAATATCCTGATTCCTTTAAGATGCACGCCTATTAAGAAACGATAGACAAATTCATGACTAAAACATTGACATTTTGTGGACAGAGGATTGTCCTCATTTAGAGACCTTTTCAACATCATTAAAAATCAGCCATAGCAGAGAAAGATCTATGCTAAAAAAAATTAAATAATGAATTACGTTGTTTTCTTCTTGCTGTAGAAACACACTATGAGAGGCCAAAATATGGCAAACAATGCAAAGGATTCCTTTCAGGCTTTTTAACCTGCTTAATTCAAATACAGAACTAAGTAAAGAATATTTAACTCTAATCTTTGTGATTGATGACAATTTTGAAAAATCCACTATTAAAAATTCAAATAAATAGTCAATAAACACAACTCTTCAAACTATAACTAGTTCCATTTTCTATAGTGCCAATTCTAAAAGATCAATTGCCTAAGAATGGTTTGTGGATCGCCAACAAAAATTTTAGAAATACTAAACTTCTATTACTATTTCATGTCTTTGTAAAATTCTTTTGTAAAATGAGGAGTGATGCTGATAATTTTGAAATTGTTTAAAAATGCACGCTTCCTGGCAGGAGGAAGGGAAAATAACCATTTTGAAAAATGCTCTGAACATTCTCCATCACAAAGGCCTACTCTCCAGGAGAAATGGTATTATACTAGCTGTCTTTTCCTACCCAGAGAGGGGGGAGGACATTTACCCAATTTCCTCCCCTCTAGCCTACCTGTCTAACCCGAGAGGTGAAAGGGAGCTAAAAAACACGTGTAAAGGCCACAGTCCAAGGGCACGGCCCCACTGAAAACTGAGATTTAATCATAAGATTGTAGAATCCCTTCCCTGATGCTTTACTACCACATTAACAAGAATCTGGAATTATAAAAGTGGGTTACATTTTAGAAAGCTGCAAGGCCCAGATTCTAATTAGGCAGGAGTTCGTAGGTTCTCTTAAGCTCAGAGATAGCAGGGGAGTTAAAAACAGAACATGAGAGGAATTTGAATCCTCTGGGATCTATAGCTACAGTAAATATGAAATACAGCTGAACTCCTAGTCAGATAAACATAAAACCCACAAGAAAGGTCTTTCACTTTGGTTTGTATTATCTGATACCTCATAACCAGATTTCAGCCAAAAATTACAAGGCATATTAAAAGGATAGAGAAAACGTGGTGTGAAGAGAAAAAGCAAGCATCAGAGCTAGATACAGATTGTAGAATCACCAAAGAATTTAAAGTAAAATAAAATTAAATTAAGTAACTGACAAATAAATAATTGATTAAAAATAAAATTATTCAGTCACTGAGCTATGAGAGTGGAGGATAGGGTGAGGCAGCAATGGCAGCTGTACTGCTAGAGGGAGTCTTTGGTCATCAGGGGAAAGATCCCCTGGTATCTCCAACGTGACCAGGTGGACAGAGCTTAGAGCAGCCACCTTCCTTCTAGTGAGGTGATAGGACATCTGGCTTGCCACCAAGGTCTTTTTTTTTTTTTTTTAAGCTTATTTATTTATTTATTTATTTTTAGCTGTGTTGGGTCTTCGTTTCTGTGCGAGGGCTTTCTCTAGTTGCGGCAAGCGGGAGCCACTCTTCATCGCGGTGCGCGGGCCTCTCACTATCTCGACCTCTCTTGTTGCGGAGCACAAGCTCCAGATGCGCAGGCTCAGTAGTTGTGGCTCACGGGCCTAGTTGCTCCGCGGCATTTGGGATCTTCCCAGACCAGGGCTCGAACCGGTGTCCCCTGCGTTGGCAGGCAGATCCTCAACCACTGCGCCACCAGGGAAGCCCCACTAAGGTTTTTTTGACCAGACATATCCTAGCTGATCGATGTCTAAATTAGAATGTGAGGCCAACCTTCTATCAGAGTTAAACTTTTGACAAGGTAACAAATTTCAAACCGATGTATCAGTCATGTAGCTGTAGAGCTCACAACTTACTAGCAACAGCTACCCAATGCCATGTGAAGTAACAAACTGGTTTTTGTGGTTTTTTTCCCTTCAGTTTTAATGTTATGTAATGTATTTAAACAGTTATTTAAATAAAACTTGTTTTCAGAAACAAAAAAAATAAATAAAATTATTAGTATGTTAAGGTCTTTAATGAAAAATGTAGACAATACACAAGAACAGATGTGTAATGTAAGTAGGAGGTGGAAACTCTAAGAATCAAAATGAAATACTAAAAGTAAAATACACTGTAAAAGAAACAAAAATTGCCTCCCATGAGCTCAGCAGTAGATTGGACACAGGGTAGAAAGGAATCAGTGAGCTTGTAAACCAATGTTGGTAACAGCATTATTCCCTGTAGCCAAAAGATGGAAACAACCCAAGTGTGCATCAATAAATCAATGTACAAGCAAAATATGGTATATGCATGCAATGAAATATTATTCAGCCATAAAAAGAATAAAATTTCAATATATGTTATAACATGGATGGGCCTTAAAAACATCATGCTAAATGAAATAAGCCAGACCCTGAAGAACAAATATCATATGATTCCATTTATATGAGACACAAAGAATGGGCAAATTGGTAAGGACAGAGAGTAGACTGGAGGCTTACAGGGGCTGGAGGGAAGGAGAAATGGGGAGTTATTATTTAATAGGTGCAGAGTTTATTTTGGGGGTAATGGAAAAATTTACACAACCTTGTGAATATATTTCCTGCTGCTGAAATATACTTGCAAATGGTTACAGTGATAAAGATTAAGTTTTGTACATTTTACCACAATTTAAAAAATGAACCAGTGAGCTTGAATATATCTCAATAGAAACTTCCTAAACTAAAATGCAAACAAAAAACTCATTTAAAAAAAAACAAAAAAAACAGAACATAATATCCAAGGACCATGTAAGAATTTCAAAAGGTTTACTATACATGTAATTAGAGCATCCTAAGGAGAAGTAAGAGAGATTGGAGTAGAAGAAATATTTGCAGTAATAATGGCTAGTGGTTTACAAAATAATGACAGACATAAAGCTTCATTTCCAGGAATGTTGGAGAATACCAAGCAGGCTTAATACTAAACAATATACCCCTGGGCATATTATATTCAAACTGCAAAAACCTTAGAGTAAAAGAACATCTTGAAAGAAGGCAAACAAAACCAAAAACACCTAGTCCATAAGAAACAAGGTTAAGAACTACATAGGACTTCTCTTCACAAACCACACAAGCAAAAAGAGGGTGGAGTGAAAATATTTAACATAGTAAAAGAAAACGACAAACCTAGTTCCTTCCGTGAATGTTGCCACCAGGAAAAACTCAACTTGAAAGATATTTTCTTCCACTTCCTTTCCCTTTCTTCTGAGATTTATTGTCTCTGGAACTTTGTATGCCTTTTCTCTGTGTTGGTAGCGGAGTTTGCCCTGTTTCAGTCAATCCTTTTCATGGCAGTTCCTAATCAGAGAAGGGCTCCTTCTGCCATTAAAGTTAGCTGCTGATTCCTGACACCTAGACAGCTAGGTCCTCTCCATACTTTGCAATCCCCTGCGATGCTGCATGAGCTGCTCTCAGTTGATTTAGCAAATTAAAAGATGCAAATTTGAAGTGTTTTCTCTCTTCTAGTTTAGCTGAAATATAAGTTGTAGATTTTTGTGGTTGTTGTTAGTGTTCTTCTTGTTGCTTAGAATGGTGTCGTGAGATGTGGGGAGTATCGAGAATGTCACCAACCCATTTCTAGTGGGAGTGGGAGTTCTATGTGGAGACCAAGAGGAACACTCCAGGATGGATTCTGGGAGCTCTCTGTGAGCCAGAGGACAAGCTAATTGTGGTCACTATGTCCATCTTTCCCAAATGTGCCTTCTCAGGCGCTTGGCATTCTCTTCCCTCCAGTGAGAGGAATATGCCTGAACTCAATTCCCATGGCAACATAGATTCCTATTCTCCAGGTATTGGGCTGTAGGGTTTTCATTACTTATCTAAAGTCATGTTCAAGTTCTGCCTATTTTTCCTGAGCTAAAATGTCACCCTGATGCTTAAAATGTAACTGACATAGAGGCAGGAGTTACCCTCTTAAAACACAGCCCTATGCTTCATCCATCTAAGCACTAACCCAAGCCCACCTTAGTACAGAACCCTGGGAGAATAGGGATTCATTTACCCGCTGACATTTGGACTTATTTCCAGGCTTTGCCAAGTAACACTGATGATGTTTACCACAGTCTTTGTGCAAAATTCCTCAAAAGTAACATTTTTGTATTGAGAAATTTATAACAGTTGCAGCAGTCTAAAGCATAATTTAAAATTTAAAGCAAACACTAATAAAGCAATAAGTCATAGTAGAAAATGCATTTCTGGGCACCTTCAGCATATTTCCAGATTACACTGGAAAAAATTACACTGAATTTCTCCTATAATATTAACAATCTTCTCACAGAAAAGTGAGGCAGCTATTTTTTCTCAGTCTTAAAATTTGTTTCATAACTTATTTTTTTCTGAATTAGAAATCCATAGTCTCAAGTCAATAGAAAATCACCTGCTTAAAAATTGTTTTTCTCAAATGATAATCTCTTTCAGTATTTATCTTACATATGTTAGCTTAACATAATTTAACTTTCAATAAGGCAATATCACTCAAATAAATCAAGCAAGTTCAGCTGTGCACCTCAAAACTTGGTAATAAGGTAGGAGAAGGGCAAGAGTAACAATGAAATAAGCAAGGAATGACATGGCTTTAATATGAATTCGGACTAAGAAGACTGAGAGAGAGGTGGAAAGCTAAGTTATGGTATATGATCAAAGTCCTCCTAAACTTTGCAGGGTATGAATTGCCTTAGAATTAACCAACTACTATAAAAAAGTTCTATTTTGGAACAAGTAACAGATTCAGTTGGAATATCTGCAAAAAACTGAACTTTGATTAGGGTTTGTACTTCTCAGAGAGGTAAATTTTATCTTGGCACAATTAAATTCACTTTAATAAATAGTTTTGGGAGTAAAAATATGTAGTTTTGGAAAAGTACGTTTTTTTGTTTTGTTTTGTTTTTTGCTGGAAATATTAAGCCTAGGGAACCACAGATTTTGATATGAGAGTATCCCTCCTGCTTTGGCTTGGGAATATTTCTATATTCTATGGGAATTTATAATGGATAATCTTTAAAGAGACTTAAAAATAGAAATAAAAGAGTGTTTTCCTAAAAATAAACAATAGAGGTACTTCCGAAAATCAAATATTACATATTCCCATTATTTTATAGTTTATGATATTTATAACACTGATAATAAATCTTTACATTTTGGAAAATGCATATGGAGGAACGACTAAGTGTAATTAATTATTCTGAAAATTCACCTTACTGCAAAGCAATGTGCATATTTTAATATCTGTTGAAGGCTTATTCATGGCACTTCAAAGGGTAGTACATTTCTCACAGGTACAGAAGAAACTCATGGGGATACAGTGCATTGCCCAGCTAGTGGGCTTCTCTAGGTATTTTTGTCCCATTCAAATACATGGTGGAAAGATTTTAGCCCTTCACTCTTTTTCTTCCTCTCTCAGTCCAAAATGACAATTGATCGGGCTTCCATGATGCCCTTCTTCTGATATTGGTCCCACATGGTATACGTAGTTTAGATTTAGTATCCTGAAACATTGGATGATTATCAATCATTACCTAATGTTATTGGAAACTTTGAAATCATATATGTATCATACAGAAGGCAGAATTAATATCAGTGTTCAGAGTTAGGAAACCATTCATAGGACTCTGAAATAGTCCTACCCATGCTTTTAGGGAAAATCATATCTGATCTCATAAACAAATCTGATATAACTTGCTGTAGTGAATATGTCATTCACCCCCTGACTGTTTCTGTCTTTGCATTTCTTAGCTCATTTTAGCTTAATCCTCTAAGTGTTTCTTTCCTACGGGTAACATGCACCCCTATCCCTATTGTCTTCCTGCTCGAACATGGATAATAATGTGAAAATAACTTTTTCCCCTGACTAGAGGATCTGTTTTTTTTTTTTTTTTTTTTTTTTAGAGGATCTGTTTTTTAACTCACTATTACTGTGTGATAAATTGTGACTGTGCTAAGGGAGACCAGAAAGAATTCTCATCTTCAATAGCTCTTTTCTCCATCCTCTCCATTATGAGGGCTGGCTGGTTTGTTAGGCTTTTATGTAAATTTCTTTGTTCCAGATCTCAATAATTGCCTGATTTATATTCTTCAGTTTCTCCTTCTAGGGCCAGAGACCCACATTATAGCATCTGAACAATTCCTTAAGTCCTTCTCATACAAATATAAATTTTTAAAAAAAACCAAGGAGCAAATTAGTTTGACTTTTTCACTAATGTATATGTTATATGCATTATATAAATATTACAATACATATATGTATATATGTACACACATATATACATGTTATATATGTACACATATTTGTATATGTACATGTATACACATGAGTATATTTACCATTTTCAGTGTGTTTTCATTTTTCAAGATTTTAAAGAATTCATTGTATATGTCTTCATTTCCAATATGCCTTCATTAGCAGGGTATTACCATGGCAACATCTTATCTGATTACTATTTGATCAGGCTAACTTTTTTACAACTACTGTACAGTGATATAAGCCTCTCAATCAAGGGAGTTTGACATTCTATCTTTGTTTGTACAAATTGCTCTCCTATTACATTCATTCCCCATTAACTTACACAGTGACCATGGATAAGCCATTTTACGGTAGTAAAGATTAAATGCACAACTCAGGATTCACCCGGACGCTCAAAGCTCTCCTCTGCAGGTGACTTTCAGAATTACTTTCTTAGGTGCGAACAAGAACTTATTTAGCTTTCCAATGTAATCTTGAAAATATCTTAAACATTTCAAGATCTTTCTTTTTTTTGCTATTTCTCCTTACACCATTTTCTTATTTCTACAGTGATTCTGACAGTAGAGGAAACAAAAAGATCTCAATTCATCTTCTGTGTCGTCCATGTCACTTTCAGTGTCTACGAGACATTGCATAACATATATCACAGAGCTTTTCTCTCACCTTTGTGCTAAAAACATGCACTAGATTCTGTCATCATTTTCTCCTCAAATGGTTGGCAGCTTTGCCTTTTCCCAGACCCCATCTGTCTGTTTGTAGCTGCTCAGTTGCATTTTTATTCACATTTTTTTGGCTCTCAAAATCAATAATTAAAAGCTTTTTGTTGTTGCTGTTAGAGAAAAATTCTTCAAGCCCCAAACTCTAATGTCCCATCTCTTCCCACCTGTCCCTCCTCGAGATGTTCACTCTCAAAGTAACTCAGATCAATAAAATTGTGATGACATTTTTAAACACAGGATTTTAAAAGTTCACTATATTTATCCATTTTTACTTAACTATGTAAATTTATTGTGCCTGTACATTTTAAAAAGAAAATAAGTGTAGATATACACCTTCAAATCATTCAAGAATAACATATAAATGGAAATTTGCAGCTATCATTCATGTACATAATTATGACTCAGAGTATAAAGGGATGGTACCCATATTTATTAAATCAATTGAAAAGTGTTCCAATCTTGAAAACAATATGGGCATGTGTAGAACTTTTCAGTTCATTATTCACAGGGAAAATATTCCACTTGAAGGGGCCAACATAAAAGGATAATCTCCAAAAATGCTAAATACGAGAGAAGAGATTCAGGAAAATAAGCACAAATGCATATGTGCTTTGAATCTGCTTATCTCTGGAAATCCAAATTCCCTTGCAGAAACCAGGTGTATGTGAACAGGGATGAAGAAATTCTAATACAAGGGAAAGAAAACACTACTCTGAATGCCTTAAAATATGTCTGGATGACGAGAAGATGTTGAAAGCTTATGGAACATATCTGAGCAATGAATGCACCACTGGTTTGGAGTTTTAACTAGCTTTTTATTTTATTTTATTTTATTTTATTTTTTTGGTTGCTACTTTAACTGCAAATTCAAAAGGCCTTGAGATATAACACCAGAAGGGATCTGTCACATTAAGTGATTTAGAAACTTTGTATTTAAAGAGGAGTTGCGATCAACAGCAAAAAGGAAGAAATGAATTCAAAGCAAAAGTATGACCAGAAAAACCAATAAGAACTGTGGCTACACGGGTCCACTAGAAAGTTAGAGTAAGTAATCCTCATGCGTCAGCTACCCGCAACACCTCCCCCGGGCCTCCTAGGTACATTGCCTAGGCTACCAGCCTGCACAACTGCTGGTGAATGCCTGCTTCATGTGATGCTCCAAAGTGACTCAACAGCTGGACAGCTGGAAGGTCATGGTGGTGAAAGCCTCCACGAGACTCCCCAAAGTTGGTGCCAACTGAAGTCACGCAGTGTGTGTGGATGTGTGTGTGTGTGTGTGTGTGTGTTGTCAAGGGCAGGAGGTAGTGTGTGTGTGTGTGTGTGTGTGTGTGTGTGGCAGTCATGGGGAGGAGGCAGTGTGTGTGGAGTGTGTGTGTGTGTGTGTGTGTGTGAAGACACTTTTCCTGGGTTAGACACACAGGCCGCCTGCCAATCAATTCCCATTCCAGCTGCAGAGGTCACCGTGCCAGCTGCAGAGGTCACCGTGCCAGCTGCGTGCTACAATTCAGGCTGTCAGGAAGCATAAGAGTAAATGTATTTGCAGCAAGAAACGTGACATAAAATAAGACCCTGGAACAAAAGTTGAAAAGAGGAAAAAAAGTTAATGATGTTATCTGAAAAAATAATATTTTTACAGAGGATAAAAAGGGCAAAAATAACAAATTTCCACCTCTAAGTGGCTGGCTCCCCAGGCAATATGTTAAAATACCCACGAATGACTGACAACCAAGATGTTTTCTAAGTACTCTTATCTATTATCTTTTAATGTCTCTCCTCTTGCTTTTTTGTTTTCCTGTCTCCCCAGTAATTTATTGCTTCTGATAGCCACTGATTTAACTGAAAATGAGAGCTCAATAATTTAATCCAATGGACTAAGAGAGATTAAACGTTAGGAAATAGGCAGTCTCATGTTACCTAGAAAGCACTGAGTTATCCCTGATAAGAGGTGGGAGCAGTGCTGTTCATCACTTGAAAGCAATTGGTTTGTCTCCTGAATTCCAACTTGAAGTAAACATTAATCCATAATAAAAATATTCATGTTCTATATTGATGATTCATTTTATATTTTCTGTGGCTGGTTGTATGTTTAAGTATACCAGTGTTGCTTTGACCTTTATATATTCCCAAAAGATCAATGAGAAAAAAAAAATTACCTGTCCAGAGGATGTGAGTTTTAAAACAAATTTACTCAAAGGACTAATATCAGATTCAACTTCCTGTAAAAGAAGGAGCTAGGCAATGTTATTAAATTTCATCTTTAAATTCAGTTCTGATGTCTTACAAAGGCAATAAATCATAGTCTTTAAATTTTATTAAATGGAAGTAACCTAAACTAGATGACACTTCCTTGATCAAGAAACTAAACTAAAGAAACTAAAATTCTTAAATGCTCTGACTTCTAATAAAAATACAGATAAAATTATCCTTCATAGATCTGTTGTCACACTGGAGTAGCATCAGGAATAATAAATTATAAAAAATATACTATGAGCAATAAGTATATTGCTTAATTAAGCATCAGATTTTCTCCCAAAATTGAAATTAAATGTGATTTTTTTTTTCCTAGAAAATGAAAAGTATTTTCAGAGCCATTTGAAAATTTGGTTTATAAAAAACTCATGGCTTGTCAATTTTTTGCCATAGTAATTATAATTTAAAGAAGTCATTTATCATATGTAAAATTGCTCAGAAGATACACTTGCAAATACTCTTGTATATCATATCTTTGGAGAATTTTAATTTTCCTCTTTCCTTAATTCTTTTTGATTTCTAATAATCCACTTTCTAATGCATTCTGTAAGCATTAAAACACGTAGTTAAATGCAACAACTACACAAAAGGCACCCACCTACCAGCTAACAAGTATTATTCTCTTGTATGTGGGTGGCAATTTCTTAAGTTCTTTCATTGATAGAAAAATGTGAAAGAGCAAATATCCTTGGGAGAGCTGATGCAGTGTTAACATCAAGTTGACACAATCTTAATAGTTAAAACATCTTTACACTAAATTGAAAACACTTGTTTATACAAATTTTTGAAGTCAGATTTTGAGGAAATAAAAAAAGACAGAGGAGTACAAGATATAAAGCATGAGTGAGAATGGAGTTTATTCATTTATTCTCGTATTCAACCAAGTTTATCTAGCTCTCACCCTGTGCCACACAGTGATATAGGGACAGGTGATGCCACAGTGAAAAAAAGGTAGGTAAGATGTTCCTTCAAGGATGTCTAGTGGGGATGGATGGAATAAAGAATCTCTATAAAGTCATGTAAAGGAAATGAATGCCTGAACAAACTTAACTTGATGCAATAAACAGCACATTTTCAGCCTCAACTATTTAAATTTACTTATTGTTTGAGAGATGACTCTCACTTCTAAAGTGCTCAATGGTAATGAAAGCAAGAGATTAGGAACTTGGGAAAGTATGGCTCAAACACAGTTACTCCAAGTGATAGACCTGCTTTGAAGGTCAGGGAGGACCCGTAGGGTCCCAGCACAGTGGGAATGTCCTCAAATCAATCCATAAGCTACTGTGAGTGCATACTTAGAAAGGGACATGCAAGAAGCTAATTAGTTTCTTAAAAGCATATATTTCAAAACCTCAACTCTGGGTTGTTCAGTGTTGACTTTCATCCCTATTGTGCATCAAATTGAGAGATTGATTTTAGTTCTCCTAGTAAAAACATTTCTGACTATATTCAAGATTCATGGCTTATAAATGTTTAGGAATTCAAATCCAGGCTTCACTTTTATGTTCCCACTTTAGTTGAGCAGTGCAATATTAATAAGAAAATCACTGTCTTTGGAATAATTGCTCTATTTCTGTTGACGACAATGATGTCAATATTGTGAGGATATGGTGGGAGAATTAATTTTCATCAAATTTCATACATGGACTGGTGTATTATAGAGTTCATTAAGAGTTTAAACAGAGCTGGGCACTGTTCCAAACGCATTCTCATTTTCTCTTAAGGAGGTAAAATCAAATAAGCAACAACCAATCACAGCCAAGGGATGACAAAGATATGAATATCCCACCAGAAGTCCAAATTGCTGAGCTAACTCCCTCTGTAAGCAAGCTGAGCTCTACTGACACCAAGAACATTGTAAGATTTCATTATGACTCTGTTCTGTTTCCTTTTAAAAATGTCATTGTTTCAGGAAGTCCAAAATATGCACATGAGAATCAAGAATTCACTGAAAAATAATGGGATTGGCTAGGTCCCTGGGTGTTATTTGTCATGTCTCCTTGGCCTATTAGATCTGTTTCCAATATAATACATCAGTTTCATGTAAAACCATTTTTTATACTCCTGAAAAAGGCTTTTTTCCTAGCTATTGTCATCAGTCATAGATGAAAACAGTGCATGGTGTGTAGTAAGTGCTGCTTGATACTGGAGCATAAAATACTTTAAAACATGATTGAATTTAGTGGTTATAACAGTGATGGACTGTGTCAACTGAACCAGATAAACAGTGTGTTTCCTTACGCTGCCTGGTCAAGATGCCTCATCTATACTCTGTCTCTTTATTCTTTAGCCCTTGAATTTTTTAACAGAGGACAGTAAAACTACCAGGAGTTGAACAGTAATAGGGTTCCTTTGAAATACACATAAGCGGTGAATTATAGCAACACAACTACTCTGATATATTACTTGAGCATTAAAGAGTAGTAGTTTTTGCTATAACACTGAAATTCTCTTATGTTTTTACTGGAAAAAAGAAAAAATCAAATTTCTTGTATTCTGTGTCTGAATTGTGCATATGTAAAATGGGTATAAAATACAAATGACAATAACAGTTCACATTCCTATAGAGGTTTATATTTTCCAAAATGTCTTACATTGATATTTCATTTTATAATTTTAGTATCTCCTTCATAGCCTTTTTAAACAAGTGATCTAAAAATTGCTTCAAACAATTAAATTATAAAAAAATATTTTCTTTGTTTGCTTCCAAACCATATTTGTATGTGTAGAGACACAAGCTTCTTATTGCTCTCTAATATTGAAGACTCTCTGTGCTTTACTGCTTGTTCATAATACTCACAAAACAGAGCAGAGAGGATTATTATCATGTTTTTGTAGTGAAGATATCTGAGATTCAAGAAGAGTAGATGACTATCTAACATAACCTGCCAAGTTTAGACAAGATCAAAGCCTATGGTGTTTCTTTTATCCCATGACCAAATCCAGTACCTGAACAGTGTTCCCATGACACCCAAATCAGTGAATTTGATAAATTCATAAAAAATGATGGAGAACTTTCCAGTCATGACAATCATTGAAATTTTGTTATTACAATTAAATACCAGTGTCCACATCGATCTTTATAGAGAGTGTTGTGATGATGAACTGGGGAAGCCATTATTTTCCAGCCAATAAAGAAAATTGTTATTAACATTTTCTGGAGAAATGACCCCAAATTATTCTTGTGCACTTTATAGAGAAGGTCTAATGCTTTGATTTCATACCAGTACAGTTGCACATTTACAGTTTGATTCCCTTTTCAAGTTTTAGTGAAACAAACTGAGTAAGCAATCCTAACAACAAGTAAAAGGCAATGCCTTGATACGATGTTAGAAAAAACTTTTATTTGGTATTTAATTAACAAAGGAGGAAGCAGAAGTGACAAAAATTCATAATAAAACTACTTTTATTAGAAGTAAATTAGATGACTATGATACATTTCAGTAGGTGTGAATCCATTTCTCATGGAATCTAAAATTTCTAGTGTCAATTTGTTGACTTGCATCTATGGTAAAGATTTTAAAGATGGTCACAAAGCACATTTTGAAGGATACTCAATACATTTGTAAATGGAAGTTGTACAATATAGCTTGAATAGGAGTAGTGGGGGGAAGAAATGAACAAAATATATAATGACATGGTGGGAAAAAAACAATAGAAATACATATTATTATCAGAAGAAAGGCTAAAGTATGTGGGAAAACAATTATTTGTATAGTCAGTCCAATATCAGTTATTTTTTTAGCAACTGTAAACTAATTAGGTGGCAAATTTAAGGCTATATTTTGCTGTCCACTAAGTCATTATGAGAAGCCAGGTTTTTAATTGTCTAGAAAAAGACAGATCTATGAAAATATTGTTTTGATTGCCCTTGAAGCTGGAAAGGTCAGACTAAAATAGATGAGAAAATTCTAGGTTATCACTTTAGTATTCTTACAGTATTAAAATCAGTAGATTCAGGTGAATAGTTTGTAGAGGTAGTTCAAATTGGCAAATTCTACTAGTGAGCTCTCAGCATTATTTTAAGGATTTAAAGAATGGAGAAAATTATATCCTGAAATCTGAAACATATTATGTAACATCTAAAAGATTAATCAAAGGTGATGCTGAGATGGTGGTATTGATGTTGGCTGTAACCAAAACATTCATAAATCATTTATTTTGCAAAGCACTTTCACAAAAAGCATTTTGTTTTAACTTCACCATAATCTAACTCAGCTGTTGGAACAAGAAATTCTTTCCGCTGTCCACTATATTGATTAAGTGGAAAGACATTCTACTCAAAATGATCTGTTCATCTATTTATATACTTACTGAAGATTTGATTTTTGGTTACACCCAACATTTCTTTCAGGGGGGGCAATTTATTTCTGACCAATTTGAACTACTTCCTGATAAAGTTGATAGAAAAAAGGAATATAGTACGATACAATATATTAATGTCTGAAAACCAAGCACATTTGTCCCCAGATATTAGCAATCAAGTAGAAATGTGTGGTTTAAGTCCCTCCATAGACAATGACTGCATGAGTGTGAATGTTGAGAGAAATACCTAATGTTGGTGCTTGACGTAGCCTGCAACATGATAGATGTGGAACCCTCAAGTGTTAAGGTCTTTCATCAACAACAGTACTCAGTCAAAATGTTTCAGAATGCATTATCAAAGATAGGTGGTTCATCTTTTGCACATTGATGATCCCAGCTTAGACATCATCAAAAGTGACTGTTAATATCATGGGAGTAGAATAGAGGTCTCCTCATCACTGCAACATGCTGAGTTCATAGGTTATTTGAAAAAAAAATAAAAGCTTGCAGAACCCAGCAGCTAAATGAGAATGCCAAACCATCATCCTCTCTCTTTAATAGATATATAGAAAAATCTTTAAATGTTTAGATAATAAACATAGCAGACATCCAGCATTTTACAAAATAAGCTTACTTCTGTGAAAATAAATTGATAAACACTAGGTGCTTAAATGAAGACTTATTAAATACATTAGAAGACACTGACTGTGAAACAGTAATGAGAAGAAAGAAACTGGGAAGTTCCCTGGTGGTCCATTGGTTAGGACTTGGCGCTTTCACTGCAGTGGCCCAGGGTTCAATCCTTGGTCGGGGAGTTAAGATCCCACAAGCATGGCCAAAAAAAAAAAAAAAAAAGAAAGAAAGAATGAAAACGGCCAGAAGTACATGTGGCAATTACAATTAGACCAGCTCAGAAGAAAGACATTCTCTTGCCTACAGTGGCAAAGTGTTCTGTTATCAGTCTTTAATGGTTTCAGGAGAATTGAAAGTTTGAATCAAGACTAAGCCTGTCTACTCTTTCCAGAAAAAATGTATAATTAATCATAAATTTATATACATTAAAGTCTATAGTGTGAGCTCAGCCATACAGACCCAAATTTTAATAATAAAAATAATAAATATTTAGTAATACATTGCTAAATGTCAGTCATGCTACATAGTACTTTATATTATTTCCTTTTATATTCACATGAAACCTAAAAAAGTATGCATGATTTTCTATGTCTACTGCACAAATAACTTATAGTATTTATGATACTTGTCCAGGGTTACACAGCTAGATAGAGTATCCAACATTTGAATCCTTAACTCTTTAAATATTAAAAATAGAGCTATATAATCTAGTTACCTACTATGATTACCTCAAACTACACCTTTATTCTACTTTGTTTCTGTATCGCAAAAACTTTAGGACCACTTTACATCCCATTTTTAGTAGTAATATCACATAACTTAGTGATGTGTGTCCTCCATCCTCTTATCCAAACCCTAAAATTATAAACACATAGTTTTGAAAAATATGAATTACTCTAAATACCCTTTCAGTTAGTGAACCTATTTCTACCACCTTCCTGCCAAAAGCTGCCCAGCTCATCTCAAGCAGGGACAGTAAATGATCTTCTGAGACAGCACTTTCTGCCTTGAAGAGTTGTTACAGTGACTGTGATTATGTTAAATTGAAATATTTCCCTATGAACATCCTAATCCGGTGCCCTTGTTCTATACTTGGAACATTGTAAAACATTTTTTATTTCTTTCACCATAGGAGTATTTTAAGTACCTGAAAAATTATTTTTCCAATTGTAACATATTCAATTTCTTTAACTTTATTCATCTTGTACTGTTTTATATCACCTTACCACTGTGATCACTTTTTTCAGTACTTTTTGCGGAGTAAGTCAGCATGGTGCAAAGAAGTGAACAGTGTTTGGTTGGAGATTGTTCCTTGATCTTAAAATATGATGTCTTATCAAAACAGGATATGAATTTCCTCTCACATGCTGACAGGCAGCACAGATTGTGAAATGAGCAGATCTGCAGTCAGAAGATCTGATTCAAATAGTTTTCTATTACTTGCTTGAAGTGTGACCTCACACCAGCCAGAGCTTCTCTGATTTTCTCCTGACTTGCTTTGAAATAATTTTATACAGAAAACATTTCACATTGTTAATATGACTTTTTTGAATAGTTCACAAATCATATTGAAACATAATATTTTACATAATACTTCTCTTTTGGAAAGGTTTGGATGAGACCTCACCATCGCAGTTGGCAGGATGATCCTGTGATCTCACCTTTATTGTTTTCTAAGAGTATTTTAAAGCTTGAGGGACTCACTCTTATGAACTTTCTGAAGAGCAATGTCGATATAAGTGTTCAAATATAAACTGCTGTTGATATCCTGCAGCCAGTGACTTACCAGGAACAGACAAACACATTTGCATTTATTGTCTCCTTTCAGTGAAGGGGGCCCCTCTCTAGAGGAACTGTGGGGTGTCGTGGCCAGAAAGTGTTAGCTAAACATACTAATGTTTGGCATATCCATAGGTGTATCATAGGTGTATCCATAGGTGTATCATAGGTGATCCTAGGAAGTGTTCAAGGGCGTGGGTGTTGTGCTGTCAGGAATTGCCATTAATCCTATGATTGGATGTCTTAATAATTTTATCTTAATGGATTGGAGGAAGAAAAAGAGATGAAAACTGTGATAATGAAAAGAATTTTGTTACTCATATTAACAAGGAACTGGGGATGTTTAGTCATTTTTGCCATTTGGGAAAATTCTTGTTATTGCCTGTGTTCAAACATCAATACAGAAGTGGTCTTTTCTTTATTTTATTCCACCATGTTCTTGTAGTTGCCTTGTCTGATGCTAATAGGCTATGAAATTGTTTATGTTCAACAGCAGAACAAATGCCAAGGTCTAGTTCCAAGTGTGAGGCAGCTCCTGGATGAAAGGCCTTCCTTTCATATTCTGTTACCCTTTCAGGCCAAGAACAGGCAAAGTTAAGCTGGAGAGCATCAATGCATTATCACATTTTTAAAGATTTTGCTGATCAGGAGATTTTCCAAAGAATGCTTCTTATAGTTGGATGAGAGCAAGTCCTTCATTCTCCTTTATTTGTTTGTTTGTTTTTGCAAAATGAGTTATTGGATCATCTACAGGATGACGTTTGTGCAAGACCATTTAAGATCTTGGAGAAGATAAATCAGCCAATTCTAACATAGTGATTACCAGAAAAAAAAGATTTATTCATTTTGCAGTAGACCCCAAAGCTAGGAGCTTAGATTATCTAATTCATGCACTGAAAATTCTCCAGATCTCAGCTTGGACTTTTCAAGAGAAAAAGGTTTTGTTGGTTTGTTTTGTTTTGTTTTGTTTATCCTGTTCGTGAGCTGTTCCACTTGACTTACAGTATTAATATAGTTCAAACAAGAAATATTGCTATGGCTCAAATTCCCCTTTGGCTACCTCAGAGGAATTGAAGGCTTTTATGAATGTTCAAGACCAGCTGATCAGTTGGTCTTTGGAACAAGTTGTGTTTTCATGTGAAGTAGAGACTCAAAGGGGCACAAAATCCATTGGAAATGCAAGCATAATTTATCTCAACTGAAGTAAGTCCCTTATGGAGAGAAAAATGTTTGAGTGGAGATAAACAGTTCCTGCAAAGCAGGCTGGAGTGTCTTTGAATAGAACAAACTGTTTACTACAGCAAGAAAAGCCTAATACAGTTCTCTTTCCCTAAGGGGAAAATTTTGCTGGCAGTGTTTTAATGACATCTGAAGCCATAGCTTCTGGAATATTTCTAAGAATTCTTAGCCTTAAATCTCTTGATGAAATGGATATTCAGCAGTCAGGAGAAAGTTATATATATTGCTTTTTATTTGAGATATATGACTCTACGAATCAACTCTTTGGAGTTTTACTGTATCTGATAAGGTCTTTTTCAACGATGTTCAGTGAAGGAGAATTTCTCTCTGTCATTTTTTGGAAATCCAACACCCCGTGTCAGTTTATGTACGTCTTTAATAAATGCAACTTGAATTTGTTAATTATATTGTGGTATTTATCTCGTGGTATTTAGTCATATTAGCTCAAATAAAATAGAACCTAGGAATCAAAGAGTAAAATTTCCAAGTGCATGGGGTATTCTCTTAATAACTTATTAGATGATAATTTGTGGATCTTAAATGGGATTGATCTTAACATAATTGAATATAATGACGGTGGTTTGGGACAAGGAAGCTAAGGGTTTCTGAATGTTTTCCATTTAATTATTGTTTTATTATTTGATCATCTTTAATTTTTGTAACATTTATAGATGATAAGGTTGGTAGACTTTCTAAATATAAAATCCATTTTTAGAGAGCTATTCAAAAATGGTACCAGTAAGATTTGGGTCCTTGTGAGAGAGATTCCCTAACTCAGTAATTCAAAGTCAAGCAGCTATTTTCCCACCATCACTGTGATAGCTCTCCAGAAAAGCAAAGCCTTACCCATTCTGAATATAAACAACAATAACCAAATATACTCCTGATTATTTAAAGGTGTCCAACGGAGCCTCAAAATTTAGTTTTCTCTCCATGTCCTTCCTTTACAGCAGAAACATAATAAAATTATAGGAAGATAAAGTTATGTTAGTAAGATGCAACAGCATATTCAAAAATAGATTCAAGAGGTATATAGGATACTGAATATGCCTATGTGTTTCTTGATCTCAAGTTATATTTTTTACATTAACTCATCACCAAAATTGGATACTTTTTATACGAAAGGTGTTCAAATGTCTAGTCCAACTCTAGAGCTCTCTGATCTTAGGAAAAGATTGGTCCTGCTAGGAATCAAAGAGAGAAATAGGACATTTGATGTTGTATTTGATAGGAATACTTGCAGTGTTTCTATAGAGTTATTGTACTCCAGAAAATGTTTTTCCACTGAAAATCAGAATACTAAATTGGATCTTTCATTTAAAAGATCCAATTGCTTATTCTATTTTAAATTGCTGTTGGTTTGTCTTTGTTTTCTCCCCCTGAGGTTTATGTGAAAACAATAAGCCAGTGCTACTGTGAATTAATATTTTATGCCCTCAAGAATCAGGGGAAAAAAACCTTGAAGAAAGTAAAACATTCATTTATATACATACAGTGTAAGTTTCCTACTTATATTCTATTGTAAGAGACCATCTAAAAAGTAATTATTACTTTTTACTTCAGATTTTAAAAATACATAGTCTCTTTTACTTAGAGAACAGTGACATATCTTTTCAAACTAAACGTGTTGATGTAGAGAATGAAACAATTTCAAGGCCAAAACATCACTAAAACACCAATGCTCTGAATCGTAGTGGGCTTTATTAATCGGTTAATAAAAAGTAGATTTCTTTTTGCTAAATAGAGTAAATCAAATACAAATCAAATAAAATTGCTTTTTTGTTTCCTATTATACACTTGAAGAATGTCTCAATTAGCTTTAGTAACTGTATGGACTGAATTGTGTCCCCCCAGAATTCATATGTTGAAGTCCTAACCACCTCCCCTCCGTTTGACTATATTATGAGATGGGCCTTTAAGGAGGTAATTATAGTTAAATGGGGTCATAAGGGTGGGGCCCTAATCCAGTAGGACTGGTGTCCTTTTAAGAAGAGGAAGAAACACCAGGGATGTGAGCACACAGAGAAAAGGCCACGTGAGGACACAGCAAGAAGATAAACATCTGTAAGGCAAGGACAGAAGCCTCAGAGGAAGCCAACCCTGCCAGCACCCTGATCGTGAACTTCCAGACATTACAACCATGAGAAATAATTTTTTGTTGTTTAAGCCTCCTATTCAGCCGTATTTTGTTATGGCAGCCCTGGCAACTGATATCATAATTTATATATGACGTTCAATAGTAGTAACCTATCTGCATTATAGGTAATAGAATGATTGCCTTTTAATTTCTTACAATTTTCAGTCTTTTCTCATTTTGGTTTTCTGATTTGTCTATAAGGTCCTGAAGTTTGAAATGATGTAATATGTACATTAGTAGGCAGCTATAAAATGAATGCTTATCACTCTCTAACATTATTAATAGAAATACTTTTTATAAATATTAACTTCCTGAATTATCTAGGTATTAGGCACATTTTGGAAGTGGAAAATGTTGAATGCTAAATGAACAAAATCACCAAGAGAAATTATTAAGACTATACTTTTTCTGCCTTGGCTCCCCAAAAATTAACTTAAAAGTTTTGTTTTTAAAAAGCAACAGCCTGCACTATTCCCATAAACACAATATTTGCTATTGCCAAATGATTCAGCATTTACATTTACTGGGCCAACTTTATCTGATAGAAGCTCTGGAAATATCATAACCATGGTTTAGCAGAGTAAGTACAATATAATAAAAGTGTTTAGGTGAGGTTCAATTCATTAGAAGTACATCAATATTATACAGTAAATGTGCATATATTCACAACAAAGAGGCTTCTGGGAACATTTAGCACCTTACTCCATGATCTCCATTTTTGGTCTGTTTTTGTTTGTTTTTATACAGTGGCAGGATATGTGCTCAAATAGGGAAGTATGGCAACGCATTTGCCACCCATGCAGGTTTTAGTCCAAAATAATCAAAGATAGACTTACAGCATACTTCCCAATTATCTTATAAACTTTTAAATTTGATTCCTAGTGATGCCATAAAAACAAAATAGTGAAGGCTCAGCACTCAGCACCAAGATGGAACAGACACACACACACACATGTATTGTTATCTAGCAGGATATTAGGTTACACAAAGATTCTTCCCAGAAACTAAAGACATTTTCACCTTTAAAGAGACTGTGGTTAGAAATGTGAATAGAATAGAAATTATTTCAATTCACTGTACAAGAAAGGAATGAGCATAAAGAACACCATCGATGAATGTAAGACCACACAACCATGTTACATACATAGCAAGATTGTTTTTTAATTTTTACTACAGAAAAGAGCTGCTAGTGTGGTAGTGCATGGAAGAAAATACCATCATTTCTATGGATTCTTATACCCAAAAAGATGGAAAATATCAATATGTAACTTTTGCATATTTGCACAAAGTTGGATAACCTAAGGTCAAAATGAGATGTTAGAGAGAGCAAGGTGTAGAAAATAAAGAGATGCTAATGCCTTTTAAAAATGATGGTGCAACATTTACACCACTTCCAGGAGAAAATATGTATTTTTAAAGTGTAAACTTGATCTAAAGATTCCACACTTTGATAGACTTCAAAGGAAGAAAATGTCTTTAATTTTTAAACAATTCATTCAAACTAAAAAAAAAAAAAACAACAACAGCAGCAGTTCACCCATTTCTTCCCACCCCTGCCTTTGCCACTAGCAACCTGTTCTCTGTATCTGTAAGCTTGACTTCTTTTTTTGAGTCAATATATGAAGGAGATCATATGGTATTTGTCTTTCTTTGACTTATTTCACTTAGCATAATGCCCTCGAGGTCCACCCATGTTGTTGCAAATGACAAAATTGCATTCCTTTTTTAGGGCTCAATAATATTCCACAAATAATATATCACAAAATCTTTATTCATTCTTCTGTCAATGGATGCATAGATTGTTTCCATATCTTGGCTATTATAAATAATGCTGCAAAGAACATGAGGATGCATACATTTTTTTCAAGTTAGTGCTTTTGTTTTCTTCAAATAAATATCAGAAGTGGACTTGCTGGATCAAATGTTAGTTCTATTTTTAATTTTTTGAGGAATCTCCATACAGTTTGCCATAGTGGCCGCATAAATTTATGTTGGAAAACATCTTTAAATGAAGATCTTATTTATAAACTGTGAGAGAATCTAGTGAAGAATTTTAACATTATCATCATCTTTCAGTGCCCAAGAGAAAACCAGAAAGTGAAAGGGGAGACTGCCTGTAATGAGGCATCAAAGGTCTCTGGTGTGATGAAATTAAGTTACTCTTGCTTCTTGGAAAACAGTGTTTCTCCCTCTTTTTCTTAACAACAAAAAAGAACATTCCATGGCATACTTTTCACATTCTGAAGTGAAAATAGATCCAGATCATTACTTTATACACTTGCCAGGACCCAGCCTTGACAGGTTTGAATAGCGCTGGTGCAGCTTCACCACGGTACACCTGGGCCTGCTGGATCACAAACAGAAACACCAACTCCTTTTCTCGATAGGATGTTTCAGCTCTTGGTAATTAACTGACTGAATCCAGCAGAGCTAAGTGACCAAATTCTTGTTCATTGTTTTCTGCTGCTTTATTAATCACTGCCCCTCAGATCTGACTGGTTTGTTAGTCTTGATCTCCTTTGTATGAAAGAACCATCCAAGCTAAAAGTCCTCAGTAATGGGGAGGGAAGACAGACTTTCTTTTGGCCTTCTACAACCTTCCCCGTGCCAAATATAGAAGCCCAGTGCTTTGGCCCCAAGACGTAAGCAGGGTGGTAAAGAACAGACTCATAAACATTGAGCTGCAAAAATAGGATGTTTTTGCTGTGAGAGTTGTCAAGGTAAACAGCCTCAGGTGAAAACTGCATGTTGTACCTTCCAAGCTACTGGTACACCAAAAATATGCAGAATTCACTGGCATTTTGACTGCAGAGAGCGATTCTTCAGTCTGATCATACACTGTGGCATTATACGTATTTTGCTCCATGACCTGGACAGATATAAAGTGCTCAGTCATTCATTAAAAATTGTCTCTTTAGTCCTCAGTTTGAAATTGTTCCTGCCCTCAAGTAGGTCACATCTGGTGGAGAAAATACACATGTACAGCTGACCCTTGAGCAACACAGAGGTTAGGGGCACTGAACCCCTACAGTCGAAAATCCACATACAACCTTGCAGTTGGCCTTCCATATCCACAGATACATATCCATGGAGTCCATCAACTGCAGGTGGTGTAGTACTGTAGTGTGTATTTATTGAAAAAGACTCGACGTGTAAGTGGACCTGCATAGTTCAAACCTGTGTTGTTCAAGGGTCAACTGTATACACATACGTATCTCGTACCATATAAATTTATATTCCAATGTGTTCAATAGCAATTCTATACCATAAAAAACAAAAAAGTCTTAGATGTTAATTTAAGGACTGAAACTAAAATTTAGGGGTTGGGAAGATCTCCTTAACTAAAGTTACATTAAATTATTTCATATAGCAAAAGTGACCATAAAAAATCAATAGAAAAATAGCTAACTTGGGAGAAAATATTTGATGGTTAATATTTTTAATATACAAAAAGCTCCAGAAAACACAATAAAAATGTGTGAAAACTATTCTTAACAGATTCCAGAATGTCAAAGAAATTACAACTAAATATGTAGAAAATGATCATCATAATTAATATCCAATGAATGCAAATTAAAGAAACATAAATACCATCCCTTTTTGCCCATTAGATTGATAAAAATAAGTGCAATAAAGTTTGGCAGTGTTTCAGGGAAATTTCAATTATTCCTTTCTTGTGAAAATGTGAAATAGAGTTTTTATCAAAAACAATCTGTAAGTTATATTAATATTAAATATACACTTACAATTTGAATCAGTAATTTCACTTTTCACCATGAAATAAAAATGCCAATATGTTGGAGTTTATTGGCAGGGGCAAAAATTTGAAATAACTTTAATATCCATGCACTGAGGAGATTTAATTATTATAAATGTACATTAAGCTATTAAAAATAAATTTCATCTACAAAGTTGTCTTGTAGGAATTCCCATGAGTATCATGGGGTTATAGATTGTAATAATGTGATCTATTTTTGTAAAACAATGAAAACGATCATCCATATGTTTTTACATATCTTTTTAATTTAGCATGGAGAAACATATAAAAGGATTATTAATATGATCACATACAGTGAGAGGTTTAAGCAAGAAGAAAGGGAGAAAGCGGGGAAACAGAAATGATTATAAATAAAAAAGGATGCTTTCTCTCCTTCCTCTCTTGATGTGGAATACTGTGTCAGCCAATTTGGAACACATGGAAAATGCCAAGAGAATGAGAAATATACCACCCTGATATCACATCTGGTACATCAACACCACCCGCTGACAACCCCCAGTGTGCTGGTTATGTGAGGGAAAAAAAGAGCCTTGCCCATTCGATTAAATATTCTTAGCTGATAGATGTTTTCAAATAAATTACTAGAATTAGAAAATTTGCTTAAATTTATATTTATGTTTTGAGAATACTGTAGTGTATGTCCACATATCCCTCAAGAAAATGTGCAACAGTATTAATTTCCAGATTTGTAAGTGAATTCCTATTTCTGCACATCTATTAAAAAACACAAAGTTGTCTTAAACCTTTCGCAGTGTATAGGTTAAACAACTGCATTTCACTTTTTAAAAATTCCAGTATTTGTTAATTAACGTGGGTAAAGAAATTTTCAGGTTTTTTACTAGCAATACTAAGCATTTGTTGTATTTTTCCTACCTTAACACTTTGCCTTTTTTTGGGGAACTCGTTTATCATTATCATATACATTTTAAGAACTCACTTTAAAAAAGTGAAACTTTCCTTGTCAAATGTGCTTCACATATTCTTCTCTCACCCCTCACCACCTTCCAAGAAATAACTTCTTTTGCTAATAATTTAGTTTATGAGTTTGGAGACATAATCTTTCAGGTTAATACAACAGAATCCCTTAGAGAGGCTTTCCAAAAGAAGAGACCTCACATGTTTACCTACATTTCCTATCATTTGTTTTTTTTTTTTTTTTTTAAAGACACCAATTGTACTTGAACATTTGTTACTTTTTTAATTAATTAATTAATTAATTAATTAATTTTTGGCTGTGTTGGGTCTTCGTTTCTGTGCGAGGGCTTTCTCTAGTTGCGGCAAGTGGGGGCCACTCTTCATCGCGGCGCGCGGGCCTCTCACTATCGCGGCCTCTCTTGTTGCGGAGCACAGGCTCCAGACGTGCAGGCTCAGTAGATGTGGCTCACGGGCCTAGTCGCTCCGCGGCATGTGGGATCTTCCCAGACCAGGGCTCGAACCCGTGTCCCCTGCATTAGCAGGCAGATTCTCAACCACTGCGCCACCAGGGAAGCCTCCCTATCATTTGTTTTTTAAATTACTTTTATAAATTAACATTTTAGATACTTCTTTAGCTTTTTGGAACATATTTATCTATTTTTTAATCTCTTGGCAAAAATTCCATATTCTAAAGCTTCTGGGCATCTAATTCACATCCCCCCCTCCACCCCTCCATGGCTGACTTTTGTTCATGGTCTGTTGTCCCTTATGTACTTTTAAACTCTGGATGGTGAGCTCGAGTTTTTGCCAGTAGATTTGGTTACCTTTGTCCTAGCTCTTTACCCTCCCCACAATGTTAGCTTTCAGCAAACATCTCATCAGGAAAATGATCCATGTGTTTGAGTCGCTTCAGGTTTTTGATACTTACTTCAGTCATCTGAAACTTCTAAGGACTATTTCTCTTTTGTCCGGCAAACTCCTCTCGTGTATTATCCAGAGTTAGAAAATGAAACAAAAAAAGAAGAAGAAGAAGAAGAGAAAGAAACAGCAACAACAGCTCTGGTGATGGTTAGCTTAGTTTTGACGGCTGTTACTCTGAAATTCTGGTCCATCTGCTCTGTGTTGCTTTTACAACCATTTGATGTCTTTTAAATACCAGATTTTGGTAACTTGACTTTTTCGATTTATTGTTAGTGGAACATTTTTCTTTCACAACCTACCATAACAACCTGGGAGTATAATTCCATAAAACATTTTTTTCTTAGGAAAGTTTACTCTGAATACAACAGAAAATAAATTGAAGGAAGGATTTTTAAAAAGATATGGAGTCCAGTGAAAGAAGCCAATCTGAAAAGGCTACCTACGGTATAATTCCAGCAATATGGCGTTATAGAAAAGGCTAAACTATGGACCCAGTAAAAAAAAAAGTTCAGTGGTTGCCAGAGGGACGACTAGGTGGAACACAGAGGATTTTTTGGGCAATGAAACTACTCTGCATGACACTATAGTGTTGGATACATATCATTATACATTTGCCTAAACTCATAGATTAAACAACGCAGGAGTGAACCCTAAGGTAAACTATGGGCTTTGGATGATTATGACGTGTCAGTGTAGGTTCGTCAATTTTAACAGATCCACCACTCTGGTGGGGAATGCTGATAATGGCGGAGGCAGGAGGAATACGGAAAACCTTTGTACATTCCTCTCCATTTTGCTGTGAAACTATAACTGCTCTAAAAAAAAGAAAGTCTTAGAAGAATAGAATGAGGTCAGAAGATTAAAAGTACCAGACTGTAGTGGTGGCTTGAAAGGCCAAATAGAGAGGTATGATTAATACTGGGTCTGATAGTAAGTAGAATTTATAACATTTCATAATTGAATTAATGGGTATGAATGGGGTTTTGAAAAAAACACAGTTTTTCCCTATTGTCCTTGTATCCAGTAATTTGGCTAATCTCCCTTATAAATTCTAATTAATTCGGGTTTTAAATTTAGAGTCACATATTCTGTTAAAAAATGATATTTTAATTTCATACTTTCCAATCCTCATTTTTTTTTCTAATAGAGCTAGCTAGAACCTTCAATTTTTAATAGAAGTGGTGACAAAAAAATTGTTTTCTCATTCTAAATCCCAGGGGGAAAAGTTTTATAAATAAATATGAAGTTTTCTGTAGCTTCTTTTGATTTATGCTTTATCAGATGACACAAGTCCCTTCCATGCATAGTTTGCTAAGCCTTTTCTCTATGCTTATGTACTTTGAACTTTATCAAATGCTTTGGGCATCTATCGAGAGGATCTTACAACTTTCATTCAGCTAGTGTAGTGAATAACTTTGATTTATTTTCATATGTTAAACCAATTTGCATTACTGGAATGTTTGTGAGTATTTTGTTCATGAGTTTTAAATATATATTTATAGTAAATATTGACTTCAATTTTCCCTTCTAGTAATGTTTTTTTTTATGGTTTTGGTATCAATGTTACATTGGTCTGATAAATCTAGCTGGACATTGGACCTTTGTTTTTTATTCTCTGGAAGTGTTTGTAAGGTACTCATAGTATTTCTTCTTTCAATGTTTGGAAAAATTCATTGAGAAATTCTTTGAACCTTGGATTTTCACTGTGGGAAAGTTTATTAAATATGGATTCAGTTTCTTTAGGGTAAGTCATAATTGTCGTATTCTTGAGTCAAACTGGGTATTATAGTTTTCAAGAAAATTTTCCACTTCATCAGACTTTTCAATTTGGCAGATTGTCCTCTTTTTATCTTTTTTACTGTCTCTAGGATTACTACTAATGGATATTTTTTCATTCATGATGCTTGTAATTTCTACTTTTCTTCATTCATTTATTGCTCAGTCTTAGTATTGTGCTCTTAATTTTATTAATCTTGTCCAAGTATCATAATTTGGCTTTGTTGATCCTCTGTCAGATATTGCTTTTTATAACATTAATTTATCATTGAGTTTAAGTTGGTCTTCCTTTTCTGTCTTCTCAAGACTATTGTTCGGTCATTGATTTGTAAACTTTCTTCCTCTCTACCATATATATTGAAGGCTATATATTTTCCTAGTGTGGCTAAAGCTACATCCACACATTTTAAGATGTTATCTGATAATGCAACATGTACAAATTTGATTCATTGAAATTTGTTGAGAATGACAAATTTCTAGTATCCATGAATGACATATTTTGGCTGCTTCTTTTATTGTTTGTGAGATATATGTGTAAAGTGTTCCAATGTGATTATGGTTTTGTCTGTTTCTCCTTTTAGTTCTATCAAATTTCAGCTTACTGTATTTTAAGGCTATACCATTAGCTGCATACACATGTAGAATATACTTTTCTTCTGAACTAAATTCTTTGTGAGGCTTCTCTGTTTTTGGTTCATCCCCACTATTATTAATGTGCAGTCCTTCAAGGATCCTGACTTTAATTCTAGCATATTTCATAGGTTTCTCTCTTCTTTAGTGGGGCTTGAATTCCCACTTTTGTCAGTACAGACATTGGAGATTGCCAAATACTCTATTCAGCTTTTTTCAGCCTTCCCTCTACAGTTTCCAGATAAACAAGATCCTTCAGTGGGAAAAGCAGCATCGAACACTGCACTCATATATCTGGTCCTTCCCTCTACTCTGGATCTTCACCCCTCATATCATCACTGACTGCCTACCTCAGTGTTGCTTCACAATTTTTTTCTCCATAATAATTTCTTCAGCGTGTCTAGTTTTTGTTTTCTTAATCAGGAGAGTTGATCTGAATGACAGTATGGTCTTCTCATAATAAGTATAGTTTTGTCAGAGTTTAATTTTAAGATTGCATCACAGATTGAAGTAAAAAGTTATCTTTCCTAAGGTCTGGAAAAATAATCTAATATAAAATTATTATTTTTAAAAGCCCAAGCTTTCTTCTGTATTATTTCAAAATAATTTTGACCTTTGCTATGTAGGAGTTTTTTTTTTTTTTCTGGTTATTTGCCTACATTATTAAAATATTTAGCCAGGGAAAAGTAAAAATTTACTACATTACAGCAGTCTGCTTCATGTTTTTCTTTACCATAAAATCTAAGAGTTTCTAAAAGCATTTGTAAAGAGTTGCTATAACAGAGACATTCAATCAACAAGAGTTGAGATCATTTTAAAAATGAGCTCTTCTCATCCTGATAACAGAGGTCCAGAATACCTTATCTGGACATGATCTTTCAGGTTAATGCTTTTATTACAGCTGGACAGAAACTCTATTTCCTCCCAAAATCTGTTGTCTCATATTCTTTTCAACAACTGAAACAGCATATGTTAAAGCAGTGAGGCATGGGCACCCACTGGCCTTTCATATGTCAGGATAAACAAAATGAATGTTAATGACAAAATTAAAGAAACGTATTAAAAATGCAGATGTTTTGCAATATTATTTCTTACTACCTGTTTTTTTAATTAATTAATTAATTAATTATTTTTGGTTGCATTGGGCGTTCGTTGCTGCATGTGGGCTTTTCTCTAGTTGTGGCGAGCAGGGGCTATTCTTTGTTGTGGGGCATGGGATTCTCATTGCGATGGCTTCTCTTGTTGCAGAGCACAGGCTCTAGGCACACGGACTTCAGTAGTTGTGGCATGTGGGCTCAGTAGTTGTGGCTTGTGGGCTCTAGAGCGCAGGCTCAGTAGTTGCGGCACACGGGTTTAGTTGCTCTGTGTCATGTGGGATCTTCCTGGATCAGGGCTCGAACCCATGTTCCCTGAACTGGCAGGCAGATTCTTAACCACTGCGCCACCAGAGAAGTCCCTACTTCCTGATTTAAAGTTGCC
This sequence comes from Balaenoptera borealis, assembly GCF_965194805.1. Taxonomy (NCBI): domain Eukaryota; kingdom Metazoa; phylum Chordata; class Mammalia; order Artiodactyla; family Balaenopteridae; genus Balaenoptera; species Balaenoptera borealis. Next base: position 9,001,505 of record NC_138875.1, read on the forward strand.
ATTTTATAGTTTTTATGGAACTCAGACTTGAATAATGAGTGTGATTTTTCTGTGGATTTTTGCAAGAAAAATACATGGCCAACTTTGTTAAAAGCATTTGCTTTTTTATGCATTCATTTATTCTACACATAATTTGAGTGCCAAGCATGTGTTAGCATGTCATTGCCATATATGGAAACAGTATAACATTCGGTTAAAAATAGTAGGGAATGTATAGATTCAACATCTATAATAATTTAATAGACATTTCTCCGAAGAAGACATACAGATGGCCAACAAATACATGAAAAGATGCTCAACATCACTTATTAATAGAGAAATGCAAATCAAACTACAATGAGGTATCACCTCACACCGGTCAGAATGGCCATCATCAAAAAATCTACCAACTGTAAATGCTGGAGATGGTGTGGAGAAAAGGGAACCCTCTTGCACTGTTAGTGGGACTGTAAATTGATACAGCCACTATGTAGAACAGTATGGAGGTTCCTTAAAAAACTAAAAATAGAACTACCATATGACCCAACAATCCCACTCCTGGGCATATACCCTGAGAAAACCATAATTCAAAAAGATACATGCACCCCAGTGTTCATTGCAGTGCTATTTACAATAGCCAGGACATGGAAGCGACCTAAATGTCCATCAACAAAGGAATGTATAAAGAAGATGTGGTACATATATACAATGGACTGCTACTCAGCCATAAAAAGGAATGAAATTGGGTCATTTGTAGACATGTGGATGGACCTAGAGACTGTCATACAGAGTGAAGTAAGTCAGAAAGAGAAAAACAAATATCGTATATCAACACATATAGGTGGAATCTAGAAAAATGGTATAGATGAACTTATTTGCAAAGCAGAAATAGAGACACAGATGTAGAGAACAAATGTATGCATACCAAGGGGGGGTGGGATGGAATGGGAGATTGGGACTGACATACATACACCACTATGTATAAAATAGGTAACTAATGAGAACAGACTGTATAGCACAGGGAACTCTACTCAGTGCTCTGTGATGATCTAAATGGGAAGGAAATCCAAGGAAGAGGAGATATATGTATACGTGTGGCTAATTCACTTTGCTGTACAGCAGAAACTAAAACAACATAGTAAAGCAACTATACTCCAATAAATAAATAAATACATTTATTTTAAAGTATATTAGTCAATTATATTTGCATTGCTTATCACATATTATTTGTCGTATAAACATTATGTTTATGGTAAATGGTGATTGGGATGCAAAATTCTAGAGGCAAAAAATTTGGTACCAACTTAATATGTATATGGATACATACAAAGGATTCTATGTCATGCAAATTTCTGGAAGGTGGATAATTACTTTTGTGATAAATCAATGGTATGAGTGAAGTATAGACAAAAGTAATTGAGGCTATAATTTAATATGGTATTTAAATGTCTCTGGTAATTAAATAAAAATATTACAGATAATACCATGTTAGTCATGAATGAATTAGCACATTTATTTGTTCCAGCTGGAAAAAATAAAACTCCACAAATGTAGATTAATTTGCTTTCATAGAGTTGAGATATGGAAGAAATAAAGGTAGAACAATAATTCTCAGAGAATTTTTTTTTAAGATATAGTGAAAACCGTTTAAAAAGTATGCTTCTAATAGTAAGCAGATTTGACAAATTGCCATCAAAGTTTAACTAACAAAACTGTCTTATTATCTTTACTCTTCCATAAAAATTCACAAAATTCCTTGGACCTATCCCTTAAGCCCATGGACCAATCATTTATTTTTATAATGGGTAAGGTAGACTACTTCAAGAATCTGCACTATGTATATAGACATAGAGTCTATGTATACAGACATCAGCAATATAGGGATTTAAGAATAGAATTTTTTGGAAAAATATTCTATCCTTAAATCTCTATATTGGAGACTTATGGAAAATCCAACTATTTCAATCAGTGCCTTGAGAAAGAGGATTTAGACTATTATCCAGAAATGAAATGAATATACCTTGGAAGTGAACATATTTTTAAGCAGGGAACTAACAAGATTAGCTTCCTAAGAGTCAGAGGTGCATTTAGAAGTCTCTCTGCCGTTTTTATTTCAGATATGGTCCTCAATGTGTGTATGTACATGGGTGTTAATATTTAATATTTCTCATGCACCTTCCTCTTTCTATATACACTCTCTTTCCTTATTTGAATATTCATATCTGTAAGCTTTCCTTGATTATTTATAAAATAATTCATTCACAGTGTATAAAATTACTTATTTAGAAATCGTAATTTGGATAAAATAAATATGAACTTTTTTCTATATAAATTACCTGAAAGTAATTGCCTTTCCTTTTTTTACCAACTACATAATTGAATGACTTGTTTTAAATTTGAAATTTGCTTTCGTGATATACACACATTTCTATAGTTAAATAGAATGTGTGTACATTATTCTATACATTAAAATGTTCATGGATTTTTCAAATTATATTTGTTATTATTTTGTCTTATATGTGCATCACATGAACTGGGCTAATTTTTTTTATATCTAAGTGTCAGAACAATATTAGAAGATTGTAATTCAGGAAACATATTTTCTCTGCTTTTGCTTTTGGAAGAATATATTGTTGTCTACTGAAAATAGCATGAGCTTATTTCCTTATCCTGAAGGAAATCTGTGTTAGCAAAGCTTAGTGTTTCATAATGAATTTTTCTATTTTCCATATCCACTTAAACATCATTAGCACATTTAATAAGATTGCATTCAATCTGCTAAATCCATAAATCTAGCAGCAATTTACAAGTTAATACCTGTGTAATACACTTATAATCTTTTGACTTCAGATGTGCCTCATTAATATGATTATTGTACCACTGATGAATTATGCATTATATTTATTTTGGTGAGTCATTTGTGTTTAAGCTTAAGGACAAATGTCAGTTTCAGACCATGTTGTCCTACATTTTCTTCCCATCCATGTTTTCTTAAGAAAGAAACCAGACCTTATAAAACTATTGCAGTGTAAGTCCAACCACTGAAACAAATTTTAAAAGACACAGGTTACTTTGCTGAATTTTAGTTGCACAGTTCATAAGAAATTTATTTTTGTTTAGGTATATTTTTAATGTATAGACATTACTTTCCCAATATCTATTATTAAGAATCTTTATATTATTACCTTTTATTATAATTAACCATTTATTCTTTTTTTTTTTTAAACATCTTTATTGGAGTATAATTGCTTTACAATGGTGTGCTAGTTTCTGCTCTATAACGAGGTGAATCAGTTATACATATCCATATGTTCCCATATCTCTTCCCTCTTGCATCTCCTTCCCTCCCACCCTCCCTATCCCACCTTTCTAGGTGGTCACAGAGCACCGAGCTGATTTCCCTGTGCTATGCGGCTGCTTCCCACTAGCTATCTATTTTACATTTGGTAGTGTATATATGTCCATGCCACTCTCTCACCCTGTTAACCATTTATTCTTAAAATTCATATTTCTTTAAGATTTACACGCTAAAGGTCAGGCTACAGCACTTGTGTGGTTTCACAATCTGACAACCCCAGACTTTCAGCCTCATCACACTTACTTTCCTTGTCACATCCTTTGCTTGTGACATTCCAAATCACTTTTGGTTCCTTAAGCATGCTATATTTTTTATAATATCGTCTTTGTTCATACTCATATTTCCTTCCTGATAATTAAAAATTTCCTCCATCATCTCAAATTGCAGTTTAAATACCACTTTTTTTCTGATCCTTTCCAGATCAATGCTTCCATTCCTCTTTTTCTAGGAAAATTAACTGAACTTCCATTGTTTAGATAAATGCTCTGTAACCATGCAGATAATAAAACACCTATCACACTGCATACATTATTTTAATTATAAGCCTGTCTAACTGACTTTCTTGAAGAGAAGAGACAGTGTTACATATAATAATGTAATAGAGGTATACTACCTATAATAAAAATAGAGAAATTTTCTCATCAATATGCATGTGGACATGCACATATATATATATATATATATACCTAAGGTATATCAATGTAGTATTCCCTCAGTAATATTAAATTATTCTCAGGAATTCAGTAAACAGACAGCCTTTTATAAACCAAAGCTGCATCTATTTCATTGCAATATTTTCAGGGGTAATACGCAGTTTTTGTACCATAGATGCTTGAACACGAGAAATAATTTCCTCAGTATATGATGCCAACTTTTTTCACTACTGGAAATGCATAAGAGAGCGAAGGATATATAAAAGACTTCCTACTGTTTTTGAGTTTTCCTGTGTAAATTTCCAAATGTACTATTTTCTTTTTTTCCCAGTTTTATTGAGATATAATTAAAAGAAAGCACACGTAAGTGATGATTTGAAACATGGTTATATTGCTAAAAGATCTAGTATATAGCATGGTGACTGTTGTTAGCAATATGTATTCTATACTTGAAAGTTGCTAAGAAAGTAGATCTTACCTGTTATCAGCACACACAAAAAAATGGTAATTATGTGAGGTGATAGAGGTGTTAACTAACCTTTTCATGGTAACTAAATGTACTATTTTTCTTAGGCTTTATTTTGGGAATACACCAGCCCTGCCCATTGAAATGAGAAACTAATGGATATGTTCTACTTTACTTTTCTTGTAACATTTTTATAAGAAATATAAAATATGTGTCTTTTAATTTCAAAATAATGGTTCTATTGGTTTCTTGTGGAGATATTGGAAAATATACAATTCTTAGGTATAAAAGTCTTGCAAATATTTTTACATAACTATCCATCATCTCTAGTGTTTTGTTTTTTTTTTCCTTCACCAAAATATCCTTAATTTCTTCTCCTATGTTCTTTTCCATATAAGAAGTTTGAATCATTCAAATCATGATGATTCCCCTCTGGATATGGTCTTGACTGTCTAAGTACCTCTTAAAATGCTGTTCTTTGAACAAACAAAACTAGAACACTTCAGATCTAAGCTGAACTGGTCTAGAACTCTTGCCTTTTCACTGACTGTAATCTATCCTCTGCCGACTTACTGAAAGCATATCTGTTGACATTATTAATGTCTCCAACTAATACAAAATCCAATGAGTTCTTCTGCGGTGCAACAGTGATTATGTTACTTCACTTTCCTGAGGCAATAATGTTACTTACCCTTAAATATTCTCTTCTCTACCACTCTGATAATGCTACTCTCTTGATCTTCCTGTCACTGTAATTTCTTTGTATTTTCTTCACAGGCTCCTGTTTCTTCTCTTGTCCTCTCTCTCATGATGCCCTTCAGGGTTTCATCTTATGTTAATCATGTTAATGATTTCAATTAAGATAATGACCCCCAAATATATCTTTCTAGAGTGGTCCTTTATGTCCATATTTTCAACTATTTATCAACTATCTCCTACTGATTCTTCAAAGAATGCAAAATCATATATGGTTTTCCCCTGAATTGTTGTTATTTATTCCAAAACAGAACATATGTGCCAGCTTGGGGCAAAAAGAACTTTCACATTTCAAATGTAAATGTAAAAGTCAAGAGAAGGAAGACTTTTTCCAGATATAGTAGGTGAACAAATGCGAATCCTTTTAAAAATAACCTAGCATAATGTAGCAAGAGTGACTATGTGGTATGGGAAACCTGGAAGACTAGAAAGAGAATACCTATGAATGCAGGAGCCTGGGTTTGTGGAGGGTGCATCTCTCACAATATGGAAAGGAAAAGACACTATCAACAATTTCCTGAAGAGCCAGCCTTTCAATCCTACTTTAAGCATTTTACTTACATAATGGTTCACTTGTGCATTCTTTTTTGGTGACACAGGTTTTAAAAGTTCACTCAATCTGATGCCATGGCCTTTCTATTATGCTTTTACATTGTCTTCCCAGGGTAACCGACTTCATCCATGAGGGGACACACACACACACACACACACACACACACACACACACACACACTTAATCTTATATGGTGTGTATGTAATTTGGCTTCATAAAAGAACAGTAAAACAAGCAGCAAGAATATTTTCATTGTGTGCTCTAGTTTGTTTTATTAATCTCATGTCCCAAGCTTGTCTGGGAACCTTAGTTATTTTAGGGTACCAGCATCCTCATTCAAGTTTACCAGTGACCCTTGCTCTTCCTCAGGACAGTAGAAGCTATTCAATCTTTTTTTTTTTTTTTTTTTCTTTTACTCAAAAGTTTACACTGAAAAGAAAAAAGTTTGAGGTTTATTGATTCGGTCAATTTTAATTCACGTCATTGTGCACATGGATATGCTCTTATAAACACACACAGTTTCCCTAGAGCAAAGAAAAGGAACATTTTTACCTCCTACTAGATATGATTCTGCTGTCTCAAAGGACTATAAGCTACTCTTACAGATAGCAGTGGCATTTACAGTGCTGAGACCGAGAGAGAATGTTAATCACAATTCACTCTTTTGCCTCAATGCACATTAAAATGTTTCTTCTTTGAGATTCTAAATCTTTGAGATTAAAAACAGAACTAGTAACTCATTCTTTTTTCAACAGAAATATTACATGTTATTTTTATGAAAAATAAAGTTTAGTAGTTCCTTCTAACACATTTTATAGCCTTTACTCTTTTTTCTAATATTCAAGATAAACAATATATCCTTGAGAATATAAAGCCAAGAGTGTAATTGACATTAAAATATGATAGTCACTAAAATTTTATTTCCTCTTGCTACCAGATTTAAAATAGTGTATTATACTTAGTAGTCAATAAAGTAGTTGATTAACATAACTACATACTAAATATTATTTGAACCTATTGAAGTATTTCAGCAGAGAATTATGTAATATGCTGTCATGTAACTTACAGTGTTATATGTTCATGTATTATATATTATGTTTTCATGTAACATAGTGTAAAATTTATATATTGAATATTATATTTCAGATTATAATTACTTTAATTGCAATTACTTTGATATTGGCATTTTACACATTTTCATATTATATATTTCATCTAATATTTTTAATATGCAAGTTCAATATAGGTATGTAAATATTTGTAGAATGAAAGGAAGTGAAATTAGATCCTAAAACTCAGAGATATATTCCAGAAGAAAAAAATTATGAATTTGGATTCACTTTTTCATTTTTTTTTCTACTCACCTGTGGAAAGCAGATTTGCCCCTCTTTTGTAGAAAATAGCAAGTTTGTGTTTAATTCATGTGCAAGCATATTTCAATAGAGAACAGATAAGAAAATAATCTAAGCAGACATTAAAAATATTTTTGAATTGGAAATAGTCAATACTAGTATTTTCTGCCAATATTATTTATAGATACAGTTATAAAAATACTTTATGTACTTCAGGATGTACTATTCAACTTTAGTTTAAAAATGCTCTGTACATCTGAAGACTTAGGTTCCAGCAAAATAACATTTTTTGATAGTATCTCTTCATCTTCATTTAGAGGCGCACAAGCCAGTGTCAGACATGTCAACTCTCTGTTCTGTCAGCTCAGATCTTAAAGATGTGAAAACATATGTTTTGTGTTGGCCAGTCATTTATCAGACACTGACACGACCCACACTAGCAATAAAGGGAATAGAGTCTCTCCTTTTGGGGTTTACTTAGGTGTACTTTGCCCAACACTGTCTTATTTGGGACCATACAAATAAGGCAGCAGACAGCATGGGATTTGTATGCAAACATTTAATGTCAATGAGACTGTGAATAAGGAATCAGCAACGACAGACGAAAAGACTGATGCTGCTCTAAATTCTGTGCTTTTTTTTAAAGGGAGACTGGCTGAATATATCTGAAAGACTCCCAATCCCCTTTACAAATTACTTATTGTTTAGTAAGTTTCTCCAGTAAAATAATTCAGTTGCTGAACATGGCCATATTCAAAACATCGAGGTAAATACTTACAAGACATTATCTTCATTGACCTTCAAAACAACAATATGGGGTAGCGAATTTTATTCTCTCAATTTACAATCAAGGAAATTTTACCTAAGAGAATTGAAATAACTTATAAGTGATGATACAGGTTTTAAAAGGTCACTCAGTCTGATGCCATGGCCTTTTTACTATGCTCTTACATTGCCAAGGTAATCAATTTCATCCATGAGGAAACACACAAACACACGTGTGCACACACACACTTTAATCTTATATGGTATACATGCAATTTGGCTTCATAAAAGAACAGTAAAACAAGCAGAAAGAGTATTTTCATTGTATGCTCTAGTTTGTTTTATTAATCTCCTGTCTCAAGCTTGTCTGGGAACCTTAGTTATTTTGGGGCAATGACATCCGCATTTAAGTTTACCAGTGACCCCATACTCTTCCTCAGGACAGTAGAAGCTGGGGCCCTAAAACATGAAATTGAGTCTCCTGAGTGGGGTTGAAATGATTTAAAATAAATTACTAGTAATTACAAAATTATTTCTAGATAAGTCATAGAGGAATATTTTTGGAACTATTCTGTTTCTAGAAACTGAGACAGAAGTTGAGGTCCTGCCTTTATGTGAGCTCTTCAAGAATATATGAGGAAATTTAGATTCAGATTTCCAAACAAAGATTAAACCTTGGGTTTATTCCTGTGATATCATCTGAATTTCTTTAAATTTCAGAAAAATGTATTCAAGACTGAAAGGCACAATCCAAAATATACCTTCATCATGTTGGAACAATGCTCTCTAAAAATAGCAACACGTCAGGTAGTGCATCCACAGCAGAGAGAGATCCTAGTGCAGGTGTAACTCAGACACACAGCCCTGACTCCCACCAAAGTGTCCAAGTGGGCCTGGCTCTCCACTATTGGTCTGAGCTGTAAGATATGCTCATTGTGACTCAGATGGGCCAGAAAACATTTTATGCTTTCCTTTAGCCCCCCAATACATCTGTCTTTGTATAGTACTTGGTATAATAGATCTATAATAGACACTTTATGTTCCATCCTATATTTATTGGCTCTGTCTCACTAACCTCTCAGCTACCCAAATCTGGCATGATGACAAATATCTTCTTTCTTTCTTTCTTTCTTTCTTTTTTATTATTTATCTATTTATTTGGTTGCACCAGGTCTTAGTTGCAGCACGTGGACTCCTTAGTTGTGGCACGTGAACTCTTAGTTGTGGCATGCATGTGGGATCTAGTTCCCTTACCAGGGATCGAACCTGGGCCCTGTGCATTGGGAGCACGGAGTCTTATCCACTGCGCCACCAGGGAAGTCCCAAATATCTTATTTCTTGTTGGCTACATTTAATTCAAATTAATGTGTACATTGGATATAAATTAAAATATCTGTTGCTTGCATAACAGGAAAGACATTATACAAAACAACTTTGTAAAGCTATTCAAATGAGTACTAACATACATATACGTGTGTGTGTCTATATTTTGAAAGCCCTAAGGGTTTCTTAATAATAAAGGTAGCCCAAAAGGTAGGAAGTTTAATTTAGCTCAGAGTCATCATCTGGAATGACAATGGTTTACTTAGTTGTCATTTTCCTAAGCCTCCTGGGTATTGAATAGATTTCCCTGTGCTATACAGTAGGTCCTTATTAGTTATCTATTTTATACATAGTAGTGTGTATATGTCAATCCCAATCTCCCAAATTATCCCTCCCTCTCCTCCGCTGTCCCCCCTGGTGAAGTTCTTTATTTTATTTAATTATCCATTTTGCCCTTTAGAGCAGTCATTTAAATACCTTATCCAGTCTCAGGAGTCTTTGGTCATAAGATAGGGAGTAAATACTTCTTGGTACATAAATGGTACATATATAGCACATCTTTAGATGAGACCATAAAATATTTAGTCTGGGTGCCTAACAGAATTATGGGGCATGAATGATTCCCATATACCTAATTAAAATTTCAGAAAAAATGGGACATTTAAAATTGTACTGCAGAACATTAGCCATATGTTATATTATAGTTTATCAATAACAATCACTCAACCCCACTTTGGCCTGAGACCACTATCCATTGCCATAGCTTTTGCTCCTAACCCCACTATTCCTACTTCCTATTTTTATTGAGAGAATATTATCACTGTAAAACTAAAACTATTTGAAAAATGCATGCTGCTGTTATGAGACATCAGTGCAAAAACTGAATTGAGCAGATAAACACATAAGAATATGAGTTTAATAGAGGAAAATTTTACATTTAATTTCAACTATATAATCACCAAAAGCATAAATATACAGAACATTACCATCACTACGAAGGCTAATTTTTGTGCTCTCCCAGTTACTACCCTCCTTTGAAATGCAAACACTATCCTGACATCTACCATTACAGGGCAGAATCACTTGTTCTCGAACATCATATTAGTAAAATCCTAGGGAATCTTCTATTTTGCTCCTGACTTCTCCAGCTCAATATTAGGTCAATGAGATTCATCCATTACTGTAGAGATCAATACTTTATTATTTTTCATTTCAGTGCAATATTCACTTTTATCAGTACAGTAAGTCCCCCACATACGAACCTTCAAGTTGTGAGCTTTCAAAAGTGTAAACATGTGTTCACACATCCAATCACATAAATTAGTTCACATTTATGGCATACATTGTCACGTGCGTGCATCCTCTACAAGTGGTTGTGCTTTTGTATACTTTAATGTACAGTACTGTATAGAATACAGTAGTACAGTATTTTTATTTCAAGCCTAAGATGTCCAGAAGCAAGCGTAAAAGCAGCGGTGATGTAGCTGGTACTGCTAAGAAGCACCAAGCACGAAGAAAGTACGAAGAGAGACAAGAGGAAGAAGAAGTAACTGAAGAACCAAAGAGATTCACAATGCAGGAAATGGCAAGGGAATTTTCTTTATTTGAGGAGGCACTGTTAGTTTTTGAGGCGCAGGACCTGAACGTAGAACGGTACATGAAGTTTGCAGCAGCTGTTCAGAATGCAATCCAGTGCTACCATGTCATCTATGATGAGAAAAAAAGAGCTACTACCCAGACATCACTGGATTGTATTTTCAAGAGAGTAGAGAGAATTGAATCCATCAAGGAACCAGAACCTGTGCCATCAACATCAGGCATGAGTGAAGTTGCAGCTTGCCCTCCATCTCCTATCGCTGACGATCTTTTAGCTCTACCGTCTCCCACCTCCTTTCCCTCCTCCAGTCAGTAACTCTTCTTGCCTGTTCATTCGATGCCAGCCCCTGTATGCCAGCTGTTGTACTATACTACTGTACTTTTCAAGGTACTGTACTGTAAGATTAAAAATCTTTTCTTTATTTTTGTGTTTGTTTGTTATTTTGTTATTTGTGTGAAAAGTATTTTAAACCTATTACAGTACAGTACTATATAGCCGATTGTGTTAGTTAGGTACCTAGGCTAAACGTTGTTGGACTTACAAACCTGCTCTCGGAAGGGAACTTGTTCGTACGTAGGGGACTTACTTATATACAAAGTATATTATTTTTAAAATTTATTTTCCTTGACTTCTTATTTGGTTCTGACCTCCAGTACCATGCCAAATAGAAAAGGTGATTGTGATCATCATAGTTTTTTTCAAACAAAAGGAAAATATTAAATATTTTAGCATTGATTATAATCATTAGTTATATTTTTGTAGATACCCTATCTCAGTTTAATAAAGTGCAATTCCATTCATTATTAGATAAAAATTTTTATTACATACAAGAGTTGAATATCAGTAAATTCTTTGCCTGCTTTTACTGAGATGATCATATATCTGTTCCTATATTCTATAAATTGGTGGTTTGTATTGAATGATTTTCCATGTAAAAGCAACAATGTGTCCCTGAAGCAAACCTCATTGACCATCATAGGTCCATTTTATATTCACTGAATGTGATTTTTTTTCCCTTAGAATTTTTGCTTCTAAATTTTTAGAAATATTGACCTATAGATTTCTTTTCTTTTTCTTTTTTTCCAGTTATTGTGCTAAAGGATTAATCTGTATTATTTCATTGAATCTGCCCAACTGCACTCAGAGAAAGATACTGTCCTTAATAGTTTTCGTTGCTCTAATTTCCTTGGCAGATTTCACTTTCAACATTATGATAACACCCTTATAAAATAATTGGGAAAGTCTTTTCTCTTTAACTATTCTCTAAAAAAATTGTATTCATATTTGGAATTTTTTCTTTTAAGATTTAGAAAAATTCATCAGTGATATCATCTTGACTTAGAGTTCTTTAGAGAATAAGCAAGAAAGCATTACCTCAATGTATGTAATATGTATGATTTCATATTTAACACATTTTTTGTTTTCATTGAATTCAGATCTTCCTTCAGATTGTTTTCTGTTTGTCCCATTTGTCCTTTTTTTCTTTTATTTCTCCTTCAAAATACTTTTTTTGAGATTAATCACATATTTTTATTGTTTCCTATTTATTTTTATTATCACGTTAGATACACAGGCTCTGGCAGGCAGAATAATAACCCTCTCCAAGATGTTCCCATCCTCAGCCCAAGAACCTGTGACTATATTGTCTTACATGGCAAAAGAGACTTTGAAGATGTGATTAAGGTTCCAGACCTTGAGATAGGGATATCACCCTGAATTTTCCAGGTGGGCCCAATCTAATCATATGAGCTCTTACAAGCAGTGGAGGGAGCCAATTAAATGGTCCAGAGGAAAATGATTAGAGATGGACCGGACCCATGGTTGTAAGCTTGGAAGATGGTGGAACGGGGCATGAGCCAAAGTTTAGATTTATACCTATTTCTGTTTTGGGGGTGCTAATGTAAATGGTATTATGTCTGTAACTTCAAGTTCATTTGCTTATTGTTGGTATATAGGAAAACAGTTGGCTTTTGCTATAATCTTTTATTAATTCCAGGAGTTTTTTGGTTGATATTCTATATAGACAATCATGTCATCTGCAAACAAAGACAGTTTTATTTCTTCCTTCACAACCCGTATACCTTTTATTTTCTTTTCTGGCCTTATTGCATTAGCAAGGATATCCACTGCAAGGGGAATTCTTGCTTTGTACCTGATGTTAGTGGATAACTCTGAATTTACATTAATATTTAGTGGTATAACTATTTGCTCAAAGCTAACTATAATTCAGTAGCTTTATTCAAAATTAAGGAGTAGAGAGTGATAAACCAAACACTTGCATTTTATGATCACTGAAGTATAAATGAGGCTTCACAAATATTTTGAGGATTCTAAATATATGAAGAAAACTTAATTAAAAAATAACTGAAGGTTGGAACACAGTTTTATGGCTTAAATTCTTTTAAAATACGGTATTTGTTTTTCTCTTTCTGACTTATTTCACTCTGTATGACAGACTCTAGGTCCATCCACCTCACTACAAATAACTCAATTTTGTTTTCTTTTGTTTTTTATGACTGAGTAGTATTCCATTGTATATATGTGCCACATCTTCTTTATCCATTCATCTGTTGATGGACACTTAGGTTGCTTCCATGTCCTGGCTATTGTAAATAGAGCTGCAATGAACATTGTGGTACATGACTCTTTTTGAATTATGGTTTTCTCAGGGTATATGCCCAGTAGTGGCCATGCCTCTAGATCTTCATGATTAATGAGATAATTAAAAAGAGCCTATTTTGTTTACCTAAAGTTATCACTACTTATATTAATTTGAAAGTCTCTGTATCTATCTATATTATACTATCATTAATTTACCAGAGTTTACCTCGTACTATATCTGATATTCCCCTATACTCCTCACTAGTTAAGCACATATTTGATTGCATGTTTAGATCCGATAGATAGATCACTATAAAAAGGCTTTAGATTAAACTGTAAATAAATGATTCTGAGAGATATATGTCTACATATTTAGTAAGGAATTCTAAACTATTATTTTTGAGATAATAAATTGTGTTGAAAGAGCAAGAAATTATTCATTATTAATAAACTATGTTGAACAGAATAAATTTATTGTCCATTGTATAGTACAATTATTAAAAATTTCAAAAAGGTAAAAGTGGCTTTGATCATCTTAATATTGTGAAATGCTGTAAAATATATGTAACATGATGCAATTATAAAACAAGGGTAAAGAACGGTGATATTTATAAAACCAGTGACATTTGATGTGCAGAGCACAAGTTTTAAGAAGATATAGTCAAAATTAAATGCAAAGTATAATATACAAGCACACACTTATTTGAAGGTAAGTAAACTGAGAAAATCTTAATATCATCATAATTTAAATAGGCATATAGAGATTGTCATCCTGAGTGAAGTAAGTCAGAGAAAGACAAATATCATATGATATCACTTATATATGGAATCTAAAAAAATGGTATAAATGAACTTATGTATAAAACAGAAATAGAATAACAGACATAGAAAACAAATTTATGGTTACCAAGGGGGAAGGGGAGGGGGATAAACTGAGAGATTGGGATTGACATATACACACTACTATATATAAAAGAGATAACTAATAAGAACCTACTGTATAGCACTGGAAACTCTACTCAATACTCTGTGATGACCTATATGGGAAAAGAATCTAAAAAAGAGTGGATATATGTATATGTATAACTGATTCACTTTGCTATACAGCAGAAACTAACACATTATAAATCAACTATACTCCAATAAAAATTAATTTAAAAAATAGGCATATAACAGAACTTTAAAATATGACAACAAGTGTGAAGTAAACAGTATTGCAGGGGGCGTTTACTGCTGTGTAGACAGTGTCATGATACCCCTGACTCTGCTGAGTGAGGGACGTCCTTCTGAAGGACAGGCTCAATGTGAATAATTCTCTTCTTAAGAAAAGGAGTCAGAAAACTCTCAGTCCTGCAGTGCAGACAGAATGCAGGGACAGCTGGGCTTCTTACCAGGAGAGCGCTCCGAGTCAGAAAGTCACAGGACTAGGCAAACCAAGCAGTAGAGATTTCCTAATCTTCAGGGACAGACAGCAAGCATTTAGCTAAGAACCTTGGAAAAATAATGACCCTACTGAAAAGAACTGAGAATGTCCTGGGGTAAATTATAGTGACTAATTCAATTCATAAGGAAACAAGGTATCAAGCCCTCCTCAAAATTTCACAAATCATGGATAATAAAAGAATAATAAGATGAATCCAGAAAAAGGCAGACCAGTGGCAATGTCCTTAATCACAGCTAACTGGAGCCTTTTTTCTTCTTAATTCCTATGAAATAAGAATTGGAAATTATCTAAATACCATAGAATGCCAATAATGGACTGTCACATGCAAAATTACCTAAATGAAAAAAACTGTGTATATTTTGCCTTTTATAGTTTGAGTTAAATCATCCTCAACTAATCCTTTTGTTGATTTCATAAATCCAAATGTGGAAATAAGGTTTCCTACAGAGATTGGTTTAGGCAAGCAGCACTCAAACTGTGAACCAGAGTCCAAGGGGCCAACTCCTTAAAGGATGGAGAAAAAGACAGAAACATCAGGTGTTCAAGCCTCCACTGCAATTCAGCTAGAGTAGCATGCATTTAACTGTACTGGGAGGTGAAATTTGAGGAAGAACTTGCTTTTTCAAAAACTTTCAAGTTAGAAGAATAACTTGAAAACTACTATTACAATTTATATCTGTATTAAGTGAATCCTGTATGATTCTCTTAGTGGAAGTTTGGGTTTCAGACTGGTCAGGCCAGAAATGTCGACCTATTTACTGCACTTTTAAAATTTTCCCAAGGTCTCAGCTACTCATCTTGAGATGCCACATAATAGATACATGAACAAACCAACTTAACTTTCACTTAATTTATGGACCTAGCCCTAAAGTGATAAACACATATTCCCTAATTTATGCTAATCTGTAAATTGTATGTGACTCCAATCTTCATTAGGTCAAATTCCCCTACTCTTATGGGCAGCATATATATGTGTCATTTGTTGTGACAGTTATTTCTTATGTCAACATAGGTAAGAATCTTGACAGGCTTTGAAATGGACAAAAATGCTTTTTTAATGAATATATACATTTTATTTCAGAATCATATGTTATGTAGGTTTTAAAATGTGTGATCTTTGTGTAAAAATGATACACATTTACTTTTTAAAAGTTATTGTTTTAACTTACATACAACTTATTAACCCATTTTAAGTATGCAATTTATTAAGTTTGGCAATATCTATGTATATATAACCATTGAATTAAAATAGAAAACATGCCTATCACTTCAAAAAGTGCACTGTACAGCATAGTACCTATAGGTAACAATACTCTTAAAATTTGTGCTAGTTTAAAAAGTATTGTGCAATTTAAGATATATTAAGAGGGTAGATCTCATGTTGAGTGTCCTTAACAAAACAAACAAACAAAAAAACACAAAAAGATGCAAGAAAATTTTTAGAGGTAACAGATGTAGACATGTTTAGTACCTTAGTTGTGGTGATGGTATCATGGATGGTGTATGCATATGTCCAAATTCATCAAGATGTATATATTTAAATGTGTGCAATTTTTTGTATATCAGTTATACCAAAATAAAGCTAAAAAAGAATAAGAAGGTGGCAGATCTAACATATCCTCAGATTTCCCTGGAGTTGACCTAGTTATTCAATGTAAAACCTTTGATAATTAACGCTTTTCACTAAAGGAGAACAGACCAGAGAGATGTTTCTGGGAACACCTCTGATTTTTATTATATTCTCCTAATCAGAATTATGTATGATTGAAAGCCTCAATATTAACAGCTATTTTTGTCTCAAAAACCATAAAGATAATATATATCAGGACCAGATATTTATGAAGTCTTGTTAGTGCTGTTATAGAGAATAAGCTTCATTTTTCAGGTATATTTTCTTGCCCTCTTAACACATCAAGAACTTAGATTTTTATGACAAAACATTGCAAAGGACTCCTTAAGTGCATTTTTTTTCAATTAAAGAGACTAGAATCCATGAAAACGAGCAACAAGATCAATAATCAATCTTATCAATATTTCCATGTCAGCTCTTATTCAGTAAACAGGCTAAAATGGCATTATTTCCTAGGTGGAATGCTAATGCAAACCGTGATCAATAAACAAAAACAAATGAAACTTGTAGCTATCCTAACAAAGCTAAGGGTAATCCAAGTCATCAAATTCATGTATTTATCTCATCAGTGAAACTTAATAAGAAAAAAGAGACCCCATATTGAGCTTATAAGCAATCTACTTCACAAATTAAAATTTTTAAAGCATAAAACTGAAAGGATACTGCATGAGTATGGATAGCTCTAATTTTCACTGTCAGTGTGATGCCTATTTGTAGAGAAAACTGTGGCACAGAAATATGCCAGTCTACGGTTCTGTAAAATTAGCTACATGGAACAGAGCCAGAGGGAGGATATCCTCGCTTTCTCTTGGCAAACGTTGCTAAAGATAATTATCAAAGCAAGTCTGAGGAGAGGTGCTGAAGGATGAGCACTCTGGCAAGTTCATATGACAGTAAGTTACAATGTGCAGTGTCAAAAATTCAGAAGTAGCTGCATTAGAGGAACTGGTCTACGCTCATGAATATTTCCTTGCCCATGATCCTAGTCTTCAAAATAAATCAAAGAGGGGCAAAGAAATAACAGTTTACTTCCCCAGTAAACATCAAACAGAGACATAATTGGCACTCAAAACTGTTATATATAAATTTATGACAACTATGAAGTCAAATGTTATCACCCCTACGATGGGAAAGATACATTTGCTAATAACTGGAATTTTACATTTAAAACCTTTCACAAGAGGAGTTTTATGCCATGGCTCTGAATTACATTTCCTTAACTGTCATACTAATCGTAAGTTTACTATTATACAAAAGCCTGTTAATTTTACTTTCAATGAATAAGGACGATATCTACTTCTATTCACTGTATATAAACATTAATAAATTGCCTTTTTTTGTTTTTAATACACACTCTTCCCTCTTCTAAGTCCATTGCTGATAATTTAAATGCCAGGAGGTAGATATGAGAAAGTGCATTTTCATTTCAGTTTAAATTAGTGTATAGTTTGTTTACTGTTTTCCATTTCCTTTTTATCTCCCTATATAGATTGCAATTCCAATGCCCGAAAAGAACTGTAAAAATCATTTTACTTTATTTTTATACTATAAACTTTTCATTTGAAATGTATTGGCCCAATGAATTTAATAGTTCTATGCCAGCAGGTAGAATGTTTATGATTTCCAGTTTCTAATTCTCTGCAAAGCCAGAAGGAGTACGTAAAGTGATGTTCTAAACCTAAGTAGAAAGAACCCTAGGTTTCTTTTTATGAGTTATTTGGAAACACATTCATGGTACTCTCCATTTACACTAGAAATGCTTCCCACCTCGGGTTTTCAAGGAGACTCAGGTGGGTCCTTCTTACCTGGCCTCCTCTAATTAGTATCTGGGGGCTGTGATTGACAGCTTAGTAACAGGGTGCACAAAATGCTACAGCTAACACTTTTCCCTGTCTCTGGTGCACAGGGAGACCGACTATGAATTATATTTTGGTCTCTATTTGTCAGAAGCGATTAGATTTCTTCCCCTCTTTTCCCCTTACTTTTTCATCACCCACAGACTTCCAAATTCATGGTCTTCTTTTGCATTTATTTACAAGTCAGGAACTGAAAATATTCTCACTCCAGGAATTCATCACAAAAATTTTTCGTTCTCCAGGTGGCACTGATTCTCATTTAACAATGTTTCCTGTGCAAGGTCAAGAATTAGCCTGGAGTGATTCATTTTCGATCTTGATCACAAAGCATGACTCAGTCTTTATAAATTAAGTTTAATCCAAGTAACAGCACAATGTCTAGTGGAGATAGGAGGCCAGTAATGACATGAATCTCTCAGGTTATAGCCTAGTCTTAAGTATAATCTGAATTATTTCAGAAGGTAAGGAAGTAGTAGACTTACATTAGTGTTCTTTTAATTCAAGGAATTTTGAGAGTCCACACTTCAATTTGAATCCTCTCCTAAATTCAGAATCATGTAGCAATACATAGAGGAATGCACTGGGGGGGGGGGGGGGTCACCCCAAAGGTTAGGATGATGATTGTTTTGGGTACCTCTCACTGACTAAATAGGGGAGAGGGTGTTTTGAAGTACCAGAATCCAGTAATAGTCTAGATTTCCACGTATTTTGTTTTAATTGCTAAAGTCATAATGATTTTTCAGCTTTGGCTATCTCACAATTTTTATAATAAATGTGTGTTCTGACAAATGCTTAATGCACACCAAATTTTGAGAACTTAAATAGCTTTTTAAATGCACTCAAACAGTTCTCAAAAAAAAAAAAAAACAAAACAGTTCTCTATTTAATGGAAATGTGCAATGATTAGTTTTGAAAGTGAACACCTATTGCCTAGTTCATATTTTCAGTAAATCCAGATTTAAATTGGTCATTATTTGAGCAACTTTCTATCTTACTTAATATTTGCAATCATTCATTCACTCACCTATTCATTCAAGTAACTTATGAGCATCTAGTATCTATTAGGCACTGAATTAGGAATAAGATCAATGACTGATTACAAATTATAGTCCTTGTATCTCATGACACAATTCATTTCAATAACTGTTTGATGTAATATTAAGTAAACAAAAGTGCATTTACTTTTGTGAAAACCATCTAAAAGTGGATTATAGAAGAACATTTACTCTTTTAACCTTTCTTAATGGAAATAAAATAATAATTTTTTTTTTAAATTATGCTTGTCTAGACATAGTGATCACTTTGAAAACCATTTATGTTATTGCTGGAACAATTTCCACCACAATTTTCTAAATAAAACTATATTCTCTAACAAAGTCAAAGGTGAAGCAAAAATTATCCTAACTTGTTGAAAGCTATACTTACCAGACAATGGTCCTGAAGAATCCCAGTAGGAAAAGTTGTCCATAACTCTTTTCTGAAAGATTGCAAAAGGAAGGAAAACATCAAAGGTATCATTCAAGGACTCATTTCATCTATTCTGTGTATTGGCAGTTGGTAAATATATATATATTACACTGTTTGTCATAGGTCAACACTTTTTCATTTCTTAAAAGTGGAGAAAATGTCCCTGATTTGTATAAAATGACGAAATTCCTTCTGTGTCCTTGGGTTGAACCCTTAATAGTGTTTTCCTCTCTTCAATAAGTACCTGTCATGGTACAGGAGCCTTGTTTGTTTGTTTGTTTGTTTAATAACATTAATTTACCAACAAGGAAAAAAGTTACTTTGACTTACCAAAGGATGCATAGACAAATGGAGATGGATAAATAGATAGATAGATAGGGAAATACATGATAGAGGGATGAGAAAGAGACAATGAGAAAGGGGACGGAGGAGGAGAAGAGAGGGAGAATTATCTACAGATATAGACACATGAAAGTCATGGGTATTCTATCTTCTGATTATCAATATTTTGCAACACACAATATGTTTTAGTCTTAGGCAATATCCAACATTATCAATGTTGAATTAATTTCCTTATTTTTAAAATAGAGATGTGAGATATTTATCATTACACATAAATTAAGCTTTTGTTCTAGCAACAACTATATTTAAAAATACAACAGTGCTAACTGGCTGCTCATATGTTGCTTCCTTTTCTTAGGAAAATAGAGAATGTGAGCATGAATATTTTTGAAAACAGTAACACACTTGCACACATAAAGATATAAACAGTTACTTTAAACCATTGATTTCCATAAGAATGTGGAAAGCATGTTGGCAACTTGCTTTGATAATATGTACCCATTTCTAGCAAATATGGAAGCAAACCTTGTATTTCTCTCTTCTATCCACCCCAAAAGTCTAGCAAATATTCTAGCAAAGTTCATTGAAGATATAAGATTTACTGCAGTGTTAATTATGGAAATTCTGCCTTCTAAAGCAAACTAGAAAATATGTACACCATAGAATTTAACACAATATTTTACATTAAAACTTAAAAGAGCATTATATTTATTTATATAATAGCATTTATTTTTCTCTTTGACCTACAACTTCTGCTTTTTTACTGCTTTATATTCTGGGTATGATTATTTTCTTTAAAAATCGACACTAAAACAATATGTTTCAATTATTTTTACATCCGAAATATGACCAGAAATACACATTCAATGATTTTTCTCTTATTCCTATGTTTTGTCTTTTGCAGATTAGTCATCTATAGCTGTTAAGAAAAGCAAATTTATTTGGAGAATAAAATGTGTTTTGGTACCTGTAGTTTAACTGTGTCTTTATAGATGATATCCAAGCCATGTAAAGAAGAGAATATGTTCTATCTCATATGCAACCCAATGGTCTCTTAGTATACTAGCATAATTACAATCAGTTTCTTAATAGTAGCTCAACTTAAGATAAACTGAAATTTTAAATCCATTGATTATAGAAAGGGCCTAACAGAGACATAACATCTCGTAAAGTCAGCTGTTCCATCGGCTTTAATTTTATAAACTTATCAGTAGATTTGCTCTGAAACATGAAATACAGTTTTATCAGTTGTAATCATTGATTCAAGTGAGCTAGAATTGAAGGCAAGCTATTTTGTACTCAGAAGGGAGAATATGATTTAAATTCCATGCAAATAGAAAGATAAATCTAAAACATTACTCTATAGCAAAATTAATTATTATCCCTTTGGGAGCTTTCATTGCCCATATTTCCACATTACATTAATTTAGCTATAAATATAAATATTTCAAGCTACTGAAAATTAGAATTAAAATTAGGGAACGTCTTAAGGCCAAGTCATAAACCAAGAAAAAAAAATGAGATAGGTGGATGTGTTATTTAGAAATGTATCCACTGAGTTTCTTTACATCATCTCCCCTTCTCTGCTCTACTGCTTCTCCTTCTCTTCTCCCCCTTCCCCACTCCCCCTTTGCCCAATCATACAGAATAGAAAATAATGCACTCACATGCTTTTGTGGAAAAAAACACAAAAAATAAACATATTTCTTGGGGTTGCTTTATGTACTTATTTTTAATATGTGCACTAATAAAATAGCCATTATAAGCACTTGACTTCCAAATATAATATTTTTGAATACTTCTCTAAATATATAGGATGCAATGCGAAAATTTGAAAATGTCATAGAAATCAATGAAAAGGGGATTAATAATTTTCCATACATAGTGTTATTTTTAAAAATATTTATTTATTTGGTTGCACCGGGTCTTAGTTGCAGCATGTGGGCTCCTTAGTTGTGGCATGCAAACACTTAGTTGCGGCACGCAAACTCTTAGTTGTGGCATGCATGTGGGATCTAGGTCACTGACCAGGGATTGAACCCGGGCCCCCTGCATTGGGAGCACAGAGTCTTATCCACTGCACCAGCAGAAAAGTCCTCATATGTAGTGTTATAAATGTATGTTTCATGAATATCAAAACTTCAGAGTTACAGCTAGTAGAATTGCATTATTTGTGTAAACATGATTAAACTTCTTTAAGCATATGTTTACTTCTGTTATATTTTGCCAAAATTAAAAATAATTATATTTTCCTTGATGAAGTTATAAAACTTTAATTCACTCACCAAATTCTTATGGTGACTATTTTTTACACAAAAAAAAGAATTTAATACATTTTTTTGTATAATGGAAAAAATATCATATTAAGCTAAATGTCATTTGCTTTAATTCATTAAATCATTTATAAGTCAAGAAGGATTTGTTGACCACCTATCTTGTACCAAAAACTATTCTAAGTTCTGTGACTATAGAAGGAACCAGAACAGTCAAAAATCCTCCTCTCATGAAGTTTGCATTCTGCTGTAGAAAGAGAGAAAATAAACATAACAAGCAATCTTGTAGTATCCTAAAAAGTGATAAGATTTAAGGAGGCAAAAAGGTAATGGGGACTCCTGGGATGGTGGAGTTGTTAATACATTTTAAAGAGAGCAATTGGAGTTGGTTCACTGGGCAGGTGGCATTGGAACAAGGACTGGAGTGAGGTGAGTGAGCAAACCATTTGGAGATCTGGGGACAGACTTTTCCAGATGACAGTCTGGCATGTGTAAAGCCTGGAGGAAGGAGCATGTCTGTTGTGCCCAAGGCAGAGTAGAGTGGGGAGGAGTGATAAGAGTACAAGCGGGAGAGGTGATTTAACGCTTACTCTGAGAGGGATAGGAAGCCATTGAAGGGTTAGAGGAAAGGAATGATGTCATCTATCTTTCATGTTAATAAGATCATGCTGACAGCTGGTCTAAGAAGATACTGCAGGCTTGGACCTGTTGGTCCAGTGGTTTCAAAGTGGTCAGATTCTAAATATGTTGAAGGTTGAGCCAAGAGGATTTATTGATCAGAAGAGAAAAGCTAAGCATGACTTCATTTTGGTTTTGGCTGCAAGTGAGAAAAGCTAAGAATGGAATGACTTCATTTTGCTTTTTCTTATGAGGAATGGAAAGTATACAACTATATCAGGTTACAGCAAAAAAGACCAGGAATTCAGCTTTGGATATGGTAAGACTAGGAAGCTTATTAGATGGTCTGGCAGAGAGGTCACATATCAGTTGATATAGGAGATTGGAGTTAACAGGGACAACATGCCAACTTGGGATATCTTTGAAGACATATTTCTAGATGGGATCCTCAAGGGTATACATGTAGGTATAGAAGAGAAGTTATCAAAGACTAAGCCTGGAAATCTCCAAAATTAGTAAATTAGGGGAAAGTAGAGGAAGCAGCAAAGGAGAATGAGGACGGGCAGTGGTGAAATAAGAGGGTAGCCAAGAAAGCATGGTCAGGGAAAGACGCTGTTAGGAGAAGGAAATGATTAACTGCTCAATAATGCTGAGGGTTACGTAACAGGAAAAATGAGCTTGTTCTCAGATTTAGTCATGCATTGGTCATCAAGGGCCTTCACAAGAATAGTATGTAGGCTGTATATGTGGTTTAATAGAGACTGGGAGACACATATTAGATTGAATAAAGGGAAGCTTAGAAAGAAGATGGACCTGGAGTGAATGTTGAGGTCAGGAGAAAGTTCCTTTTTACATGGAAGAGACAAGGGCATATTTAAATGACGATGAGGGTGATCCAGACGAGAGAGAAGTGAGGATGCAAGTGACAGGGGTAAAATAGGTGGAGTGAAGCCTTCAAGAGGGACAAGATGGGACAATACTTAGTGCATAAGTGGCACACATGCTTCTTGTAGAGAAAGGTCATGAACACACAAATGAATTGAAAAGAACTGCTTAGCTGTGTGGACTTTATAAACATGTTTTGATTTTCTTACTAGCTGAAGTCTTTTACATGAAATAATATTGATAGTTTGTTATGCTTCATTCTTTTTTGTTTTAATTTTTTTTATTTTTGGCTGTGTTGGGTCTTCGTTTTTGTGCGAGGGCTTTCTCTAGTTGTGGCAAGCGGGGGCCACTCTTCATCGCGGTGCGCGGGCCTCTCACTATCGCGGCCTCTCTTGTTGCGGAGCACAGGCTCCAGACGCGCAGGCTCAGTAGTTGTGGCTCACAGGCCCAGTTGCTCCGCGACATGTGGGATCTTCCCAGACCAGGGCTCGAACCCGTGTCCCCTGCATTGGCAGGCAGACTCTCAACCACTACACCACCAGGGAAGCCCCTATGCTTCATTCTTGTATATGTTTTTTTTTTGTTTGTTTTAAGAAGGAGGTACTTTCTCACACTAACAAACAGGAAGACATTATATGAGCAATGATGCAGCGGAACTGTGGGCTTGGAAAGTTGTGGAAGTTTTCATATGATAACTGGAATTTTCTTAGTGAAATAAGAAGCAAGGTTATCACCTGAGTGTGTGAAAGGATGAAGAGATGTGGGAAAACTGAGGAGAGAAGAGGATATGGGAGGCAGCCATTTAGGAAAATAGGAAAGCAAATGCAATTGGGAATTGTAATACAGTATAATGCCAGTTCGGCAAATAGGACCAACTTGATATTCACGTTTCTGGGTTTTATTTTTTTCCAGCCAACTATAGGTACAGGTGCAGAATAGGCACAGAATTGTGATACAATGAGGGTTTTTTTTTTTTTTTTCAAGAAAGTGGAAGTTACAAAGAAACAAACTAGCTTATTACTATGCAAATAAGTGGATATCAGATTTGTTTATGATGTTCATATATTTTGAAGGTATATTTGGTATTTGTGAGCTCAACTTTTTTATGATATTACCTACAGGTCTATCTGAAAACATTTTCTCTTTATAATGCTTCCCATGGTGTGTAAGAGGGAATTTTCTGGAATATGTGAATAAAATTTAAAAATACTTTGTCATTTAGGAAAAATGTATGATCTTCATAAAGCTAGGGTTTTATTTTGATGCAGATAAAGTGGTTTGCATTGAATCATCAATATTTTGATATTTTGTTCTTTCGTACTTGGGCATGCTAGTTTACTTAATAATGCTATTTCTTTTATTATTCTCAGCTGTTGAGAGAATACAATTTTTGAATAAGAGTAGCGTAAATCCCCCTTATAATTATGCCAACACTATAAGAATCAGAATAAATAAATTATAATAAATGACTCCACTTAGGAGAAGTATTTCTGAAACAAGTGTCAGTAAGGCAGAGGTACTTGGATTTAAAATCTAACCATATTTACTGAAAATAACTAATTAGTTTCTGGGTGCACAAATAAGGAAGGGAATTAGGTTGAGGGAGAATCTGCCATATTCATTTTCTGGAACTACTTGAGGCAAAAATTAATTGGATTTGAATTGCAAAATTGTACCTGTCTATACTTTATTAGTATTAAAATATCCATTGTATCCTTCTTGATCATTCCAGTTTTCCTTTCAAATCCACCAGTGCACACAGTTCCAATGTTTTCTATAGATAAGATCATTTATTTATACAAAATTAAATATATCTCCACATTTTCCTTCCCTGGGCTACATTCATTCCATTTGTAGCAAGCAGGGAAAGTGAGGTTACTTTGCTGATAGTTCTGTGGTGTCTGGTGTTCCTTAAATTGAAAAAAAAAAAATTTCATTTTTAGTAGTACTGAAAAAAAAAGTAAGACAAAAAAATCAAAACCTCATAACCTTAAAGAAAATGATTAAACATGTTAAATAGAAGTTGTTTAAGACCAGAAGGAAAATTGTCCCTATCCATCACATCTACATCATGAATATCCAAGCCCCAATTTATTTCTTAGATTATGCCTACACAAAGAAATATTAGGGTATTATTTAAGAAAAAATTAACAACTTTTCTTAAATAATCATATCAAATTTCATACCAAATGTCAAGGAATATAAAAAAAATTTCAACAGAATAAGTATGAATTTACTATTGGTGAACTAGTGCCATGACGTTACTACCTAATATTTGAATACAACAACACAAAGTATCCCATTAATAGTATTAATCTCAAAAATGTATATAATGATGGAATCCATCCATGTTCATTTCTTTACACATATTTTACCGATATATACATTATCTTCATGCTACTGATTCAAATATATTTCATATTTTGGCTTGCTTTTTATTTACCAGTAAGACCAAACATAGTATATACATGTACTTTTTTTTCCATTTCATTTTATTTATTTATTTTTTAACATCTTTATTGGAGTATAACTGCTTTACAGTGGTGTGTTAGTTTCTGCTTTATAACAAAGTGAACCAGCTATACATGTATTTTTTAAGTACTACACATACTTCACGTATGCTATGGAACTTCATTAAAGTTTTTACTTGGTTGTTTGCTTTTTCCTTGCAAATATATGCATCAATGTTCACTGAAAATAATATATTTAACCTATGCAGTTTAACTTATTTTCATAGTTAATAGTCTTGTTGCTTATTTATAATTCATGATTCTCTCTTGCATTCCAGGAAAAAATATGTCAGCTTTAAGGGTAAAACTAATGTTTTTGCCCCAAAGAAAATTTAAATCACTTTTAATATTAGTTGGATGAAAATCTTTTTAAAAAATTTTCTTTTGAAATTGAGATATGTTATAAACTTGCATTTGTAAACATTTACATCTCATATATTAGCATAAACAACTCTTTAAAGACAAATGAAATCAATATACAGCAAATATTCTCTCTTTAGATGGTTTTTAAGACATCTGTGGTATGATATGCAATATTGACAAGTGAGAACAAACTGAATGAACATTTGCTTTTCTTACAGAAAAAGACATTATATGTCACTGTTGTAAGGATGTTTTAAATATGAAATATTTCAGAAGATGCTAAACTATTTTTAAAAGAGAGAGAGAACATTTCACTTGGTGGGGATAAGTATGGGATGAGGTTCATCATTATTTAATTGGCCCATGAACTTAATAACTGAATAACTAATTATCAAAGTTCACACAGGTTTAATTTCACTGCAAAACACAAAATCACTGCTTGTGATTTTGCCTCAACTCAAATAAAGTATGTGCAGGAAGTGCTGGATACAGACACCATCTGCTATGGTCTGAATGTTTGTGTCCCTCAAATTCATGTGTTGAAAACCTACTGTTCCAGGTGATGGTGTTAGGAGGTGGGGCCTTTAGGAGGAGATTAGGTCTTAAGGGCAGAGCCCTCATAGTGGGATTACTGCTTTTATAAAAGACACTCTCAAGAGACCCCTTGCTCTTTCCACCTTGTGAGGACAGAGCAAGGCATTGAAGTCCATTTCTGCTGTTTATAAGCTCCACAGTCTGTGATGTTTTGTTATAGCAGCCCGCGTGGACTAAGGCACCATCTTCGGATGTGCTTGTCAGATGTCATTTAGAGATCAAAATTACCCACTAAGAATTTTAATCTTAATCTAACACTAGTATAAAACCATGGTACATTTTTAAAAGAACACTTCAAAATGCTTAACTAATTTTATAATTTGGTAGTCTTATATATATAAGATTTATGTCACTGCGATGCTACAGTAAGACACTAAACCATGAATATAATGCAACAAAAATGTCCTGTTAGGATATTAATAAGACTTTAATTATATACAATTATATATTACATAATCTAAAACTACATGAATGTATTTTTTCTGTTTATATTTTTTAAAGTACACAACCAACTTTATAGCTTCCCAAAATTGTATATGACAATTTATATCTCTTTTTCTTGTGTAGATTGGGAAGAGATTCCTTTTTGTTCACAGATATTGAACTTCTTTGTAACCTCCTGGAGCTGTAGAACTCAAGCCCATGCAATTATTATCAGACAAGGGAAGCGACTCCTGAAATTGTGTGGCTCATGAATTTCTTTGTGTTGTCATCAACACTGGTAGAATAGGTTATTAAACTGAGCAATGGCTGCTACCCCTGATTAATACCATGTGACAGAGTTTAAATTCTTTCCTATTCAGCCATGTAATACACACACTTCCCAGTCACTGGCTTATGGGATTTTAGGTGACTTGTAGCTCTCTGGTGTTTTTTTATCATATCTCAGAGGCTCTACTCTTTACTTTTTCCTTCTTTTCTCTTTTTTAATCTCACAAATAAAACTAAACATATATACTTATCATGAAATATTAATCACTGGTGTTTCCAATAAAACCTTTATCAAAAATTATTTCAAGTGAATACAGTTGAAAAGATGTTTCTTAAATAATATATAGGCTTTGAAGTTGCTATAACTATTTCATTTAACAAAATAAGCTTTAATTATTTTATCAAATTGAAAAATTCCTATAAATTTCTATAGGAATCAAAAAAAGCTATATTTTCAAGGTGGCTTCTAACATTACAGGGCTATTTAAATACTCATATATTTGAGGAAATAATATATATATACATATATAAGCAGAGAAGGAAGACATTTCACATTCTAGAAGAAATGAACAGCAGAGTTTCACAGTATGTATTTTAGAGAGGTTTATTCCTGGTATATTCACTCTTAAACAGGTTGGAATGTGCAAGGTGAATTCTACAGCAGTACAACTTAATTCAAAGAGTAAATGCTCTCAAAATTGTAATAAAATTAAATCAATGCTAGGTGTTCCCTCCGCTGTTCTAATTTCTCCCTTACATTAACAAATGCAAATTCTCTCCCCACTCCAGCTCCCCACCCTCCCCTATATATCTGAGCAGTAGATATGATTCTATGCCCAGAGGATTTTGAGAAAACATTTTGTGGTAGGGTATAATTCACAGACTCACAACTCCACACTTAGACAAAAGCAGTTTTCTTCACTTTCAAAGGTAACAACAGTTCCACTCTGAATGCTTTTGAAAAAAGCATCAGATAAACCAAAACAATTCAAAAAAAAAAAAAAGAAAGAAAGAAGATTACATATAAATAAAAAGGGGACATTTTCCACAATAGCTTTCAAAATGTCTAAACATTTTGGCAGTAACAAGGGTCAATTTACAAGCATGTCAACATTATATAAAATGTATTAGGTATCCATTTCAGAACTTAATCTTTCCACTTCACTCCTTGAGAAGGATTTAAACCCATTGCTTTGTTTTCTTTCTTGCTAGAACCCCTTTGTGATATTATGTATTTCCTCTCTGCTCATTTCTTTCTAGTCTCTAATACCTATGTAACATTTGTTTGCACCAAGGTTATACCTTAATTTCACAGACCTTTTCTAGGTCAGCTGAATTAAATTATTGTAAATACTGTAAATTTATTTTAAAAGTTTTTAATTGAAATATAGTTGACATACAATATTATTTTAGTTTCAGGTGTACTACCTAGTGATTTGACATTTGCATACATTATGAAATGACCACCATGGTAAGTCTAGTAACCATCTATCCCCATACAAAATTATTAAAATATTATTGACCAAATTTCTTATGCTGTATATTACATCCCCATGGCTTATTTATTTTGTAACTGGAGGTCTGTACCTTTAATCCTTTTCACCTGTTTTACCCACCTCCCCATCTTCTTCCCTTCTAGCAACTACTTGTTTGTTCCCTGTATTTGTGAGTCTGTTTTTGTTATATTATGCTTGTTTGTTTTGTTTTTTAGAGTCCACATATAAATGAGATCATGAAGTAATTTCTCTTTCGCCGTCTGACTTATTTCACTTAGCGTAATACCCTCTAGATCCATTCATGTTGCTGCAAATGGCAAGATTTCATTTTTCATGGCTGAGTACTATTCCACTGTATCTATAAACCACATCCAGGAAGAAGTTATTTTTAAAAATTAGATGTGCGTTTACTGACTCTGTCTCTTTATCTGTTACCCTCTCTTTTTCTCTATCATATATATAAATATATATAAAAGTATATATATGTTTACCATACCTATATGCATAAATATATTCATACAAAAAAATGTTGAAAAGTACTTCAGACAGTTGACCTAGCTATCTGGGGATAATGGGTGTGTTAGTTTTCTAGACCTGTTGCAACAAATTTCCACAAACCAGGTGGCTTAAAACAACAGAAATGTATTTTCTCACAGTTCTGGAGGCCAGATGTTCAAAGGCGTCAAGCAGGATCACACACCCTCCCAAGGCTCTAGGGGAGTATCTTTTCTTGCTTCTTTCGGTTTGTGGTGGCTTCTGGCATTCCTAGGCTTATGGGAGCATAACTCCAATCTCTGCCTCCGTTTTCACATGGCCTTCTCCCTATGTCTTTGTGTCTTCTCTTCTTACAAGGACACCAGTCATGGGATTTAAGTCCCATCCTAATCCAGGTTGATTTAAACTAGAGAGCCTTAACTTAATTATATTTGCAAAGACCCTATTTCTTAATAAGGTCACATTCGGAAGGTCCTGGTGGATATGAATCTGTGGGGGGGACATTTGTCAACCAACTGTAGTGTGATTACTGCTGACTTTCGTTTTCTCCTTTGTGCTGTAATTCCTTTTTCTATGCCTGTGTATTGTTTTCATAATTGGAAATTTGAGGATTTATAGTTTTGGAAAAAATATATAATTAGACATGGGTATTCAAGGAATGAAAAGATGCAGATGGACATTAGAATTAGAAAGTCCTATTAATATTGGATGGAGATCTGGATTGTTAAGCCATCTTCTTGGATGTTATTTTTCTTGCTCCAGGCACTGGTTTTTAGGACACTGAGTCCAACTTCTCACTGGTTTTTTAGTAGAGAAATAAAAATCAAATGCACAATGAGATGTCACTACAAATCCACTAGATTGACCAACTTATTTTTTTAATGGAAAAAAATATTGGTGAAGATATAGAGAAATAGTAATTTTCATATATTGGTGGTGGGAATGTAAAATGATGCAGTCTGTGCGGAAAACAGTTTGACAGTTACTCAATAAGTTAAACGTAGGATTAGCATAATACCCAGCAATTCCACTGCTGGGTATATACACACGAGAATTTTAAAAAAAACAAAAAAAAAGATATCTCTTTCAAAAAATGTGTCCATTCAATCCAAGATGTCCATTTTATCTAATGATTGATGGCATAAAGTTGTTTATAATATTCCCTTTCATATCTCTAAAATGCTGCTCTTTCATGCCAGCTATTTACTTCTCTATTGTGTCTTTATATTTAAAGCATGTCTCTTATGGCCAGCACATAATTATCTTACTTTTTTTATTCATTATGACATGATTTAATTGGAGTGTTTGATATTTAAGGTAATTATCAATATAGTTAGATTTACATTCACAATTTTACAATTTATTTTCCTTTTGTTTCATCTGTTTTCTGTGTCTCTTTTTGTGTCTTCTTCTATTTAATCTATCTATTTAGAGGTTTAGCTATACCTCTTTGCATTATACCATGGTGGTTGCTCTACAGATAAAAACTTACATCCTTAACTTTGTGCAATCTACTTGCTGCGTCACTTAATGAGAAATGTAGAAAACTTAACAAACATAGGGGATTATCCATCCCCCATTATTTATAAGATAGTTTATATATGTATTAGATGTACATACTTTATCATCATAAGACAGTGCTATGTTTTTCATTTTGAACATTTTAAGAATCTTGAGGTTTATAAAGCCTAGTAAAACCAAATGGTCTCCTTGGTAGCACCAGATAACCTTAGATGGGTAATTGCCAAACCCCTTCAATGTGACAACACATTACACCAGGACAAGTTGGCTATAATATTGAGGAAACATTGGTGGAGAAACTTTTCTGATCTAGCAGTGGACGTTGCCTTCACATACCTTCTTTTTAAGCAATGTAATCCTGGTAACCTTATAAAGGTGAGGTATAGGGAACCACTGAGCAGCTCCAAATGGATTTTTAGCCATTACTTCCCACTATGGATTTTGATTATGTACTAGCAACAGTATGTTTATTTTTGCTCAGTCTGAAGCATTCAGTAATCAGAATGTCATGACATTTACAGAGTCTGAAAGCTGTTATTTTTTAGTTTCCTTAACTAGGGCATTCCAATTTATCTATCTGGTGATAGGGAACCCAATTTACTGGGACAAGTTTTCATGAATTATGTATATACAAGGCTCTGCTCCTTACTCAAAGAGATGGTACTCTCCTTATTAACTCCCTCCCCCAAACTCTGATAGGTCAGCATGGTTGCAGGTTTTGTTTGTTTTTAACCATGTTCAGCTGTGCAAGAACACATGCAGTACAAAGCAGACAAAGAGATTTAACTACAGGATTTTTTTATGGTAAGTATTAAAATGGAAGATATATATATTTCTTTTGATACATTTTAATATATTATAATATTATATATTATATATAGAAAGAGAGTGAGAGATTGATTCAAGAACAGAACAATTTACAGAAAATTTAGAAAATGATATATTACATTCAGTAAATTATCTAGTGATAAATGGTGTGTGTGTATATATATATGGAGCATGAAACTTTAATCGTCTAACAATCTGAAAGTCAAATTAGGGCTTTTTTCAAATTATTTGAGGTGTAGTCATTTTGAGTTTCTGCATATTTTAAGACAATAGGATATAAAATTACTTTGCAAGCTCACAGAGCTACCACATAGGAAACTCAAACAAAACCTAATATGCTGTTTATTGCTAGCTTAGTTTACCTTTGTCACTCAAGCAGACTTTTGTTTTGTTTCTCCATGATATAGTCCACAAAATCTTTCAGGGCATTACAGGGGTGTTTCTTAGACAGGCAACCTCCAGAAATTGACTTTGTTATGATCATGATCTCTGCTTAGTTATGAGGCAACACCTTTCCCATGGCAATAAGGACGCCTTAATCATTCCCTCCCCTCTTACTCTGCAGCCAGCTAAACTTCACCAACTGTATGAAAATAAACTGTTTCGAACACCACTTGCATTCATTACCGCTTTAATAGAAGAGAAATTGCAAGTAAGATTAATCCTATTACATGGAGAATGTTGCTAAATGGATTCATTTTACGGCAGGTGGTTCAAATAGTACCCATCCAATTAGCATATACAGAAACTACTCCTTAGAAAATGAGCAAACATAAAAGACATAAATTTGATCACCTTTTAAGTCTTTAGATAATCGTACTTATATTTTAAATAATCTACTAAAAGATAAGAGAAAAATAAAGCTCAATTAAAAAATGACCCATTGTTGCATATCAACATTTGCAAAGCATTTACATATTTCCTCACTTATTCAATATTTATTGATTTAATTATATTCTACTCTAAAGAAAATTTTAAAGCAGCTGTATTTTTCAATATTTAATTCTTTCAACCAATAAATATTTACCACGTAAATTGCATAGGTAGGCACTATGCCTGTACTAAGGATCCAATGGTAAGCAAAATATACATGCCCTTGATGTGAGTTATGTAAACAATAGAGCAAAACAAAATAAAACACAACATGAAAGATAAGAAAAAGCAAAATCAATTAGGTAATTTAGATGAGTTTGAGGGTAAATATAAAATCTTTAAATGAATAATATGTATTCTACACATTTATTAGACCATAGGTGTTTCATAGACATCAAAAAGTAGATGCATAATCAGTAATCAATTTGAAAATTTCTGTGAAGTAAAAATACATCAATATTATTATGCTAAGCATGGCTAACATTCATAAGGAGGCAAAAGTGATACTAAAAATTATGTTCAATAAAAACAGTGATACAGGGATTTCCCTGGTTGTCCAGTGGTTAAGACTCTGCGCTTCCACTGCAGGGGGCACAGGTTCAATCCCTGGTCTGGGAACTAAGATCCTGCAAGCCACACGGCACAGCCTAAAATAAAACAAGTAAAAATATTCTAAAAAAGAAAAAAACAGTGATACATATGTCTATTTCTTATACTTATGAATAGCAATGTGTTCTTAAGACATACAGCAAAGAAAAGTAAATAAAAGTATCACTTGCGATATTTCTTCCTGTGTTGTTCAGTACGGTAGCGATTAGCCACATGCAGTTATTTAAATTTAAAATTAAATTAATTAAAATTAGTTAGAAATTCAGTTCCTCAGCTGCATTGGACACATTTCAAGTGTTCAGATAATCATCTCAGAATGTTCTATTGCATGTCTGGCTCTGATCTAGACAATCTATTCAAACATGCACCTAAAACTTCAAAACATATGAAAAAAACATTCCATCAGTGAAACATTTTGGACATTCTTGTGAATACTGTTGTACCATTTCTAGTTCAGTTTGTTTATTTTTATGATTCTTTAATTTTTCCTATGGTCTATGTGGTCATTCACTATCTTCCTTCATTTACATTTATCTTTAGTTTTTCTCTTCTTTGAATCAAACCCTCTAGTTACTTATTGTAATGAGAGTCTACATTTCTGCACTGCCCACTGCTATATGGAGATAACATCAGACACACACAATCAATTTAATTAAATGCTATAATATTTTGTCAGATAATAATGTGTCAAAGTCAGTTCATTAATTGTAAAGAATGACCGTATAATGTAAAGATATTAATAATAGGGGAAAATGAGTGTGGAACATATGGGAAATCTCTGTGCTATCTTTCTATAAATTAAAACTGTTATAAATTTAAATTTATTTTTTTAAAAAAAGCAGCAGACATGGAGAGGTTGTGGTTTATTTTCAGTTGGGGCAAGAAGGATATAATCCAGTAATTTTATCCTCTTCCGGGCTGTTGTCATTTTATGATGAAGTAACACCTACTTGTCATGAAAATGTAACAGATGAAACTCTCTACCCCAGATGGTTGACTCCAAGGAAGTACCTCTACTTCCACACTTGTCAAACCCATCATCGGCCATATTGGCCATAGCTTCATATAGTACTAAAGTAAACATTAAAATTGCATAAATTCTCAAGACAAATGGGGGGAGGATCTTAACTATGCACAAACTGTGCTCTAATCTCAAGAAAAGCTTGTAAAAATGTTTTAAGAAAAACAAAAAGGAATTTAGTCCTATGAGCCTGCAATTCTACTACTGTTGTAAATACTCAAAATAAATGAATGATATGCTCACCTAAAGACTTAGATAAGAATATGTATAGCAGCATTAATTCAGAAGTGTCAAAATTAATCCCAACCCAAGTTTTATCAATAGTGAAATACATACTTAAAAGTGTCATTCATTCATACAATGGGACACTATACAAGGAAAAACCTACAACTCCATGCAAAAAATATAGCTAAATATCCTAATCATGGTGCTAATTGAAAGAAGCCATACACTAAAAATGCCTGCCAAGGCACTCATATAGATAAAATTCAAAACAGGCAGAGCTAACCCATGTGTTAGAAGGCAGAATAATAGTCTCATTTAGAAGGATGCAGTAGGAGAGTGAATGGGACAAACAAACACAAGAAAGGCTTGGGGTGTTAGTAATGTCTCGGTCTTTGTGGGTGGTTACTCAGATACATTTCTGTTGAGAAAATTCAATGACATATATATTTATATTCCGCATAATTCTTCAATTAAAGCAAAATTGAAAGGGGATGGAAAAAGTATTACGTCATTAGGTGCAAGTAACCATAGACATGGAAATGAAAGACTTTATTTTTTAAGGGTTTTTTTGTTGTTGTTGTTTTTGTTTCCTGTTTTCTTTTTGGCCGCATGGCATGTGGGATCTTAGTTCCCCAACCAGGGATTGAACTTGCTCC
Source organism: Balaenoptera borealis (assembly GCF_965194805.1). NCBI lineage: Eukaryota > Metazoa > Chordata > Mammalia > Artiodactyla > Balaenopteridae > Balaenoptera > Balaenoptera borealis. Next base: position 9,037,325 of record NC_138875.1, read on the forward strand.
CCTTGCATTGGAAGCTCAGAGCCTTAACCACTGGACCTCTGGGGAAGTCCCATGAAATGAAAGACTTCAAATACATTTTTATTCATCATAGTAACTTTCCCTACAAAGTGAAAAAGGTATAATTAAATATATTAACCATATGGAATTTGTTGGAACTTTGGATATCTATTAATGAATTGAATAAATAAAGTCAGATTGAAATATGTGATGCTGCTTTCTAGGGAGAGATATGGGAGAAACTGAATAGGTACTAACTGCACAATTCTTCCCATAAGCTTCATGAATCCTATATAGCATTCCAAATCATTTGGGGGAACCTCCTAGTTTGTAAATCCTCTTTAGTGTGTTAAAGAAGCAAATTATGTTGTCTTAAAGGTTAATGGAAAGTAGTGGAATAAGAGTAATGGTATTCAGTCTTGCAGTTAAACCCTAGGAAAGAGGCACAAAGACATCAGGCATGGCAGTAAGAAAATAATGAGTGCGTGTAGACTCAAGGGAAGTCTAAGTTCTTTGCTATAATGCAGTGCTCTTGACAGACAAGGACTATCTCAGACTGAAGCTGGAAATGGTTTGAGGCTTGGGTTGAGTGTTAAAAAGTAAACTTAGTCCAGATTGTGAGGTGTCATTTATCCCACGCTAAAATGTGTACATTCTATTCAGTTTTCTCATGTCTGTGTTTTAGAAAGTTAATTCTGGGAACAGGAATTCATTGTTGATCCGAGATAGTGAGACATAAGCTGCTTCTGATTGGTTCCTATTAAAATAGCAAAATAGATTGATTTGCAAAACTTTCCAACCACGGCTGTTAGAGAAAAAATATATTAGGATAGAGCACCTCTAAGTTATGTCAGCTAACTTTTACTTAATTGATAGAGAGAAGGGTATGCAAATCACCCACCTCCCCTGAAAAAAAGGGAGGAGTCATTTCTGTTGCTCCGGGTGACCAGTGACATTTCTGCAGGTATTTCATGTCCTGAAGAACCTCAGCCACTTAGCTCCAATTCACCAAATTAGCAGTGACATGAGTCTAGGGACATGATCCATTTCCAGATAACACCAGGAACATTATAAGGTATTTAACAGAGAGTTAACATTTAAATCAAGGATGCGTTTTATGGTGAAAGAAACACTAAATTATTTGAATATATTCATTTAAAAAATTAAATCACTAGGTTCAGTGCAGTGAGTCAGGAATACTGGATGCTTACCGTAAGGGACGTATAAGATAGTATGAAATGTCAAATGACAAAACTAAAACAATTTAGTGATGAGCTTGATGTCCTTTATTAAAGGAAAACAACCATGGACTGGGTGAGTACAGCGCCTGGCAAGCAGTGGAGAACCCTTCCTGAGGGATTTGGGGCAAGACCAAGTTTTACGGAGCATTAGAAGATGCAAGCAAAACGGGGCGTGACTGGCTAGGAGGTCCGGGATTTTCTTGTAGGGTAGCAGGTTCTATTTTCCAGGGTAAGGGGAGCTAGGAAGGCTGAGTTGGAGGATGGTGATTGGTGCATGTTGTTTCTTTGACAGGATGATTTAGGTGTAGATTTGCGACGTGGGCTGGGCCACTGGGGCGGCCATTTTGTGGGTCTTCATATATATGAATTAACTCTATCAGAAAGAAAAACATGTACACAAATGGCCCAATAACCAAGGTTCAGAGATGCAGCTCAATGGCAGATGCCATTTGCACTCAGGGGCCTTTTGTAGTATAGTGGAGCTGGAAATGAAGGCTCTTGGGCAAAATGTGCTTTCATCTCGCTCTGACAGATATTTCCTATTTTAAGCATATGATTATTTTTGTAAAGTTCCCTCAAATACTGTAAGGAATAAGTGTCTAGCTTTGCATAGTTAAAATACGTAATGTTTGATTCTAACACTGTTTCTGTGGTCCTACAATCTTATTTCCATTGAAAGGGAATGGGTTCTTCCTAATCCTACTGTAAATTAAGTACATTAATCTGAACAATGAAAATTGCATTTCAGCTTATGCCCTCACAAGAGAAATTCTAACACATCATTTCCTAACTTTTTATATTTACCGTACTTCCTTTTGGTTTTCCTCTGTTTCCCGCTCATAGAAATGAAAGGCTATTCTGATTTTTTTTTTTTTTAACATGAATACCGTATCATATTATTCCAGGATATAATGGTTGCGTTTTCTCCCATTATTTTGAAACTTCTTTCCAATGGATATTGTTTGATTTTATGAAACTCTCTGGTTTAATTTTTTCTTTGAATCTGATTCTGATGGGAATTTTAACAAAACGAAATACTTACATTTCAATAGTCATTGCTAATTCCATGATGTGTTATTTTCAAGTGAATAAAATTTTCATTTTAATTCATAGCAATTGTTAAAAATGTGTTTTATTTTTCTATTTTAAGATAAAATTTTACTTTACTTCTCGATGCCTATTTAGATAGACTATCTAAAATGACTGTGTAGGAATAAATAATGACTATTTGATTCTGAAAAAATAAACAAACAAAAAGTCAAGAAGAGGAAGAGTTGAATTAATATTATTTCTTCACAGAGTTAATTCCAAATACATACTGTGTTTTCTCCACAGTTTTCATACAAAACTAAGACAACTGGTATAAACTAAACATCAGTCAATCTGTGGATGATTTGGTCTATTATGCAAAAATTTCTTTTGAATTTTTAAATCAGATTAATTGGAAAAATACAAAACAATTTTAAGAGTTTTCTCAGATATTAATTGATACAAAATTAATTCAAATTTAATTTTAAGAAAAAATAATTTTGGTTCATGTAACTGGTTGTTATCAGGTCAGGGACTTGAAGCCTTAGCATGAAGACAGTCTCTCTCATTATTTGCTTCTGATTTTCCTGGATTGGCTTTGCTCATTGACAGTTCTCCCCTCATAGTTGTTACCAGCAACTGTAGTCTTATGTAATTTTATGGTTAAGAATCCTAGACTACAAAGCAAGCCTTTTTCTGAATAACTCCAAAAAACTTTCTGGAGTTGATTCTAAATGAACTAGCATAGATCATGTGACAATATCTAAAGCATTGAAATGGAATGGAATAACTGGCTTAGCATGTGCCTAGCACATGGCATTTTAGTTTTAAATATTATTGGTAAATTGGTACAGCACTATGGAAAACAGTATGGAGGTTCCCCTCAAAATGATAGAAAAAATAAAATATTTTTCCTCAAGAAAAAAAAAAAGTAGAACTCCATTTGATCCAGCAATCCCACTCTTCAGTATATAGCCAAAGGAAAAGAAGACAGGTTATCAAAGACATATCTGCATATACATGTTCATTACAGCACTATTCACAGTCAGCAAATATGTAAACAACTTGTGTCTATCAAGTGATGAATTAATTAAAAAAAAGATGTGGTATATATCTATACAGTCGTCCCTGAGAATCCAAGGGGGATTGGTTTCAGGACCCACCTTGGATACAAAAATCCACAGATGCTCAAATCCTATCATTGGCCCTCTGAATCCACAGGTTCCTCATCTGTGGAGCCAACCAATTGAATATCATCGAACATAGTACATGATCCAGATATGGAACTCGCAGATAAGAGGAGCCAATGGTATATTTATTGAAAAAATCTGCATATAAGTGGACTTTTGCAGTTCAAATCCATGTTGTTCAAGGGTCAACTGTATATATATATATATATATATATATATATATATATATATATATATATATATATATATATTCAGCCACGAGAAAGAAGGAAATCCTGCCATTTGTGACAACATGGGTGGGGACTTCAGGGTATTACACTAAATAAGTCAGACACAGAAAGACAAATACTGCATGGTGTCAGTAATATGTGGAATCTAAAGAGAAACAAAACCAAACAAACAAATAAATGAACATCATAGAATCATAGAAACAGAATAGAAAAGTGGTCGCCAAGGGCTAACTGGGAGCTAGGGGAAATAGGGTGTGGTTGGTATAAACTTCCAATTATAAGACGAATAAGGTCTGAGGATCTAAGGTACAACATGGTGACTATAGTTGATAATACTGTACTGTATATTTGAAATTTGCTAAGAGAGAAGAACTTAAATGTTTTCACCAAAAAAGAAAAGTGAGGGGATGGATGTGCTAACAATGTGGGGGAGTCCTTTCACAGTGTATACGTTAGAATAATATAGAGTGTGAGACTATGTTTGGGCACTTACTCTTTGTTTATATTAGATATTAGCCTCCATCATAACATACTTATTAAATTTCCAAGTTGAGCAGTTCTGTAATTGTAACTATTGTTGCTGTACCTGTAACAAAACATGCTTATGATAGTAAAACAAATAGAAGTGCCCACAAATACTATTTTTTAAATTCACTTGTAACTGTTCCTCTTGTATTTGTGCATGACAAAATCAAATTTCTAAAAATTTTAGCATGAAAAATAAAATTTGTATCAGTCAAAAATATGTATGTATATATATTATATACACACAATTATTATTATTCGTCGACACATGGGTGAGTAGGGTTGGAATCAAATTACATAGACTGAGAAAGGGGAAGGGGTCATTACCAAATGAAAATAAACTACTTTTGTTACCAGAATAAGAGGTCCAAAATGCAAAGCAACAGATGTACTTTGGTCTTATGGAGATATATCCTTCAATTATTACATAAAATGATATTCAAAAACAATTATATATATATATATATATATATATATATAAAAGCAGAGGACAAAGACGTCTACCATATATATCATTTTGGTTCTTTAGGTAAGAGAGGACATTTTACCTTCAAAACCACCAGAACACTGTACAACGGCCATATGTGTTTAAGGACCTCTACATCAATATTCAGTAAACTACAATAGCAATTTTAACAATGGTATTCCCTTTTGTGCATTATACTTGTAATGCACACAGACTGCTGTCTCTGCTCAGTGAGACAACTTGACCAGTGGTCACAGACTAACCCCTGACCTCTGTCAACAACAATCTATGCCTGATTGCCTCTAAGTCAAAGTTCATAAACTAGAGTGTCGGTGAGCAGCCCATGGCCATCATAGGCAGATATAGGTGAATACCAAAATTAAATGGATATGCATTAGCATTTTATTAGCATTTTTAAAAATCCTGTATAGGAATGCGTGTGTGTAAAATATAATATATTAGAGATTTAAAACCAGATCAATAAACTAACATTTATTGATAAATTGTGTGCTAAGAATGCTACATATAATTCTGTATATCCTGTGTCATTTTCAAAAGAATATAGACTGGCATTTTGATGAGAAACATTAGTTCAATTAAATTAAGATTTATTCTAAACACACAGTTTAAAAACTACCTTTAATAGAATACCTAATCATTTATACTAATTTGTTCTCAAGTATAAAGAACCCACAGGGGAAATTATTAGTTGAAGAGTGAGACACTATTTTTTATTTGTACAATTTTGATAATATAAAATCAATGATAAACTATATAAAGGTGTAAAAAATCATACTGGAGTGCTAATAAGTTTTCATGCAAATAGAATGATGCATTCTGTGAAAATTATGCTTACTTATCAAAATTATTTGCCCTCATGGAAGCAAATCTTATATGCTATAATATTACAACTATGGAATACAAAACAGAAAGCCATGCAATAAAATAAAAGCTGAAAGAAACTTACAATAATATCAATAGTTTTGATTTCCAAGATATGTTGACTTTTCCTCAAGGCAGAGAATATGGGTATGCATACCTGCAGGCAGATGGTGAATGTGGTGAACTAGTCATCTGGTAAACCAGGGATGGTCGTGACCTCATTGAAACAAATATATCTCTTAACTATAGAAGAAATCCCACATTCAGTGACAACAATGTAGGAAAAGAAATATCAAAAAGGGTAATATAAAAGGCAATTTGTCTTATTTTCAGACTTACTGAAAATGCTGAGGAAAAAATATAGTCTCCAATGTGTATATTACTTCTCTTCTATCTACTCTTCTCTCTTTGGGGGGTTGATTTCAGATGTTCATATGTAGAAATCACCATTTTTTTGTTAGCATAGGCAGAGTTTTGTAAGACATAAAGGTTAAACTAAAGGTTTTCTCTAAAGTAGCAATGAGATGCAAAACTTGCTTAAATCAAGCAATTTTTACTTTTTTTCTAAATTAACCTATTAGTGACTTATTCTAACCCATTGTTAACTGTATACTAAACTAGTTTTTACCTTTAAAGAGAAATGTCTATAATGGCTATATGAACACATTACTATTAATTCAAATATGTAAGTGTAGAATTAACTGTTTAATAACATCTTCAATAGTATATATTTGAATAATTATTTTTATTAAAATACAACCTGAGATATATCTGATTGTTCAAACTCTAACTGCATGAAAGATGTAAGTATAGCCTTTTGAGATTGTGCGACTCATGTTACAGGCTTACCTTATTCACACACATGAAATCTGTAAAGCCCAAAATTAATCCCTAAGGCATGTTAATGTGCTTCTTTGACAACCCTTATTAACTATACAAGGTATTTAAATTGCAGATACCCTGCCGAGTGAATATTCAGAAGACACTTGGCAACTCTACACCAGAACACAAGATGCTCCTTACAGAACATTACTTGTTTTATTTTGTGATTTATGGAAGACTGATTTAGTTTTGTATTTTCATGGCACTAGAGAGAGAAAAATGAAGGAAGGAAGGTGAGGGGGGGAGGGAGGAAGGAAGTAAGGGAAGTCACTCAGACGTCGAGTCAATCATATGTCAGACACTTTTACATTCTTTCCCTCAAAACTGTTATATGAACACACATCTTCATTCCTCTCTCACCTTTTCTCTCACTGCCTTAGCTTGTCTCTTTCTGTGGCCCCACTTGACTCTTTGATGTGGAAATTTCTGATTTTCCAGTCTTTCCATGGCACTATCGATTGAAATTATTTTAAGTTGCTAAAAATTAAGTATAACTGTCTTTATTTTACTTTATTTTAATGTTAATTAAGTAACTTGCCTTCTGTCTTAAAAAAAAACGGGTGTTGTTTTTGCTTACCCAAAAGGAACTGATTTACACCCTTTGGGGCTTACAATATTCTTGATAATTGATGATTATAAGGTGATTTTTTTTCCCCAAAGACAGCAATAGAAATTTTTAGTAATCAAGCGGTTCCCCAGGGAGCAGGGAGGATGACCATTCTTCTAACCTACCACAAGCTCTGAATACAGGTCTATCCCTTCCCTCTCATTACTGTGCATTTCCTTGAACAGGAAGCCACAGCAGAAGACAGTGAAATAACCACGGATGTCAGAGTCTGACAGACTTGGTCTTAATCCCATTTCCACCTCATCTTGGCCTGCATACTTTACATACTCTCAGCCTCAAATTTCTCTCTCATAATTGACAGAACAATGCCTGCTTCTCAGGGTTGATAGAAAACTTAAATTGCTAATATGAACTTTAAATGAGTTGACATCACATTAAAAAAAGAACAGTGCTTGACGTCTATCTTTTGATTATAATTTATTATGATTATTTCAGTCTTTCCCAACTACATATTTTTTTTAATTTAGTTTTTTTTTGAAGCAGGGGCATGAAATATGGGGATAATGAAGGGAACTGAAAAAGGAAACTTGAGATTATAAATAGATATGAGTGAATTTTCCATTCACATAAACTGCTACATTAAGATTTTAGCAAGTGATTCCCTGGTGGCGCAGTGGTTAATAATCCGCCTGCCAATGCAGGGGACACAGGTTCGAGCCCTGGTCTGGGAAGATCCCACACGCTGCAGAGCAACTAAGCCCATGCACCACAACTACGGAGCCTGCGCTCTAGAACCCACGAGCCCCAACTACTGAGCCCGTGCGCCACAACGATTGAATCCTGCACTCTGCAACAAGAGTAGCCACCGTAATGAGAAGCCCTGTGCACCGCAACAAAGAGTAGTCCCCGCTGGCTGCAACTAGAGAAAGCCCGCATGCAGCAATGAAGACCCAACGCAGCCAAAAATAAATAAATAAATTAATTAATTAATTTTAAAAAAAAGATCTAAGCAAAGATTTATGGCTACTCAGAATTGAATATTGGTCCTTGCTGACCTGGCTCCCTCACTAACTCTTAACCTCCACCCTCTGCTTTTCACCAATCTGTGCCCAGTACTTGAGTCATAACAATCCAAAGTAGCACTTCTAGTCAACAAGAAAGACTCCTTTTGTACATAAATCCAAAGACTCCAAGATTGTTTTAAACTCTCCCATTTGGAATATGGACTCTGAAGCTTTCTAACCCATTGTACTTCTTTTTTTCATATATTTGAATTTTTGTGGTAAAATATACATAACATAAAACTTGCATTTGAACCGTTATTAAGTGTATAATTCAGTGGAAATAATTGCAAGCATCATCATTATTTCCAAACAGTTTCATCACCCCAGAGACTCTAAGGCCATTTTGCTCATTTCCCCTCACCCTAGCCCCTGGTAAAGTTTATTCTATTTTCTCTCTCTATGAGTTTCCCTATTCTAAATATCCTAACCAAGTGAAATCATACAATATTTGTCCTTTTGTGTCTGGCTTATTTCACTTAGCATAATGCTTTTGTGGTTCATGTATGTTGTAGCCTGTATGAGAACTTCATCACTTTCTTATGGTTAAATAACATTTCACTGTATGTACATACCATTGTATTAGTTTTCCAGGCTGCTATAACAAAAGGCCACAAACTGGGTGGCTTAAACAACAGAAATTTATTGTCTTACAGTTCTGTGGGCTGGGAGTCCATGATAAGTAGTCAGCAGGGTTGGTTCCCTCTGAGAGCTGTGAGGAAGGATCTAATCCAGGCTTTTCTCCTTGGCTCATAGATGGTCATTTTCTCCTTTTGCCTCTTTATATTGTTTTCCCTCTCTGCATGTCTATCTCCAAATTTCCCACTTGTATAACGACACCATTCATACTGGATTAAGGGCTCAACCTACTCCAGTATGGTCTCATCTTAACTAATTACTTTTCCAACAACACTATTTTTAAATAAGATCACATTTTGAGATACTAGAGGTTAGGAATTTTGGAGGGACAAAATTAAACCCAAAACAACCACTTTTTGTTTTATCCATCCATCTATCTGTTGATAGACACTTGGGTTGTTTCCACTTTTGGGCTATTGTTAATAATATTGCAGAGAATATTGGCACACAAGTTATCTATTTCGTCTCTATTTCCAATTCTTTTGGGTATATATAGCTAGGAATAGAACATATGGACCATATGGTAATTCTATGTTTAGCTTATTGAGGAGCTGTCTAACTTTTTCAGAGAGCTCCATCATTTTACATTTTCACCAGCAATGTATAAGCATTCCAATTTCTCCACATCATTACCAATACTTGCTATTGTCTGCTTTTTAAAATTATAGCTATACTAGAAGATGTAAAGTCATAGATAATTGTGCTGATGAGCTGCATTACCCTAATGATTAATGAAGATGAGCATCTTTTCATGCACTTATTGGCCATTTGTATATCTTCCTTGGAGAAATATTTATTCAAGTTCTTTGCCCATTTTTAAATTGAATTTTTTCTATATTTTGTTGAGTTTTAGGAATTCTTTATATATTCTTAATATTAAACCCTTATCATATGTGATTTGAAAATATTTTATCCTATTCCATAGACTGTGCTTTCACAGTCTTGCTAATGACATTTTATGAACAAAAGCTTTTAATTTTTATATTTATCACTTTTTTCTTTTGGTGTTAACTAAGAATCTATTGCCAAATCCAGGGTAATGAAGATGTATGCCTATATTTTCTTCTAAGAGTTTTAAGGTTTTAGCACTTATTAGGTCATTGATCTTTTTTTTTTTTTTGGACATCTTTATTGGAGTATAATTGCTTTACATTGTTGTGTTAGTTTCTGCTGTATAACAAAGTGAATCAGCTATACATATACTTATATCCCCATATCACCTCCCTCTTGCATCTCCCTCCCACCCTCCCTATCCCAACCCTCTAGATGGTCACAAAGCACAGAGCTGATCTCCCTGTGCTATGCGGCTGCTTCCCACTAGCTAGCTATTTCACATTTGGTAGTGTATATATGTCTATGCCACTCTCTCACTTCGTCCCAGCTTACACTTCCCCCTCCCCGTGTCCTTAAGTCCACTCTCTAGGTCTGTGTCTTTATTCCTATCCTGCCCCTAAGTTCTTCAGAACCACTTTTTTTTTTTAGATGCTATATATATATGTGTTAGCATACCGTATTTGTTTTTCTCTTTCTGACTTACTTCACTCTGTATGACAGATTCTAGGTCCATCCACCTCACTAAAAATAACTCAATTTCATTTCTTTTTATGGCTGAGTAATATTCCTTTGTATATATGTGCCACATCTTCTTTATATATTAATCTGCCAGTGGACACTTAGGTTGCTTCCATGTCCTGGCTATTGTAAATAGAGCTGCAATGGACATTGTGGTACATGACTCTTTTTGACTTATGGTTTTCTCAGGGTATATGCCCAGGACTGGAATTGCTGGGTCATGTAGTAGTTCTATTTTTAGTTTTTAAGGAACCACCATACTGTTCTCCATAGTGGTTGTATCAATATACATTCCCACCAACAGTGTAAGAGGGTTCCCTTTTCTCCACACCCTATATAGAATTTATTGTTTGTAGAATTTTTGATGATGGCCATACTGACTGGTGTGAGGTGATACCTCACTGTAGTTTTGATTTGTATTTCTCTAATGATTAGTGATGTTGAGCATCCTTTCATGTGTTTGTTGGCAATCTGTACATCTTCGTTGGAGAAATGTCTATTTAGGTCTTCTGCCCATTTTTGGACTGGGTCGTTTGTTTTTTGATATTGAGCTGCATGAGCTGCTTGTATATTTTGGAGATTAATCCTTTGTCAGTTGCTTCGTTTGCAAATATTTTCTCCCATTCAGGGTTGTCTTTTCATCTTGTTTATGGTTTCCTTTGTTGTGCATAAGCTTTTAAGTTTCATTAGGTCCCATTTGTTTATTTTTGTTTTTATTTCCATTTCTCTAGGAGATGGGTCAAAAAGGATCTTGCTGTGATTTCTGTCATAGAGTGTTCTGCCTATGTTTTCCTCTAAGAGTTTTACAGTGTCTGGCCTTACATTTAGGTTTTAATCCATTTTGAGTTTATTTTTGTGTATGGTGTTAGGGAGTGTTCTAATTTCATTCTTTTACATGTAGCTGTCCAGTTTGCCCAGCACCACTTATTGAAGAGGCTGCCTTTTCTCCATTGTATATTCTTGCCTCCTTTATCAAAGATAAGGTGACCATTTGTGCATAGGTTTATCTCTGGGCTTTCTGTCCTGTTCCATTGATCTATATTTCTGTTTTTGTGCCAATACCATACTGTCTGGATTACTGCAACTTTGTAGTATAGTCTGAAGTCAGGAAGCCTGATTCCTCCAGCTCCATTTTTCTTTCTCCAGATTGCTTTGGCTATTCGTGGTCTTTTGTGTTTCCATACAAATTGTGAAATTTTTTGTTCTAGTTCTGTGAAAAATGCTATTGGTAGTTTGATAGGGATTGCACTGAATCTGTAGATTGCTTTGGGTAGTATAGTCATTTTCACAATACTGATTATTCCAATCCAAGAACATGGTATATCACTCCATCTGTTTGTATCATCCTTAATTTCTTTCATCAGTGTCTTATAGTTTTCTGCATACAGATCTTTTGTCTCCTTAGGTAGGTTTATTCCTAGGTATTTTATTCTTTTTGTTGCAGTGGTAAATAGGAGTGTTTCCTTAATTTCTCTTTCAGATTTTTCATCATTACTGTATAGGAATGCAAGAGATTTCTGTGCATTAATTTTGTATCCTGGTACTTTACCAAATTCATTGATTAGCTCTACTAGTTTTCTGGTAGCATCTTTAGGATTCTCTATGTACAGTATCATGTCATCTGCAAACAGTGACAATTTTACTTCTTCTTTTCTGATTTGGGTTCCTTTTACTTCTTTTTCTTCTCTGATTGCTGTGGCTAAAACTTCCAAAACAATGTTGAATAATAGGGGTGAGGGAGGGCAACCTTGTCTTGTTCCTGATCTTAGTGGAAATGATTCAGTTTTTCACCGTTGTGAACAATGTTGCCTGTGGGTTTGTCATATGCGGCCTTTATTATGTTGAGGTTAGTTCCCTCTATGCCTACTTTCTGGAGGGTTTTTATCATAAATCGTTGTTGAATTTTGTCAAAAGCTTCTTCTGCATCTATTGAGATGATCATATGGGTTTTCTTCAATTTGTTAATATGGTTTATCACATTGAATGATTTGCTTATATTGAAGAATCCTTGCATTCTTGGGATAAACCCCACTTGATCATGGTGTATGATCCTTTTAGTGTGCTGTTGGATTCAGTTTGGTAGTATTTTGTTGAGGATTTTTACATTACTATTCATAAAGGATATTGGTCTGTAATTTTCTTGTGATATCTTTATCTGGCTTTGGTTACAGGATAATGCTGGCCTCACAGAAAGAGTCAGGAAGCATTCTCTCCTCTTATATTTTTTGGAAGATTTTGAGAAAGATTGTGTTAATTCTTTAAATGTTTAATAGAATTCACCAGTGAAGCCATTTGGTTAGGGACTTTTCTTCCTTGGAAGCTTTTGTATTGCTGATTCAATCTCTTTAATTTAAGTCTATTTAGAATTTTTTAAATATCTTCTTGAGTCAGTTTAGGCTATTTCCAAGAGTTTGTCCATTTCACTTACTTTATCTAATTTGTTAGAATACAATTCTTCATAATATTCTCATACTTTTTTATTTCTGAAAGGTTGGAAGTAATGTTTCCATTTTTCTTTCTGATTTTAGTTATTTGCATCTTCTCTTTTTTTTTGTTAGTCTTGCTAAAAATTTTTCAATTGGGTTTACAAATACAGTCTTTGCAAATGATACATTAAGCCACAAAAAGAAAAGGAGGAAACGTAAATGTATATTGCTAATGAAAGAGGCCAATGTAAAAAGGCTATATACTGTATAATTCCAACTATATGGATTCTGGAAAAGGCAAAATTATAGAGACAGTAAAAGATCAGTGATTGTCAGGTGTTTGGTGGGAGGAGAGATGTATAAGTGTAACACAAGGGATTTTTAAGGCAGTGAAACCATTCCATATGATACTGTGAGGGTGATTATGTGTCATTACACAGTTGTCACAACCCATAGATTATACTACACAAAGAGTGAACCCTAACGTAAACTATAGAGTTTAATTAAAAATAATGTATGGGTGTTGGTTCACCAATTGTTACACATGCCCTACACTAGTGCAAGTTGTTAATAATAGGATAATCTGTGAAGGCAGAGAGGGTGTTTTTAGAAACTGCACTTTGTGCTTAATTTTTCTGTAAATCTAAAATTTCTCTAAGAAATAAAGTCTATTTCAAAAAATGAAAAAAAAGAAAATTATTCCCTTTGAATCTGAAAAAGAGAAAAAACCTGCAGAAAGAACCAGTGCAGTTTAAGAGCCTAAGAAAAAAATGCTTAATGAATGTCGTATAATTAGACACTTTGGTCCAGCTGCAAACAGATCAACTTTCCAAGTGGTTTTAGAAAACCCAATTTTCTATTTATCTTTTTTTCATTTTGCTAGTGTTTAATCTGAAGTTGACCAAGGGAATAATTTGAAGTTGGATCATTATCCACCCTTCGTATAAAAACAAAAAAGATAATATATTTTAAAAAATATTTTGGTATATACACACTATTGATATTTTTGTCAATCTTTTATATTTTGTAAATAAAAGTTAGATTTTATTTTTGATGTTTTTATTGATCCACAATGCAAAATTTAATTTAAAAAAAAAAAAACGCGTGTTTGTACTGCATACATCTTTTTCAGGCTTCAGCACTCATAAAAAGTGATTATCTATTGAGAATAATGGATGCTGCTCACAGCTGGAAAGCATCCTGCTGTGGAGTTTGGCTAAGCTGGCAGGGCTTTGAGGACCCCTGTCTCAGCACAACTGTAAGCCCATGGTGACCCCCTAATGTTTGGACCAGACTTGCTAGGAAGGTCTGCACAGCCCAATCCTTCCCACTGCCTTGGAATGCACCCACGGCCAACCTAGCTGTCTGCAAAATGAATTCAGGAGCCTCCTTTGCAAGAGAACATGTGCTTGTGGGCACTTTCACATGCTAATTCTTGAATCACTCGGGTATTTTTATTCAAAGACATTGATACTAATGATTATGAAGCTAGGACTTGCAAGGGTTTAGAAAGAGGCAATCACTCTGCTAAACGCTTTGCCTATGTTACCGTCTTTATCACTACTCCATAAAAAAAGACATTTTGGAGCAAAGTCTTACCATCATTATTTGAAGGCACAAGGATGGGCCTCCTCTACAGAGATTAAGTAACAAGTCTAAGGCCAAACAGCAGGGAGAGAATTTGGAACCAGGCCTGTCTGACTCCAAAATGTAAACTCTTTAGCTGTATGCCATCCTAAGAAAAGCAATCCTTGCCTGTGAGGAAAGTTTAATAGACCAACCTGAGGATAGCATACTCTGCTGCTCTGAATGTTTACATGGTTTCCTTATGTGATACTAACAATTGTGTAGAAAGCCGGAAACGAACAGTAGCTCCAATTGTAGCTGTGTTGAGCTGCACATCAACAGATCAGTATATATTTAAGTATTTAGTGGCAATTACTTACAATAATAAATATTCTTTAAAAATTGACTGACTGTAGTTTTGTATAATACATATCACTTGATTACCAACATTTGCCATCCAAAATTAGGGAAAAGAATAAAGAGAAAAATAAAGTTTCTATATGTGACAATTACGAATTCTGTTACTCCCAAATACAGCATAAGAAATATGCAGTGAAAACATTGGAATATGAAACACACTTCCTGAAAGATTCAATAATGGATTCCTAAGGGACAGCTTCCACATGCTAAAATGCATATGGAAATCCGATGGTACCAGTATTGTGTCTCCCGACTATAAAAGAGATAAAGGTCATTCTATACTTGAGCTTCTGTTTACAGAAAATTAGAGTCACAGTGAATTAAACATTAGGCTATTTTGCATTTTATCTCATGTTTAGCTCATGTTTATAACACAACATTTTCAATGTCAATTATTTTAGGAATTCCATTTAGTGTAGATAGCATATTTCATTTCCTCATTTTTAAGTACAGTATAGCAGGGCTTCCCTGGTGGCACAGTGGTTGAGAATCTGCCTGCCAATGCAGGGGACACGGGCTCGAGCCCTGGTCTGGGAAGATCCCACATGCCGAGGAGCAACTAAGCCCGTGTGCCACAATTACTGAGCCTGCGCGTCTGAAGCCTGTGCTCCGCAACAAGAGAAGCCGCGATAGTGAGAGGCCCGCGCACCGCGATGAAGAGTGGCCCCCACTTGCCACAACTAGAGAAAGCCCTCACACAGAAACGAAGACCCAACACAGCCATAAATAAATAAATAAATTTAAAAAAAATACAGTATAGCATAGAAATACATCTAAATTTCAATAGTCCAGTTGTTTACAAATGTTTCAAAAATAGCTCACTCTAGAATCATATACTATATTCCAGATAAACGTCACCAGCATTATCCTCAATGGGTGGATCGTTAAGATTGATATGAAGAATAGATGTTGCTTTGAAAATACACGGAGTGAAAATAAAATAGAAAATAGAGAAATTCTTGTCAAGGACAAGCAATATGATCATTGTGTATAGTAAGTAGGAGTATAAAAGAAACAACTCTAGTTTATCCATTGAGGTATTACTATGGAATAAGCCTTGAGTTGAGTTGATCATTAACAAATAAATTGCAGTATTAATTCCCATTCTTACTCTAACTTTGTTGTTGAGTCTTGTTGTTTTTAAAGGGAAAAGTCCAAATTCAGGAGGGCTTTAGGTCACCTTTCTATAATGTCTGGTTTATTTCATTCCATAATTTCATATGCATCTATTAAGTGTTTACTATGTACCAGGTGCTATTCAAGACATGGGGGTAAAAGTTCCTTTCTTAGGAAATATTATTGAAGGTGCCCAGTTGATAGAAAGATAAAGCAGTTATTAGATCAGCATTTGAATATTTCTTTGATTTCACTCCAGATATTTTTTGTTATTTAAAGAAAATATTACTGATTATTGTTCATAATTTATTTATAGTTCCTTAGTTCTTCTGTTTGTTTGTTTGGTTTTTTGTTTGTTTGTTTTATTGGTTCACATGGCTTTATTGGCTGAAAATAAGTAAAAGGAGAAAAATTAAGAGAGTTGTTAACAAAAATTTTTGCAAAATATTTCAAGCACATAGCTACTACATCAGTGGAAGTACTGAACAACTCATTTGGGATAATGTTGCAATCATTCTCATATAGTTATAATAAGAAAATAAATTCTGAACGTTAAGAAAATAAACCTCATTTCATATTTTTCTCTTCATTTCTAATAAGGGAATAGATGTTTTAATTCATATCTATAACTGCAAATGCATTACACAGAAAACAGTATATTTGTTGTAACTTATCAACCTATCTTGATCTCATTTATAACAACTGCATTGATTTTATTATTAAGATATTTTAAAAATAAATTCCCTCACTAAAATAAGTGAAAGAATTATGATAAGCCACTTTAGGAAGGCTTTTAACTATTTGGGGTTGTTATATAATAATCATCACCATAATGTTTTAGAGATTCAAATTCTAAGGAAAAAAAAAAAACTTGTGGGTATAAGCAAAAGCTTCCTTTTGTTTTTTTCTTAATTTTTGAATTTTATTTTATTTATTTTTTTATAGAGCAGATCCTTGTTAGTCATCAATTTTATACACATCACTGTATACATGTCAATCCCAGTCTCCCAATTCATCACATCACCATACCCAACCCCCTGCCTCTTTCCCCCCTTGGTGTCCATACGTTTGTTCTCTACATCTGTGTCTCAGTTTCTGCCCTGCAAACTGGTTCATCTGTACCATTTTTCTAGGTTCCACATATATGCATTAATATACGATATTTGTTTTTCTCTTTCTGACTTCACTCTGTATGACAGTCTCTAGATCCATCCACATCTCAACAAATGACCCAATTTAGTTCCTTCTTAAGTCTGAGTAATATTCCATTGTATATATGTACCACATCTTCTTTATACATTCGTCTGTCGATGGGCATTTAGGTTGCTTCCATGACCTGGCTATTGTAAATAGTGCTGCAATGAACATTAGGGTGCATGTGTCTTTTTGAATTATGGTTTTCTCTGGGTATATGCCCAGTAGTGGCATTGCTGGATCATATGGCAATTCTATTTTTAGTTTTTTAAGGAACCTCCATACTGTTCTCCATAGTGGCTGTATCAATTTACATTCCCAGCAACAGTGCAAGAGGGTTCCCTTTTCTCCACACCCTCTCCAGCATTTGTTGTTTGTAGATTTTCTGATGATGCCCATTCTAACTGGTGTGAGGTGATACCTCCTTGTAGTTTTGATTTGCATTTCTCTAATATTTAGTGATGTTGAGCAGCTTTTCATGTGCTTCTTGGCCATCTGTATGCATTCTTTAAAGAAATGTCTATTTAGCTTTTCTGCCCATTTTTGGATTGGGGTGTTTGTTTTTAATATTGAGCTGCATGAGCTGTTCATATATTTTGGAGATTAATCCTTTGTCCGTTGATTCGTTTGCAAATATTTCCTCCCATTCTGAGGGTTGTCTTTTCGTCTTGTTTATGGTTTCCTTTGTTGTGCAAAAGCTTTGAAGTTTCATTAGGTCCCATTTGTTTATTTTTGTTTTTATTTCCATTACTCTAGGAGGTGGATCAAAAAAGATCTTGCTGTGATTTATGTCAAAGAGTGTTCTTCCTATGTTTTCTTCTAAGAGTTTTATAGTGTCCAGTCTTACATTTAGGTCTCTAATCCAATTTGAGTTTATTTTTGTGTATGGTGTTAGGTAGTGTTCTAATTTCATTCTTTTACATGTAGCTGTCCAGTTTTCCCAGCACCACTTCTTGAAGAGACTGTCTTTTCTCCATTGTATATCCTTGCCTCCCTTGTCATAGCTTAGTTGACCTTAGGTGCGTGGATTTATCTCTGGGCTTTCTATCTTTTTCCATTGATCTATATTTCTGTTTTTGTACCAATACCATATTGTCTTGATTACTGTACCTTTGTAGTATAGTCTGAAGTCAGGGAGTCTGATTCCTCCAGCTCCGTTTTTTCCCCTCAAGACTGCTTTGGCTATTCGGGGTCTTTTGTGTCTCCATACAAATTTTAAGATTTTTTGTTCTAGCTACGTAAAAAATGCCATTGGTAATTTGATAGGGATTGCATTGAATCTGTAGATTGCTTTGGGTAGTATAGTCATTTTCACAATACTGATTCTTCCAATCCAAGAACATGGTATATCTCTCCATGTGTTGGTATCATCTTTAATTTCTTTCATCAGTGTCTTATAGTTTTCTGCATACAGGTCTTTTGTCTCCCTAGGTAGGTTTATTCCTAGGTAGGTTTATTCCTAGGTTTATTTCTGCATACAGGTCTTTTGTCTCCCTAGGTGGGTTTATTCTTTTTGTTCCAATGGTAAATGGGAGTGTTTCCTTAATTTCTCTTTCAGATTTTTCATCATTAGTGTATGGGAATGCAAGAGATTTCTGTGCATTAATCTTGTATCTTGCAACTTTACCAAATTCATTGATTAGCTCTAGTAGTTTTCTGGTGGCATCTTTAGGATTCTCTATGTATAGTATCATGTCATCTGCAAACAGTGACAGTTTTACTTCTTCTTTTCCAATTTGTATTCCTTTTATTTCTTTTTCTTCTCTGATTGCCATGGCTAGGACTTCCAAAACTATGTTGAATAATAGTGGAGAGAATGGACATCCTTGTCTTCTTCCTGATCTTCGAGGAAATGGTTTCAGTTTTTCACCATTGAGAATGATGTTTGCTGTGGGTTTGTCATATATGGCCTTTCTTATGTTGAGGTAGGTTCCCTCTATGCCCACTTTCTGGAGAATTTTTTTATCATAAATCGTTGTTGAATTTTGTCAAAAGCTTTTTCTGCATCTATTGAGATGATCATATGGTTTTTATTCTTCAATTTGTTAATATGGTTTATCACATTGATTGATTTACGTATATTGAAGAATTCTTGTATCCTTGGGATAAATCCCACTTGATCATGGTGTATGATCCTTTTAATGTGCTGTTGGATTCTGTTCGCTAGTATTTTGTTGAGGATTTTTGCATCTATATTCATCAGTGATATTGGTCTGTAATTTTCTTTTTTTGTAGTATCTTTGTCTAGTTTTGGTATCAGGGTGATGGTGGCCTCATGGAATGAGTTTGGGAGTGTTCCTTCCTCTGCAATTTTTTGGAAGAGTTTGAGAAGGATGGGTGTTAGCTCTTCTCTAAATGTTTGATAGAATTCACCTGTGAAGCCATCTGGTCCTGGACTTTTGCTTGTGGGAAGATTTTTAATCACAGTTTCAATTTCATTACTTGTGATTGGTCTTTTCATATTTTCTATTTCTTCCTGGTGCAGTCTTGGAAGGTTATACCTTTCTAAGAATTTGTCCATTTCTTCCAGGTTGTCCATTTTATTGGCATAGAGTTGCTTGTAGTAGTCTCTTAGGATGCTTTGTATTTCTGCGGTGTCTGGTGTAACTTCTCCTTTTTCATTTCTAATTTTATTGATTTGAGTCCTCTCCCTCTTTTTCTTGACGAGTCTGGCTAATGGTTTATCAATTTTGTTTATCTTCTCAAAAAACCAGCTTTTAGTTTTATTGATCTTTCCTATTGTTTTCCTTGTTTCTATTTCATTTATTTCTGCTCTGACATTTATGATTTCTTTCCTTCTGCTAACTTTGGGTTTTGTTTGTTCTTCTTTCTCCACCTCCTTTAGGTGTAAGGTTAGATTGTTTATTTGAGCTTTTTCTTGTTTCTTGAGGTAGGCTTGTATAGCTATAAACATCCCTCTTAGATCTGCTTTTGCTGCATCCCGTAAGTTTTGGATCATCGTGTTTTCATTGTCATTTGTCTCCAGGTAGTTTTTGATTTCCTCTTTGATTTCTTCAGTGATCTCTTGGTTATTTAGTACTTATTGTTTAGCCTCCATGTGTTTGTGTTTTTTTACTTTTTTTTCCCTGTCATTGATTTCTAATCTCATAACGTTGTGGTTGGAAAAGGTGCTTGATATGATTTCAATTTTCTTAAATTTACTGTGGCTTGATTTGTGAACCAAGATGTGGTCTATCCTGGAGAATGTTCTGTGTGTACTTGAGAAGAAAGTGTAATCTGCTGTTTTTGGTTGGAATGTCCTATAAATATCAATTAAATCTATCCAGTCTATTGTATCATTTAAAGCTGTGTTTCCTTATTTATTTTCATTTTGGATGATCTGTCCATTGGTGTAAGTGAGGTGTTAAAGTCCCCCACTATGATTGTGTTACTGTCAATTTCCTCTTTTATAGCTGTTAGCAGTTGCTTTATGTATTGAGGTGCCCCTATGTTGGGTGCATATATATTTATAATTGTTATATCTTCTTCTTGGATTGATCCCTTGATCATTATGTAGTGTCCTTCCTTGTCTCTTGTAACATTCTTTATTTTAAAGTCTATTTTATATGATATGAGTATTGCTACTCCAACTTTCTTTTGATTTCCATTTGCATGGAATATCTTTTTCCATCCCCTCACTTTCAGTCTGTATGTGTCCCTAGGTCTGAAGTGGGTCTCTTGTAGACAGCATATAGATGGGTCTTGTTTTTGTATTCATTCAGCAAGCCTGTGTGTTTTGCTTGGAGCATTTAATCCATTCACGTTTAAGGTAATTATCGATATGTATGTTCCTATTACCATTTTGTTACTTGTTTTGGGTTTGTTTTTGTAGGTCCTTTTCTTGTGTTTCCCACTTAGAGAAGTCCCTTTAGCATTTGTTGTAGAACTGGTTTGGTGGCGCTGAATTCTCTTAGCTTTTGCTTGTCTGTAAAGCTTTTGATTTCTCCATCGAATCTGAATGAGATCCTTGCCAGTTAGTGTAATCTTGGTTGTAGGTTCTTCCCTTTCATCACTTTAAGTATATCATGCCACTCCCTTCTGGCTTGTAGAGTTTCTGCTGAGAAATCAGCTGTTAACCTTATGGGCATTCCCTTGTATGTTATTTGTAGTTTTTCCCTTGCTGCTCTCAATAATTTTTCTTTATCTTTAATTTTTGCCTATTTGATTATTATGTGTCTCGGTGTGTTTCTCCTTGGTTTATCCTGTATGGGACTCTCTGAGCTTCCTGGACTTGGGTGGCTCTTTCCTTTCCCTTGTTAGGGAAGTTTTCGATTATAATCTCTTCAAATATTTTCTGTGGTCCTGTGGTCCTTTCTCTCTCTCTTCTCTTTCTGGGACCCCTATAATGCAAATGTTGTTGGGTTTAATGTTGTCCCAGAGGTCCCTTAGGCTGTCTTCATTTCTTTTCATTCTTTTTTCTTTATTCTGTTCCACAGCAGCGAATTCCACCATTCTGTCTTCCAGGTCACTTTTCCATTCTTCTGACTCAGTTATTCTGCTATTGATTCCTTCCAGTGTAGTTTTCATTTCAGTTATTTTATTGTTCATCTCTGTTTGTTTGTTCTTTAATTCTTCTAGGTCTTTGTTAAACATTTCTTGCATCTTCTTGATCTTTGCCTCCATTCTTTTTCCAGGGTCCTGGATAATCTTCACTATCATTATTCTGAATTCTTTTTGCCTATCTCCACTTCATTTAGTTGTTTTTCTTGGGTTTTATCTTGTTCCTTCCTCTGGTACAAAGTCCTCTGCCTTTTCATTTTGTCAGTCTTTCTGTGAATGTGGTTTTCGTTCCACAGGCTACAGAACTGTAGTTCTTCTTGCTTCTGCTGTCTGCTCTCTGATGGATGAGGCTATCTAAGAGGCTTGTGCAAGTTTCCTGATGGGAGGGACTGGTGGTGGGTAGAGCTGGGTGTTGCTCGGGTGGGCAGAGCTTAGTAAAAGTTTAATCCCCTTGTCTGCTGATGCGTGGGGCTGGGTTCCCTCCCTGTTGGTTGTTTGGCCTGAGGTGACTCAGCACTGGAGCTTACCTGGGTCTTTGGTGGGGCTAATGGCCGACTCTGGGAGGGCTCACACCAAGGAGTACTTCCCAGAACTTCTGCTGCCAGTGTCCTTGTCCCCACGGTGAGCCACAGTCACCCCCCTGCCTCTGCAGGAGACCCTCCAATACTAGCAGGTAGGTCTAGCTCCATCTCCTCTGGGAGTCACTGCTCCTTCCTCTGGGTCCCAATGCACACACTACTTTGTTCCCTCTAAGAGTGGATTCTCTGTTTCCCCCAGTCATGTCGAAGTCCTGCCATCAAATCCCACTAGGCTTCACAGTCTGATTCTCTAGGAATTCTTCCTCCCCTTGCCAGACCCCCAGGTTGGGAAGCCTGACGTGGGGCTCAGAACCTTCACTCTAGTGGGTGGACTTCTGTGGTATAAGTGTTCTCCAGTCTGTGAGTCACCCACCCACCAATTATGGGATTTGATTTTAGTGTGACTTTGCCCCTCCTACCGTCTCATTGTGGCTTCTCCTTTGTCTTTGGATGTGGGGTATCTTTTTTGGTGAGTTCCAGTGTCTTCCTGTTGATGGTTGTCCAGCAGCTAGTTGTGATTCTGGTGTTCCGCAAGAGGGAGTGAGAGCACGTCCTTCCACTCTACCATCTTGGTTCCTAAACCCTTAGTTTTTATTTAATACTTTTTTATCTTTTCCAGGATCCCATACAGGTTATCATACTTCATTTAGTTTTTATGTCTCCTTATGCTCCTGTTGACTGTAACATTTTGTCAGACTTTTTTTGTTTTTGGTGACTTCGACAGTTTTGAGGAGTACTAGTTCACTGTATTGTAAGATGCCTGTGTCTTGGAATTTGTCTGGTGTTTTTCTCATCATTGGACTGGGAGGGTAGCCTGGGGTTACAGACTGAGAGCCACGAGTTTTGAAATGGAATATTCTTGTCTTTATTGATGTATTTTTAAAATAACATGAATGTCTTTTTTCCTTAGCCCATTAATGATGTAAGAGACACTATTTGATTTTGCAGTAACAAACAACACCATACCTTAGTAAGTTAAGCAGCAACAAATCACTTGTCAGCATACAATGTGTGTCATTGGTTGGCTAGGTCTTTTCCCCTACGTAACGTTTGTCTCCACACTTGGATTACACTGATGCAGTCATAGTTCTGGTATCCAAAGCAGAGGAAAACAAGTGCAGGGGAAATCATGATCAGTCTCTTACATCTACTGCCTAGAAGTGACATGTGTCACATCTCACATTTCTTTTGCCAATGGAAACCACACAGCCAAGACTGACTGTAGGTGGCAGAATAATGTAATCATCAGTAGGAAGAAAAAAATGGATATTGTGAACAGTAATAAAAACTGCCACATGGGTGTTTTGTTTTTATAATTTAAGTGGAAAAAAGATACGTAATTCTATAAAAAGTAATAAAAGCAACTTCATGGAAAGCATAAAGGACATAATTAGCATAAAATCAAAACTGTTTTGTAAAAGAGAGAAAAGTAATAAAAATTATAATAAATTGAGTTAGAGTAAAGGAAAAATACTCAACAGATCTACAACAAATATATTTAAGCAAGAAGAAAAACACATCAATAATTAAAAAAAGAATAAGTAGATATACCAACAAATGTAGAGACTTAAAGAGACAATACCTTGAAACTTTCTAAACGAATAAATTAGAAAATCTCAGTAAAACTGAAATTTGTTAAAAGGCAAAACTGACAAATTTATGGATGGAGAATTCAAAATGTGAAGAATTTGGAATGTGAATCCCATAATCATAGAAGCAATTGAAAGTCATCAAAGAATGATTGTTTTCCCTTTTACACTTCTTGTGTAGGTCAGCCTATGACCTTTTCAGAATAAAACTAATTTAACTTTCAATAAAAAAAAATTTTGCATAGAAAAATAAAGTTAATCCAAAAGCTGCTATAAAGAAGCAATTTTGTCCTTTATAATGAAATAGAAGACTGCACACTACCTCAAGCAGTGTATATTACAAAGCTGTATGATGCTAAATAGGTACTTTTTCAAAACAATCAAATGGCAAAGCCAATTTGTGTTGATATATCTCGATAAGCAAAGCAATTTAGTGTCCTTGAAATAAAATATATTTCATACTTATTTAATGAGATCCACATATTCAAGGGCACAAACAGTGATTATGCTTCTGCTGGCTAGTTATTTGCCAGTTCCTGAAAGCATTTTTAAAACCTGCTGTAATAAAAGCTGTGTATTACAAAGAACAACAAAAGAGAGGAAATATAACATAGGATGATATACTTTAAAAAATACCAAACATAAATCAATTCCAAGTGCAGATTCTTGTGTCCCCAACTTCAAACAAGGTTTAATACTGTGTAGAACTGTATATAAAATACATTTTTCCATTTTCACAAAAATATCCACCTATAAGTATAATTTTATCAATCTGTCATTACAAGTTTTATATCACTCTTTCACCTGCATTATTTTGAATAATAAAGCAAATTTGGGGCATAACATGAAGTCATTCATTAGACCTCAATCGAAACCAGGTTGAAATGCTATGCAATTTCTCAAAAACCTAAACATAGAATTACCATATGACCCAGCAATTTCACTCCCTGGTGGATACCCAAAATAACTGAAAGTAAGGACTAAAACAGATATTTGTAAATCCACATTCACAGCAGCATTATTCACAATAGCCAAAAGATGGAAGCAACCCAACTGTATACATCAACAGATGAATAGATACACAAAATGTGATACATCCACACAATGGAATATTACTCAGCCTTAAAAAAGAAGGAAACTGTGACACATGCTACTACATGGATGAACCCTGACATTGTTAGTGAAATAAGCCAGTCACGAAAGGATAAATATTGTATGAGTCTTCTTCTGTGAGGTTCTTAGAGCAGCTGAAGTCATAGAGAAGAAAAGAAAATCGTGCTTACCAAAGACTGGAAGGAGGGGAGGATGGGGAGTTAGTATTTAATGGGTGTACAGTCTCAGCTGGGAAAGAGGAAAAGGTTCTGGAGATGGTGGTGATGGTTGCACAAGAATGTGAATGTACTTAAAGCCACAGAACTGCACACTTAAAAATGGTTAAAATGTTAATTTTTATGCTCTGTGTATATTGTTACAATTTACAATAGAACACAAAAACACAGAAAAATGAAGAAATTAAAAAAAACAACAACAATTAGCAGTGCTTATGGAAGTTACATGGTAGAAAAGATAAACAAAGAGAAAAAGACATTAACCAAATTTATATTTAGAATCTATTCCCAGGTAAATCATTGTATCCATCTTTTGTAGATCACACCTGCACACACAACAATGTAATAACAGTCTGTGGTAGAGAGATCATAAACATACATCACAGGGTAAGTTATCTTATGAGTGGGTGCTGGAAGGTTGACAAATTATCTGATGGCAGCATCACATATGGATTTAAAGTATTCACGATTTTAAACAATTTAGAAAGAAGGGACATTGTACTCTGAGAAACTGAGCTGGCATAAGAAATGCCTCTGGCAATGACAACTACTCTGATCTCGAAGATGCCTTTGAAAGGTTTAAATACATTTTTTAATGTAAGATATGAGAGAAAAAAACCCACGTATTTCTAAAGTGTTATATAATTTTATATACTATGATACTTGAAAAATGCCCCTGTAACCAAGTATTTCTTGGAAATCCCTCATAACATTTCTACTGACATTTTAATATCTAGAACTTAATCATGTGGCCACACATAGTTGCAAGAAAACTGAAAATGTGATATTTTGGTTGAATCATTCTCTTTTTTCTCACCGTGACCCTTGGGACAAACTTTATTTTCAAGAGTTTTTTTTTTTTTTTTAATTGAGGTTAAGTTCACAAAGCATAAGATAAACGTTTAAAAGTGTACAATTCAGTGGCATTTAGTACATTCTCAATGAGGTGATGGAACTCTGGATCTCTATGTAGTTCCAGAACATGTTCATCACCATACCTGTTTCCTAGTTTCCTTCTGACCTTCCTTCCCCAACTGGTACCCATAAACCACTAATCTGCTTTCTGTGTTTACAGATTTGCCTCTCCTGGCTATTTCATGTAAATAAAATCATACAGTATGTGGCCTTTTATTTATGGCTTCTCTTACTTGGCATAATGTTTTGGAGGTTCATCTATGTATCCGTGCTTCACTCTTTTTCATGGATGAATAATATTAAATTGTACGTGTGTACTACCTTTTGTTTATCCATTCATCTGGTGATGTATATATGGATCGTGTCTACCATTTGGCTACTGCAAATAGTGCAGCTATTAGCACTCATGTACAAGTATTTGTCTGAACATGTTTTCAGTTCTTATGGGTATATATCCAAGAGTGGAACTGCTGAGTCATACAGTAATTCTGTATTTAGCTGGTTCATTGACTCCCCAATAAGACTGGAGTCCTAGTACTAGCAACGCAGAAGAGAGCAGATATTGTGTTGTAACCAGCAGCATCTGTGACGCATTTTGTTCCTCTTGGGGCACTTGTTCAGTATTTCTTCTCAATTTCTTAGTAGAGGTGGAACACGGGCTCCCTTTCCCACCAATGGACTAAATCACATCCACTTTTTGCACTCAGAACTCTATGGTATATTGCCTTCTGGCCTAGTTATTTATAGCACAGTGATTTGGTCCCAGACAACCATATCAATCTAAAAAATTGCTGAAGCATGAGCCACTACACAGCTGTAGCTGTGTAGTTACAAAACAAAAATCATGACAGGAACCAAATGCATTTCCCAATATCCTGCATTCAGCAGAGGCTAAAAGATGAGTTTGAGTTGATTCATAATCTAAATAAGTGACCTTTTATGAATTGAATATGAATAACAGGAAACTGTTTAAAATTTATGGGCTATTAATTTTTTAAAAGATTGAGATTTTGAAAATAAAGTCTCATTCATAAAATTGTCTTAAGCTGTATACTGTATCTAAGCTGTCTACAGTCACATATACAAACAACAGGTCATGTTATTCTTAGTGGTTAAAGCAGTCACAGATAGGCAACCATTCTTACTTACCAGACACCCAGTGTGCAAATTCATCTTAATTAATTAAACATGTGGTATCAGAGATACACCTCCTCAGAGGAAGGCTGTTCTCTACTGCCCTGTAGGATGCTTTAAAAGTTTGATCTATTAGCCCTTCTACATAAAACACAAATTCCTAATCTGATTATTAATATTGATTTTTAGGCAATTCATGAATCCTCTGAAACTATAAAAACTGCATCTGTGTGTGTGAACATATGTATTTTTCCATTCAGAATATCCAAGTGGTCACTATCCACATTCTCCCCACATTAGGACATTGGTTTAAAAGTTGTGGGATATTAGGAAATGTATTTCACCTCCTAGAACTCCAGGAAATTGTGATAAAATAAGAAAATATCTGGGATTCAGAAAGCAACAGATTAGGCTACTCTCCTGAAACAAGAGTGCTTGGCAAAGGATATAAAATAAACACAAAGTTCCTTTCCTTTTCCTTTTCTTCTTCACACTTTTGTGTATCCTACTTTCAAATTTAAGATCAAGATACACCTCCTTTAACAACCATTCAGCTTACCACTGATGGACCAGTTGATGGACAAGGTTCAATCCTCTCCCCTGGATTCTTACAATCCTCAGTCAGATCCACAAAGTGTCACTTAAATTGATTGCCATACTCAGGAGAATGTAAGGTTGGTGATGGCCAGAGATCTTTGTTGTCTGCTTTTGTTGTACCCCAAGAACCTAAAATATTTCCCATCTCCTATTACGTGCTGATAAATAATTTCTTCAAGTTTGAATGAAAGCTATAGCTTTCCGAGCCACACTACCACTATTTTGAGCAAAAGAATTTCTATTCATTCTCTTTCTTGTTCCACCAGGTTGGTGTCAATATTTGCCTATAAACGCTTATTAATTAAGTGCTTTTTATAAGGACACTGAAGTTAATCCAAAAGCATAGCAGATGTTTCTATGTTTCCAGGAGATTCTGAAGGAATAGTAAAACTATAACCATTGGGGAAGAAAAAAATAAGAAAATCAACTTTAGTGTTTAATTTTATGTTTTGCTAAAAAGTGACTATTCAGCATATGTGGAGGTCAAGAAACAATATTAGTCTGGATAAATAAATATTAAAAACAGGAGAAAATAGTAAATGTAATCAATAAATTAAAGAAAAATAGTATTCTTTGTTTCAGGGTTATCTTACCTATTTAAACATTTGAATGACATAGAGATAAAACACACATGTGGTCATGTACACACATTTCATTTTGGTAAATCTGAGTTTTGATTATGTTTCCTTCACTGGCTAGCTATGTGATTTTTGACAAGTTATTAAACCTATGGACATATCAATTCTCTTCCTTCTAAAATAGTATTAAATATTTTTCCAGATTGTTGAGAAGATTGCATATAGTATAATTTAAGTAATACTGCTGTTCGTCAACAACAACTGGTCCATGTTCTTTGCAAGGAAAACTGGACCATGTTCTTTGTCATTACTTGTTGTTTCAGTAATTTGAGCCAATATTTTGTATCAGAAGCTACTGTTTCTCGTCCTCCTGACATATTCCTTACAAATTATCCATTGAATTAATTGGTACACGTTTGTTAGTGGTTCTATTGTTGAATCAAGTGCTTTTTTATTCATTCTGGAGGCAATAGTTTCTTCATGTTTCCCCTGCAAAGGGATTCTCTGTACTGCTTTCTTCCGCAGACATCATTAGCTTCATCAAAGTGCATCCCACAAATAGATCCGAATTGAACAATCTTAATTTCACTGGAACCCATGTCCTGAACCTTCTGCTTCAAATATAGGAAATTTCAGTTGATACACAATTTTAGCCCCTAGGCACCTGAGAATATAGCTCTCAACTTTTGGGGGATACCAAACTAATTTTTATTTTGTCTTTTTGCATCAACTGTCTTACCCTTTTTTTCTGTGGTCACTTCCCATTTTTCCACCTATCACTAATTTTTACCTGAAGCCTCTGTTTCAACCAAGGGGCCCAACTTGTATTAATTGTCATCAATATGATTCTTGCAAATGCTTCCCTCTTCTATCTCTTCCCAGTCTTATGGAGTAGGTTTAAATTATTAAAAGTTTATAGCATGATCTCCTCCACTGGGTAGGAAAGAAGCTGTAACTGTGATATCAATATAAAGTTGAGGAGGAAAAACAATCATTTCAAACTTGTATGAAGAATTTGGGCAGTCATTTTTAAAGGTATTGTCATTGTGTCATATTAAAAATCAGTCCCTGCTCTGGAACTCATTAATGCGACCAAGTCCCTGAACTACTATAGGATCAGTCAGAGAAAAAAAATATTTGTAGAAGTGGCGAGGAAGCGTATCCAAGTTCCATATAACCGCCACCCTCTCTTCCCTATTTTCACCACATTACTTCAACAGTAGATGCAGCGAGGATATTTCTTTACTTCTATGCTTATTAAGTTTCAGCACGCATCCATGCAGTCATTAAGTCATCCCTTTAGACACTTCTTGTCCCTCAATTTTGTAAGTACATATCTTAGTAACTCTTTCCAACCTTCAAACAATCTGCTACTTTGTATATGATAAGGTATGTGATTCCTTGTACATAATGATTTTTAGCCAATGTTTTCCTGCACCTGCAGTAAAACCGGTTTCTTTAGCTGATGATATTTAAGCAGGGATTCCGAAATAAAATATTTTCTAAGTTAATCATATAGTAGGGTTAGAAACATCTGCTTCTGTCTCTGGGGATGCAGATCAAACTCAGAATGAGTCTCGATTCTAGTTAAGACCCATAGGTATCCACAGAGAGCTGTCTGTAACAGACCTATGCAATCCACTTCCCACACTATGGACTAGTCAGATTTTCATGGTCTGACTCATGATGGATTTTAGTGTCTGATATTCCTGTCAAGCAGCATAACAATTTTAGTCCATTGTCTAGTTTTTGAGGCATGCAGTAGGAAATGCTCTTTTTCTGTCCATGTACATGGCTTACATTTTTCCGTGAGTGCTCATTTTTGGTACCAAGAATGCTACTTTCAAAGAGCAGATGAGGACACCACTTGTTGCTACCAGACACTTCCATATTCAGAAGGAGAATTTCCTCCCTATATGCCCCACTTAAATTTTTCCTCTATGTTCATAACCGTTTCCACACCATAGCATCTTCTACAAATGTGCCTTTTCTCCTTTAACCATTCAAATTCCATTTTCAAGACCATATGGCCAGTCCAATGCCTACTGAAAAATAATTGGTATAGGTCAATACTTTAGTATTTCTATTATTACTGTAATTTATTTCCTTAGATACTACAAGACCACTATTAATAATTCTGCCCATTGAGGGAATGTATCTTTTCTTTTTCTAATTGAAAAGGTGAGGTGAGGATCACTAGCATTTCTAATAATACCATCTACACACTGTCATTGTGAGAAGCCAAAGAGGTCAACTGAGCAGTGAAGCTCCAATATGCCCTGTTGTTCAGAGCTTGTACTAGCTGCATAGCTTCTGTAACAAAATACCACAAGCTAATGGCTTAAAACAACATAAACATGTGGTCTCACAGTTTTGGAGGCTAGAATTCTGAAACCAAGGTGCCATCCGGACCGTCCTCTCTCTGCAACCTTGCTTTCCTCTTCCTAGCTTCTAGCAGTTTGCCAGCAATCGTTGGCATTCCTTGGCTTGCAGTTGCAAAATTCCAGTCTCTGCCTCTGTCGTCACATGCTGTTTTATATATCTCTGCCTTCACATGACATCTTTTTATAAGGTCACCAGTCATATTGGATTAGGGGCCCGTCTAACTTCAGTATGGCCACATCTTAACTAATTTCATCTGCAATGACTCTATTTCCAAGTAAGGTCATGCTCTGAGGTACTGGGAATGAGCATGTCAGTACAAGAGAGCTTTTTTTGAGGAATGAGGGGGCACAATTCAACCCATAACAGAGCCCCATTAGCCCCATTCAAATTCAACATTCTTTCATGTAATTGTTGGAGTGGAGCTAGTAGAAGCTGAATTTGGTACATCATGCTTCAAAAATAAAGGAACCTCACTCTGTATGACAGACTCTAGGTCCATCCACCTCACTACAAATAACTCAATTTCGTTCCTTTTTATGGCTGAGTAATATTCCATTGTATATATGTGCCACATCTTCTTTATCCATTCATCTGTCGATGGACACTTAGATTGCTTCCATGTCCTGGCTATTGTAAACAGAGCTGCAATGTATTGTGGTACATGACTCTGATTCACTATGTTATAAAGCAGAAACTAACACACCATTGTAAAGCAATTATACTCCAATAAAGATGTTTAAAAAAATAAAATAAAGGAACCCAATCATGTCTGTACCTCTTTTTAATATTTTCTTGCTGGCAGAAATAATAATTTATTTTTGTTTGAGGAATGTTCCCAATAGTGGCTCATGCCCACGTTCTTCCTGTGAATTCCACCATCTGTGTCACACTTTGTATTTTAGCAAGGTGGTGCAACCATCCCCAGGTGGTCATACGATTATTCCACATTTGTAATTCAACTTGATTTTAAGTTGAGATATCATTATTATACCATGAAAATAATTCTAGTGCTTTCCTTTTACCAAGTCATGACAATAATCAAGAGAAGACAAATATCTCTGTGGGAGCACAGTAAAAAATGTATTCTTGGCCATATCACATGAATGCAAACTTTCTTTGACTTTCTTCGGAAGTAGGAGTCAAAAGACAGCATTAGCCAAATGGATCTGCACAGAAGACCAATATTCTGCAGTTTGTGACAAAGCTTGATTTGTTAACACCATTTCTTTTTTTAAATATAAATGTATTTATTTTATTTATTTTTGGCTCTATTGGGTCTTCATCGCTGCGTGCGGGCTTTCTCTAGTTGCGGTAAGTGGGGGCTACTTTTGGTTGTGGTGCACGGGCTTCTCATTGCGGTGGCTTCTCTTGTTGTGGAGCATGGGCTCTAGGCATGCGGGCTTCAGTAGTTGTGGTGCATGGGCTTAGCTGCTCTGCGGCATGTGGGATCTTCCCGAATCAGGGCGCAAACCCATGTCCCCTGCATTGGTAGGCGGATTCTTAACCACTGTGCCACCAGGGAAGCCCTGTTAACACCATTTCTGGTATAGGTGACATCTTTGGAAGCATCACTTTTGTTCGGTCATCTGCAGTCCACTGTTACTCTCCAAGAACTGTCAGCTGTTTTTATAGGCTGTATTGAACTAGTAAGTAAAAGAATCAAGTATACCTGCTCTAACACATCTTAAGTAAGAGCAAAATCCCCCTTGACCTCCCCATCCCACCCCAGGTAACTATATTGCTTCAAATTACCTAACTGAGTGCTCCTTGGTAATTGTAAAGTTTCCCATCAGAAATATTCAACTAAAAGCATATGAGCAGTAGATCTGCAGGACAATGCTTTTCCCAATGCCTAGTATAAGGGAAAAGACTCCCAATCAGATATAACATGCTTTCAATGAGGAGTTCAGGGCAAGGTATCCAAAAAATCATGCATAATTTTCTTTTACCAAGTTCGACTCTGTGGCATATTTTCCCTTTTAAGCCTTCTGCAGTCAAATCATCATAACTCTCAAATTTCATCACATTACTCTTTAAACTCCATTACAAATTTAGGGAATGTACATTGTGCTCTGATGTCCAGTAATGCCAATAAGGATTCTTTACCACTTTTTCACGCTAATGTGAATGGCCTTGGGTCCATATCTCGGTGGTGTACCAAGGAACCTTGGCCACCCCATTACTCAAAATGGTAGCCCTCTTTATCACCCCACACCATTTTCACTGGAATCTAGATTTTTGATTTAGATTTTTGATTTGTATTTTTCTCAGAAAATCTAAAAGAATCTAGATTTTTGATTTGTATTTTTCTCAGATTTTTAAACCTTATCGAGGCTCTTGTATATAGAAAAGATCAACTGAGTCTCTTGCAGACTCTGAAGAACTGATAGAGGAGACTTACTGTCTGGACACCTAGTCTCTTAGAGCAGACCACCACCACATTAAATAAAAGTCAGGTCAATGATGGTCCATTTTCATTCCATTTTTAATCAGCCATCTAAATATTTCCCCTGGGTTTAATCTTCCTGACGCATTTACTCTTTTTAACAAAGATTTCTTTTTAACAACTCAAAACATGTTTTTATCAGTCTTTATATTCTCAGCATACTGATCTATTTAGGAAGAGTAAAGCAGCTTTCCTTCTCCTTATACCTTATTGTAACTCCTTCAATACAGACTAATAAATTAGGGGTGAGATTGAAGGATTCATCCATCACACACACAGTGGTGAATAGTTGCCCGCTGAGAATCCTGTGTTAACTCAAACGTCCCCCTCCTTTCAGTTGTGAGCAGAGCTAGTGAACTTTGCCCTACTTAATAATATGTAAAATCCATTTTAACAGGAGTCTTCTGGTAGCTGTTTATATCTGTCCACAAAATGAATCAATTCCTTGACAAAATAACCCCTAGTCTCAGGAGTCACCTGTTCAGAATCTCTAATCTTCATAGTATTTTGTATAATGAGGGGTGGAATCAGTCACATCTATCACGCCCTGATACTTTTGCAAACCCTTCACAATAATATTTCAGTTCTTAACCAGGGTCATAATTTAGCCTCAGCTAGACGTATCTAGCACTTTGGATAACTGGCTCCACTGTGACTTTCACTAATATAGCTAAAAGCAGCCAAGGAGCCAAATTAATTGGTGATTTGCCCTTGGTTTGTAGCTTGTTCTTTATACATTTTGCTCTTTCCCCCGACACTGAATGTATAATTCTACATTCCATTTCCCTAATTGATCATAATGCTTGGGCAACCTCAAATCAGGGATGATTCAAGGGCCAACTTGGCATTAGAGATGATTCATTCTCCTTTTTCGTTTTTTATTTCCTCTGAAAGCCTTTGCCATTTATCTTGAGATGTTTCAATAACCCTGCCAACTACACTAGTTGCAACAATTATTCCTGTGTACTCACACAGGCTCTAATAAAGGTGAAGGATTCAACACAGCAGAAGAATGAAAGCACTGGCAAACAGGAGAGCAGTCAGAGATATCCAAGCAAGACTTCCAATATCCTCTCTTACTCACAGAGAACTTGATTCATCTCTGTTTGTGAACCTTCAATATATGCATGAAATGTATTAGTCTCAGGGAAACTCCAGTCTCATCTGAGAGGTGGTCCTTTATACCCCTCAGAGGTTGAAGATTTACATGTGAGGGGACTGTATTCCGTGAGTTCCCCATTGTGACCAGAAATTTTAAAAATCTGATTCTGGGAGGATCAGACAGTGTCTAGGAAAACATAAAGAAATACTGGTGATGTACACATCTAAGCAGGAGACATCACACAGATCCCCTTACAGATTAATGAAAGGAAATTTCAGTGAGCTGATGAGTCTATTGCTTTGTGTTCCTGAAACAGAATCTCATGGACATAGTCTCTCAACTGAATTTTCCTAAGTAACTACTCTGGTCTAGATATTGTGCCAGACACCAGTGCCTCATACAGAAATAGAACGTACTTCCTCTATCTTACATGGATATATAAGATATGTATAGATACATAAACAAATTGTATGAGATATTCTAAAATCAGGATAGAAATACTGAGTAAAAATACTGAGTTCTATCAGGAAAAGAGAAAGAAAGCTGCCTGAGGCTGTTTTCTCAAATTTGAATTATGAATACATGCTAAATCTATCACATTAATGGATAGTGATTTATTAGCAAATGGCATTTTTCATTTGCATTCATAAGATACAATTGCATATATATGACTTCCTTTGGATTTGGAAATCTGAAGATCTTGGTAGAATTTGGAGATGTCAGTTCCAGCAAGTTTAAAATTCTACATAAATTTGGTACTTTCATTTTTCAAAAAATTTCCAACTTCTATGGTAAATATTCCTCAAAAGCTGAGTGCAATTCAGTCCAAGTTGGCTTAAAATGTATATCTTACCTATTAAACTCATAAAGAAGTTCTCATCCTAAGAGTTGTCTATTAAATATTGGCTATTAGAACTATGTTCTACATCAATATATATATTGTTTTTACTCTGTTACATTATGATGCTTCCTTTCTTCAACAATAAAGAGTTGGGACATATAATTGAGATTCCAAAGGATTTTCTACTATGATTTATCAACTTATATTTCTAATACAACCTAACTACACATAATACATAGAAGTTATTTGGGACTTCTAGTCTTAATAAGTTATACAGGTGTTTACATCCCATAGAACATATTGACATGTTTTTTGGAAGCTTGGGGAACAGTTGGGCATATCGGGAAATTATCCTTAGCACTGTAAAATCTCCAGCCCATTTATGAAATGAAGTGTGTTTTCATTTGTTGGAGGAAGGGTAGAATAATGGCAGCTTCAAATATAAATTTTAAAAATAATTACTTCACATGTAGCCTTTCTCATCCTAACAGAAGAGGATGTTTTTATTCAAAAGATTGTTATCTCAGAAAAAGAAAGACAAGATTCAGGACAAAAGGGATACCACCTACAAAGGGCATCCCTCTTTGATAGAGAGAGGAAACTCCAGGATGACAGAAGGTGCAATAAGTCTAGAGCAAAGCACGAGGAAGAAAGTGATTTCAAAACCAGAAGTGATGGAGAATTTGATTTTCTCAAATTAGATTCTTGTAACTCTGTCAGGTGTTTGGATGAATGAAATACTGAAAGGAACGCAGGAAATGAAAAGCAAAATGAGGTAGTTATTATTCCCGGGGACAATACAAAAGTTGTTCAAGATGGCAAATGCAAACACAGTATACAATGTGGCTCAGCAGTCAACCATATTTTCCTAACATGTTTACATAAATACTAACGTAGAATAACCAGTTATGATTACCTAGAAAACTGAAATATAGCAATTGCAGTCATGAGCAAAATCAATGACCACATACAAGAGATACGTGATAAAACACATAAATGCATAGTGCCTGGCACTTACTTGTTAATTAAATCAACTTTACACAATATAATCAGAATTTCAAAGATTTGGAAAAGAATATTTCAAATACAGCATTTAAAATTTTATATGGCCAAGAAATATTTAAAAAATGATTTTGTGTGTGCGCAACCAGGCACCTGTATCCATATAAGGACAAACAGAACCTTTTTTAAAAAATAATGAGTTTAGGAACTCATTATAAAATAGATGATTTTTATTTAGGTCTCCTCTTGTGCCCTTTATTCCTCAAAGGCAAAATCCCCCTCCCTTCAAGCACAGTGATTTACTGCTTCCTAATTCTCTTCCCTTGGCAAGAGGCATCTGATTTTGTCAATTACATAATAAATGAAGCTATTTTATAATTTATTAACTTTTTGAGAAATTTGCATAGTGTGGATTTTATCTCTAATTAGGGAGTGATTTAGTCAACCATTTGACATTTCAAGCCAAGCACAAGCAGTGCAGACAGTTTTAAGAAAGGGTCCTGCGATTATCCTGTGCCTGAGGCAGACATCCACTAAGTATGAAGAATGAAGGAGGGTGAAATGTAAGAGAGCAGGATTTGAGGACTGAAGTTCTACCCATTTATTGCCTCTTTCTAAATCTGCACCCTTTCTCCACTATAAATTTACTCTTCACTCTGATAAGAGGGCAGGACGATATAATGATCCTTTAGAGATATGACAGATCCTGGAGAACACTAATATGAAATGAACATGCAGAAACTCAGAGTAAAATGTTAAATAAACCTACCTCTCAAAAGTAAAATCCCACTGTTGGTGTCAGTGTCTGCTTTGCCTCACAAGGATGCTGAGGAGAATTAAAGACTCAATGAAAATGCCTATTAGAGACATCAGAGAATTTAATATGTGATTTGGTTTTCCACCTAAATGACTGTAATTAGTATTATTTGGAAATGGCATTTCACCTATATCTACATTATTAGCATGTAGTGCAAAGACAATTATGCGCGTCATTAGAAAAATATCCATTAAATTTGCTCTGGGTTTTATTTGATTGCAGCAATAAACTCGATATATATGTTTAGTACACACATTTTATCAGCCATGTACCAAAATTGACTGTTCAAAACAAGGCACTTTAGGAAAATTATTGTGCACAATATATGATAGGATGTGTAAACTTCAGTAAAGGATTATGTGTATGCCTATTTACAGATGCTGTGAATCATTATTCTCTTCACACATAAATGTGTTCCAACAAGCTTCTTTCTGTCTTAGTGCCTTTGTACCCGACATTTCTGCCTGGATCACCCCAGATAGTTTCCCACCAGCATTAGTTTTTTCTTCTTCTATAAATAGTAAAATCCCCAAGACTTAGCTGGGCTGTACTTGCAGCAGATGACTTTGTATGGGACAATGGAATGTAAGAAGTGATAGGTGCCTCTTTCACATCGAGCTCTTCAAGGCAATGTGCTTCCTTGTCCTTTTCTCATTCCCACTGCTTGGGATAAAGAGTGGTGGCAGGACCTGGAGCAACCACTTTGGACCCAGAGGTAGAAGCTTTGTGATTAGAAAGGTAGAGGGGCACTACCAGTGCTGGCCCGTTTACTTTCGGAGAGTTATACAGGAGAGAAACAGAGTTCTGTCTTGCTTGAGACAATGTATATTGGGGCCTCTGTGTTATAGCAAGGAGACTGGTACCAAACTTAGCTGTCCATGTCCTGGATATCTTCCCTGTGCCTTCAGATCATCTCTGCTTTGCTCCATTCCCTGGGTGGTTGACCATGATGGACATTTTACTCAGTTTGAGTTCAGCCAATGAGAAAGACTATCTGGAAATTGGGGGGAAAGGAGAGTGAGAATGATGTCTTCACTCCGTTGGTGTATTGCTTGCTGGGCCAAGGGTTGACAATGGCTCCATTATTCTCCTGGAGATGATAGCTCCCATCAGGGGGCCCTCTCCCACTGCTGAAGCAAGAGCTAAAGCTCTCACTCCAGATGTTGGCAACTGTTTCTTCTCCTTACCCCTCAGGCTGGTCGTGGGGTATATTTCATCACCCTTGTTGATTTCATTTGTAATTTGTCCCTCATTACACTTCTCTCACTCTGTTGAGTACGTAAATTTTCTCATAGAGTGTTGAATTGATACAATCATGGGGCTTGCTCAGTTCTCTTTATTCATAACTTAAACATCAAGGCAAGTAAAGTAAATTTTTTTTAATTAAAATAAAAATTATTATAAAGCACCATTTATCCAAAGTAGTTCTGCAGGTATTGAGAGACGTGCAAAAGTATGTAGAATACATAGGACATCAACCACGTGTTCATAGTCTTGGCAAGGAAACAATTAGAGAACAACATATGGATAATTATTTAATTGTATGATATGGACTGCAAGCGCCATAGAAATTGGTCGAAAGAAACTATGCTTGAGACATCTGTGTTAGATATTATGAAGCCTCTAATCTAGTTTTGAATTTTAAAGAATGGATAGAATGGGCAAAAGGACAAGAGAGGATATTTCTGACAAAAAGATTCATATAATCAAACCCACAGAAATATGAAGAAGCACATGTTATGCATGAAGGAAACATAAAATATGCCTATCTCAAGCTTCTTCAACTATTATTGAGTCCCTGGTATGTGCTGGACACTGGTAACACAACAGGTAGACAGAGATTCTTTTCTCATGGTGCTCAGTTATACTCTAGTTGGAGAAAATAGACTTTAAACACAAATATACAAATAAATGCATAATTATAAATTACAGTAATGATTGCTATCAAAGAAAACTCAAGGTATAATAAGGGAGTATAATTGAGATTGGGCAGAATGAATCAAAATGCCTCAAAGATATATAACCTGAAACCTCAGGGATGAATATGTCTTCCCTAAGGAAAGAAGAGGCAAGTGAGCGGAAGAAAGAGCCGTTCCACAACATTAAAAGCCTGGGTCAGTTCCTGGTGTAAAGGGATAAGTTTAGGGATAAGTTTAGTATATATTAAGAAGTAAAAAATATCAGTGTTATTTCAGCCATGTGACTTAGAGGAGAAGATCTAAGATTCTGAGCACACAGTTCATTCAGGATTAATTGTTCAAGAACATTGAACAATTGAAAGAAAATATATATTCTTTCCCTAAAATAACAGAAATCTATATAGGTTCTGTAGGTCAAATCATATCAAATTGTATGTTTAGGGATATGAAAGTGGCAGATGAGGAAAAATTAAAATTAAAAGTGAGTTAGCTATGTTAAGTCATCTAGACACAAGATGATAGCCTGGAGAAGAATTTTAACAGTAGAATATATGTGAAAAAACTTTCATTTTAGGAAAAAATTATTGTTGCCTGATATCACAATTTTACTCTAGAATTGTATCCTCTCCAGGGCTGAGTGAAAGGCACCACCATTCATGAAATGAATTGTGCAAGGAAAATACCAGGGAGTCATTCCTCAGCTCTCTTTCCAACTTATCCAACTAAAGACACACACACACACACAAACACACACTGACCACCTACTGAATTCACTGAATTTGTAGTCATCACTCAAGTTGCAGTTTAGATGTTACTGCCTTGAGATATGTTATATGATACCTCCCCATACTAAATATTAAATCCTCTTAATATCTTCCCTGGTTGCACTATTTTCATTTTAAAGTCCGCTTGTTGTGCTATATAACAGAATTGTGAGATTTTCATATATAGCAAGTATTATGTTTTAATTATACAGATATTTGTATATATACATGTTTAAAATCTATTTCTCCAATTATAGTATACTAAGCTCCATGAGAGCATGAACTTTGCCTGGTAGGTGTTATAAACTCAATCATGGCTAGAGTCATGCAATAAAACCAGGATTATTCTCCAAGTCTCTTTCCACCTTAAGCTATTTAGAAATAATACAGAGATTTTTGAAACTGTGTGGTGTTGATTAAAAAATATTAATGAATAGAAAAAATAGTACTGCAGAAATTAGAAAATGTATTTCATCTGAAGTGTGTTTACTTTGAGACAATGGCTAGTTAGCGAAGTGATGGTACGATTTGGATGCATGACTATAAGAGCAGACCAAGGGTGAAAGACCTGCACTAGAACTGAAGATAAGGGGTCCAAAGGCTTTGGGTGAAATTTGAAGATAATGGCAGGGGTAGACTCTTCAGAAATTCAAGTAGAAAGAGAAGGGCAGATGGTTAATTGTCTAGTTGTGGGAAATATAATTCTGGGACTTGGGAATTAATAAAGAAACTAGAGGGATAGTGTGAAGCAATAGTTCAGACTTGGATTTCAGTCTGAATTTGCATGGCAAAAATCGACAGCTGTGTACCTTGTCAAATATTACAATTGCCTAATCTGTTTTAAAATTTGGGTGGATAAGAATGTATATAAAATGCGTTGAACTGTGGATCAAATATGGCACCTAATAAGCACTCTATAAATGTCCACTGTTATTATTAGATGATGGAGGACCTGGACAGTGCAATGTCAACACCAGCCCTTTTCTCTAATTAAGAATTACTCTTAATATTTGGTCTAAAATATGCAGTGGGTTATAGATGAGGAGATGGTATTACCAAAATAACTCATTTGGAAAGGTATACAAAGAACGTAAAAAATCTGTTGGACATTCATGTTTAAAAGCTAAAATGTATTTGGACACATCCTAAATAATGCTACAAACTATTTACTAAATTACTACCATTTGTGGAATTAAACTTTACTTTGCCCTGCCTTTCTAGGTCATTTTCTGTTTTCCTCTGGGTTCTGGAGAACTAGCCACTATTAACTCAGTTAAAATTCTGGGCTTATAGCACCTTTCACCATTATTCCATTACCTCTATGAAAAGGGCCCATGTCAGACTCAATATTGATCAAAATGACCCCTCTAGAGGAAGTTATTTATATTTATATATTTGAGAACAAATCAGTATTCAGTTAGGATAACATTTTAGCTCTTAAACTAATAAAGTGACCCTATTAAATATGATCTGCTTTTCCATGCATATTGAATTCAGAAGCTCATAGGAGGTAAACACTGCTAAGAAGCACCATTCCACATGGCAGAAAAATGGGAAATTGCTTGCTACAGTTTTATGGTTCCAAGATCCATTTAAGTCTCACAGTGTTCAGTTACACGGATGTCATTAATGCACGTGGGGCATTATCAGTGCTTTCCAGACATGAGTCTCATTATTGTCATTAGTCTGACTCTCTCCTGATTCTGGAAGTTTTGCAGATTAGAGGGAAGAAATGTACTCAAGGAGCCATGACTGCTAAGGTTGAAATGATAAAAGTGGAAAAATAATATCATTCTACTTGCAGTTATTTTGATAGAAATCATCTGCAAAATATATGTGTAATATTTTTACAGAATTAAATTTAAAGTATAATACCAATTATTTTATTGAAATATTTGGTAATTATATTTCTAATACATGGAAATATTAATTTAAAACAAAATACATAATATGTTTATTTAAAAAGCAAGCAAAATGAAAATAAGGTAAGATATAATTTAAATTATACCTTGTATTTAAAAAGTGAAATTGTATGTGTTAAAGAAAAAAATATTATACACAGTTGTTACTATTATAACTGTAAATATTCCATGTTATATTGAAAATTTTTGAAAGTACATACAAGGAGAGAGAGTAGCTAAACTAAAATGTGTTCTTATAACCCAGAATTTCCAAAAACAATATACATTGCAGAAGAGACTGGATAATATTTTGCACCATCCACTCTTATCCCAAAACTCCTCTAGATGCAATGACTTATCTGAATTAAATATAAATCCTTTCTATGCTTTGCAATATTGATAACTATGCCATTATTTTATAGGAAAACTAATCATTTGCATTTATGTTGACAGTTACATGTATTTGCCTGTTAGGTTCAAACTTCAGGAAGGGATAGAAAGATACAACAGTAGTTCAAGTCATCAGATACGTGGGAAAAAATCATGATCAAGTTAGAAGTGAACTGACTAATCGCTGCAGCAGTCAGGAGATGCAGCAAAGCAGTGTGCCCATGTTCCTCAGCCCTAAGGAAGGTGTAAATCAAGATATGTATATATATATACATGTCTTTGTCTTTCTAATGTGTCTTTCTAATGTGTTGGTTTAATGTGATAATATTAAATACATACCGATAGGAGCTTAACGTGGCAGATGGTCCTTTCCAAAGATGGTTGAAACAGTATCTCCCCCTACTGCCATGTTGAATAAGCCATGTACAGATGATCTGGTCAACAGCCCAGCTGAGCTTCCAGCAGACAGCCAGCATTGATTGCCAGCATCAGAATGACCCATTCTTGAACATCTAGCTGAGCCAAACCTTCAGATCACTGCTGTCCGAGATGACATCTGATTACAGCTATATGAGACACCTGAAGCAGAACTGCCCAGCTAGGACCTTCAAATACCTAGTACACAAAAGCATGAGTAAAATAAAATGAATTTTTAAGCTGCTAAGTTGTGGGGTAATTTATCATGCAGCGAATATATTCTAGACAATTTTAAAATCAAATAAGGTGTTAAAAACTTAATTTAAAATAATGAAATTTTAGTCGATATTATTGAGATAATAAAGATATCCTTTACTAGTTGAATTTACATGAAGTTATTATTTGTTATAATGACAACACCAGTTTTCCTAAAAATTCATCATCCAAATAGATAATTGGCTGTACTCTGAATTGGATTGCATTCTTTAAAATATTATGCATAATCACCATCATTTTCCCACAATATGCAGTGAAAATATCATCTATGAAAGAGAAAAAAACTTGTGAAGAAAATGTGAGTCTCACAGCCTAGAAAAGTGCTTATGTTAGAAATAAAAATTGGGGCAAATGATAGTGAATTGAAATATGTGAAAGATGAGTGACTTGAGCATAAAGAGCATGCTTGATTTTTCATGCATGAGAAACTTTAGGATGAGAAGCAAGGAGTCTTTGGCAATAAAGCATTCAAAGATGGGCTAACAGTGCTTTCAGATGGAAGGTGAGGTTATGAAAAACTTTATTTGGTGAATCACTCTGAAAATGAAAAGATCCATGAGGGAATATTGAAGAGTACCTGTTATATGGCTGTCAACTCAAAACCACCTCAACGAAAAAGCTTCTAAATGATTTGAAAATCTATCTTATTTATTAAGTAATATTAAATAACATCTAACAAAATTCATAAATCACTTAATAAACAATAAGTATAAATACTAAATATAATGACAGTAAAACACACAGCTCTTCTGATACCAGAGGATGCTCTTGGAGAGCATTCTAGTGTTGGTCTATTGTGGAGAGAATTTGTGAGTAGTCATTTCACCTCCCAGTACCATGGTGTTATTGACATCATTGGACCAAGGCTCTTGCCAACCTCCCCTCATGAAAAGGTAAATGCAAATAAAAAATGCAAATTAAAACTAGCATTAATTTTAGATAACATTTCTCTTTCTGTTGGCAAGGGTTGAGGAAACAGGCAAACGGTACAACTGCAGGGAGGGAATTTTGTCAATATCTTACAAATTATAGTACATTTAACTTTGGACCCAGTCAATGCATTTTTGGAAATCAATTCCAAGGATATACCTGCATGAGAATAAAATTACATATGAGCAAGATTAATAATTGTAGCCCTATCTGTAATAGAAAAATAATGAAAACAACACAAATGTCTATTGATAGGAGACTATTTGAATAATATCTTTCTAAGAAAGAGGAAAAGCTTGTGAAAAAATTAAAGGAGGCTAACAGGCTTAGCTAAGTGCATACAGTTGAGATAAATGAGCAAATGATAGTGTGTTGAGATATAGCAATCCATGAAAGATCCAATCATGGAAGGCATGCTTAACTTTTTCTATGAATGAACATTTTCAGAGAAGAAAATAAAAAGCTCCAGTTCATAAAACGTTCAAAGAGAGGCCAATACTACTTTAGATGGAGATTGCAGTTATGTTATACTAACATCTTTGTTGGAAAATCTCTCTAAAAATCCCGAAGCTTTTAAAGTAGTACTTACAGCTCCTTGAATCGTAAAACTTGCATGATAAAGATATTAGTCAATAATTGTGTGATAAGTGAGCAATTACCATTTATTAAATATACAGAGAAGGAAAAACTGACAAATAAGGCTGTTCTGATTCTAGATGAAATCAACCAAGCCAGAAAGGATGAAGCAAATATGGTAAAATGTTAACAATTATCAAATAGAGTTAACAGGGGCGTTCATTTTATCATTCTATCTTTCTGTGTGTTTAAAATAGCCATGATAAAAATTGGGGGGGAAAAGCATTGTAAAATACAGAGTTTTAAAAAATATCAAGCAGTCTCATGT
The DNA here is from genome assembly GCF_965194805.1 of Balaenoptera borealis. Taxonomy (NCBI): domain Eukaryota; kingdom Metazoa; phylum Chordata; class Mammalia; order Artiodactyla; family Balaenopteridae; genus Balaenoptera; species Balaenoptera borealis. The sequence continues at coordinate 9,081,642 of NC_138875.1, forward strand.
TTTCAAGAGTTGCATAATTGCAAGCACAATGAATTCGAGGCAATAGTCACTTTGACTTTCTTCTGTCCTTGTTCTGTGGCTTCGTGTCTGGCTTCAGATGAAAATTCACAGCCATCCGCTTTCTGAGCCTCTAGTGCCCAGGAGAGACCAAAGTTCACCTTCCTCTGTGCTCAGACGAGGACACATGGCAAGACTTTACTCGCACTCCTTCCTGTACCAGCTCACTCTTGCTCACATTTACCTTCCTTTGAGTACCAATAGCTTCTTCCCTCTTCTCTTGTGACCAACTGCACTCTACTAATACTTCAATCTGTTAGGAACCGTTATTTTTAATTGCCTTATTTGTTTTAACAAATGATATTTGTACCCATTGTTTACCTTTAAAATAATATTTCATTATTTATTTTAAAGAACTCATTGAGTGAAGCTTAGAAGGAAAATGTAATACCTACATGATACTGTACAAAGTTGCTCTGATCTGAAAACATAGCTACTAAATTAGTTTAGCATTAAATTAGTGGGTAATCGTGATACATGCTTCGTATGAGGCAGAAATTCTCTTCACATTGTCAGAAAACTGCTAAAATGTGTTTTAGAGATACTTAGTGAGATTAAGTTTTTGCTATTACCTTTTTATTTCTCTCAGTTAAAATAATGCCATGGGGTTTGTATTATCTAAAACGTGTAAACGATGGAGTAGAAAGACGTGAGAAGAATTTAGGAAATGTGGGGAAATGTGATTTTTTTTCCTAGTCATTATCAAAAACTGTAAATCAGTGATGCAGTTCACATACATATAAGCATACAGCTTTATATGCTAATCTTTCAAGAAAATCTCTATATATGCTGAATATTTCTATATTCAGTATACTTTCTGTATTCAAAACTTATTCTCTTCAGTGGCCTATTTTACTGTTTTTGCACCTATTCCATTCCAGGATTTTATTAGGTAAATATTGTTTTTCATACATATAAAATGCATTTTTCTTTTATTTCACTGGAGTATCTATATTTTAGCATTAAGCTTTGTTATTTTTTCATAGTGTGCAGTAATAAACTGGAGTTGCATTCAAATGATGTGGTTTATCATGTTAAATCCTTCACTCTTGATTCTGTATATTCTAGATAAAAAACTGAGAACTTAAGCTAAAGAAAAATGAATTTTATTAATAGTTTAGTATATTTTCAGTACTTTCACAAAGAAGGAACAACTGTTGCTTTGGTGAATTATAAGATGTTTTATACAATGGACACAATATATTCATTTATATTCTTTTGTTTTTCATGTTCTCTCAGAATGATCACTGTGTTTATCCAGAACGAGTACATGATGAAAGAAAACAAAACCAAACTGATGGAACTGTAAGTGTCTGAGAATCCCTCCTGCTGCTACCCGGTAAGGGTGACTGTTAATCTTTGTCCTTTGCCCTCTTGCATGACCTCATTTCCTCTGGTTCCGCTGCATTTTCCTTTCCTGCTCACACTCCCAAGACTGGAGGCTATTACAGCTCACTTGCTTTCAGTACTGAATAAATGGTCTATCAGTTTGACCTTTTATACCAAGATTTCTGCTCGCAGTATGTATTTCTATTTTTCGTTCTGGAGAGTTGGACAGTGCACTTATGTGTTTCGGAGATAAAATAATACTATCAAAATACTGTGTATTGAAATGTAAAATCGATAGCTAGTGGGAAGCAGCCACATAGCACAGGGAGATCAGCTCGGTGCTTTGTGACCACCTAAAGGGGTGGGATAGGGAGAGTGAGGGGGAGACACAAGAGGGAGGAGATATGGGGATATACGTATATATGTATAGCTGATTCACTGTGTTATACAGCAGAAACTGACACACCATTTTAAAGCAATTATACTCCAATAAAGATGTTTAAAAAAACATACTGTGTATTGAAAGGCAGTACAGTTTTTACTTCCTGAATATAATTATATTTTAACCAGAGCAGAAAGTTTCAATATTTACTTAGAGAGAAAGTTATTACCCTTATGTATTTCTTTAGTTTTTTTTGTTTGTTTGTTTAGAGAATTAAGTTCAATACCAGTCTCAGCTGGAATTTTACTTCCTTTTTCATAACTTAATTTCATCGAATATATTTATTTAAGGAGAGAAGGAAACGGCTAGGCTGAAAAATTAACTGATTTTCTTGTCCAAGCAAGGAATGAAAGACATAAAATCACTGTTAAGTGTTAGAAAAGCAAAATAATTCCAATAATATCATTATTTTATTTCTGTCACTTTAAACATTGATGGCAGATCATGGTTGATTTTCATTTTTCCAAAAATGTCCAAATATCATTATCAAATTTTATATTATATTTTATTTTCAATATCATGGATAATATGTAACATTGCTGAGTGCTTATTATGTGCTAGATGCTATTTTAAGCACCTTGTTTACATTAATTTATTTAATTTGCACAAGAATTTATGAGGGAAATAATATTGTAGCCACTATTTTATGGTTGAAGAAACAAAAGCCAAAAAAAATATAAGTGGTGGGTATAGCAGGGGTTTGAATACTACAAGGTGATTCTAGTTTCTATTTATGTGTTTTATCATTAACCATATAGATTCTCTGTTACCATTGCTGCTTCCCCTGGGCAAAAAGAATAAATAGATATTTTTAAAAGTTCCAACTATTCTTGAGGCCTACATAGCTGACATTTTTCTCCATTTGACTTTTAGGAACAGTTTATTATTAATTTTATGTTACATTCAGATGGTTCTCTGCTATTTTCTATGAAAAAAATACAAAGCAAAATAAAAAGAGTTCAGATACTAACTGTACACTTTAAAAATGATGAAACTACAAATGTGAAGGAAGCAGATTTCAAAACCTATAAAGTGTAAAACTTTAGAAAATCATCGATTTAGGTGTTTTTTAGTAGATTAGTGCAACTTAGACTTTATATTTCCAACAGCAGAGTAAGGAATTTGCTATGGTCTGAGTGTTTGCATCCGCCGCAAACTCATATGTTGAAATCCTAATGCCCCACATGATGGTATTTAGGAAGTGAGGCCTTTGGGAGGTGCTTGGGTCATGACTCTGTAACCCTCATGAATAAAACTGACACTCTTATAAAAGAGATGACACAGAGCTCATTGCCACTTCCACCATGTGACGAAAAGCAAGGAGGCACCTGCTATGAACTAGGAAGAGGGCCTTCTTCCTTGACCTTGAACTCCCCAGCCTCCGTAACTGTGAGAAATAAATTTCTGCTGTTTATAAGCTACGCAGCCTGTAGTATTTTGTCATAGCAGCCCGAACGAACTAAGATAGAATTGATTATACTTTCTACATCAAAATCGTTACAGATTGCCTGGTTTATACAAGTCACTATGCTATGCAATTTATATGCATTAGTTTTAATACTGAATTCAACATTTGAGGTTTATATTATTATTATTCCCATTTACAGACAAGTAGTTAAGATAAAGGGAAGAAAAACTGGGCTAAGTTTTGGCATTGGTTGGAATGTAAGAATATTTAATCAAGCAGAATGAGAAAGAAAACTACTTAAATATCAAAAAATAATTCAAATATTTTGATATATGTAGTAAAACACTTGGCATACTTAGAAAGTAATATTAAAAATAGTTTAAATAATCACATTTAAAACCAGTACTACATAAAGATACTATACATCATTGTATGTAAAATTGCAAAATTATTTTCTTGAAAAATATCACAGTCAATTGTAATTGAGGAAGGACCTTGGCTTTAATTGCCATTAAGGCATAGTAAATTTTTAAAATTCTGAATAAATTTTGTGCGATGTATTTATTCAAACATTCAGTTGAATTGTATATTATCATAAATGTAAAAGTCCACACTGTATTTGAGTAATTTCTAAATCAACAGATACCAAAAAGCAATGAAAACTGTTTCACAAAATCATAAAGGAATGGGTTCTCCAAAGAACTTCTATGCATATTTCAGGAAACTCTAGAATAATAGGTCTAATCTTGAGAATCCAAATAATACATTTTGAATGTTACCTCTTCCATCTTATCTTCTTTCTATTAAGATGTCACAAGAAAGCCTTTGAAAATTAAGCAATTGTGAATTTGGGAGTTAGAAATCTGAGTTAAAATGGATTTTTGAGGGAGGGTGAAATACAAAATCTTTAATAAGTCAAGTCACAAATTTTGAGTCAGTAAAAGGAAACTTTCCCGAGACATAATATGACATGTTATCTAAAGAGAGAAGGTAAGAGGACAGATTAAAAGGAAAAACAAAAACAAAAAAACCCTAAAGGATTTTTTTAGGAAAATAACTGGGGGACGGAGAGGATGATTTAATAAGTAATATCACAGCTCCCAACCCAGAATATAGGGACTGAGCATTACTAGGTGGCAAGAGGAAAACTATAAGGAAGATTCTGCTGGGTTGAAGAAATTCCAGCAGGTGATGAGAAGAACACACTAATAGTAGTATTAACCAGAAGTCAGAAATGCAAAACCATAAACGTATACTTTTTTTTCCAGAAATCAAAGGGACTTTAAAAAATATAGAACTGAAATATTAAAACAGTGGAGACTGGTGAGAATAAGAATATCTGTAACCTACCAAGGGTGAGATACTTTATAGCAATAATAATCTTTAAGCCTTAGAAGGAACCTGTGAAGTAAGTATGATCGTTGCTGCTTTACAAAAAATATGTCAGAGGGCTTCCCTGGTGGCGCAGTGGTTGAGAATCTGCCTGCTAATGCAGGGCACACGGGTTCGAGCCCTGGTCTGGGAAGATCCCACATGCCGCGGAGCAACTAGGCCCGTGAGCCACAGCTGCTGAGCCTGCGCGTCTGGAGCCTGTGCTCCGCAACAAGAGAGGCCGCGATAGTGAAAGGCCCCCGCACCGCGATGAAGAGTGGCCCCCACTTGCCGCAACTAGAGAAAGCCCTCACACGAAAACTAAGAGACCCAACACAGTCATAAATAAATAAATTAAATAAATAAATAAAAGTAAAAAAAAAAAAATATGTTAGAAATTGACTCCAAGGGTTAAGACCTGGAGCAGGAAGAAACAACCTAATTCTATAAATAACGATGAATGTACGCATTGCTTATTCTGAGCCAAACACGAAGCACTTTGCATGGATCATTTCACTGAATCCTTAAGGTAGTTCCTTGACTTCCGTACCCGGCTCTTTCCCACCTGACCAATGAGGCATCCTGGGCCGGGGAGCTTAACTCTACTCAAGCCTCCACACCAGTGCTTCCGGCATCCTGGGCAAGCCAGTCTTTTGATGTGCACCTGCGAGCCTCTTTCTCTGTTGCAGGACTTTGTCATATCTGACTCTGACCCGGGAAATAATTACCAGACATAGAAATCTAAAGCACTCCACGTGTTTTCAAATGCCTCTCAACGGTTAGAAAACAAAGAAACAAACTAAAGCAAAGTTTGCTTTACAGGATGCATACCTCAGTTTTTTTGTTTTTTTGTTTTTTCCCACCAGGATTCTCTCTTTTAAAAGTATAAGTGTTGCTACATTGTGAGTATCTCGCTGTATACATCAAAGGAAGGAAAGAAAGTATCAACTCCACACACATTTATTTTCATTGACTTCTCCAAGAGCCTACAGAGGTAAATGGGAGAGATACAATGCCTGGAAAACCAAGATAATCAAGCAACTTCGACTGTTTTGGAGGAGAGATCTATAGTTAGATGATTTCATATAGACAGTTTCAGCTTAAGCTTATTTAGGCAAAGGAAAATGTCACTTTAATCAGAGGAAAATGAAATTCAGACACAAAGTCACTTGTACTCTGTAATATTCATTACTATAGAGTTTTTAAATTTTCCTTAGAAAATGTGTGCATGTGTGTGGATATTGCAAATATATTTAGTTGTTAGTTTTATTTTCCCTTCAAGACTCAACTCATTTCTGTTTTGATCTCTAGGAAGCTTTTTCACACTTTTCCAGCTCCCAAATACTCAGTTCTAATAATCTGTTTTGCCAATGCACA